>NC_140247.1:24566796-25031796 GCF_949987555.1 Borostomias antarcticus | reverse complement strand
ACTTAAGTCTATCATTATACCCTTTATGTCAAACTTCATCTAAGCGGTTATTTGTCTCAGAATAGACAGTATGGTCTAAAGAAAAGGAAACATGTTTCACAATGAACACTGGTGTTTTAATTTATCTACAGTAGTATACTCATTCACCCACTAAAATTCATTGTCAGTTACCATTCACACAATATGTTACTTTGACAGCGATTGTGAAGAATCTAAAATAGCCTTAGACATATTGTTCATGAGATATGGGGACAACCCAGGCCAACTGCACTAAGGTTGAGAGAGCAGCTGAAAATACAACCCCACTGACGATCGGCCTGTTCAGCCTTCGGGAGACATATTGATGCACAGTTATTTTGGTCAATAAGTCCCTCTGAGCTCATCTTTATCCTTGAGGCCGCCTGACCGTGAAAAATGAGAAAGGGACGAGAGCGCGCATCTTCATCTATTCACGGTGCTACGCCTTGAAGAGAGACACGCACGCGCTGATTTTACAAAATGCAGATGCCCACAAAAAAGAACAGAATCACACAACTTACAGTAAAGTGACTCCTGGTGCCTAGTGTTGAAGTATTTTTGTCAAATTTTGATATTTATGAGGAATTATCACATTTTCTTTTTACTTGTTTCCATATACAATTGTATTATTATTATTATTATTTTTTACTGTATTTCCACACACCCTAAACCTGCAGCTAGCATCACAGCGAATGCATATTAACTACCACGGGACTTGCCCCATTAAAAACAAATGGTAGACCTATCTATTATTCATATGGCGAGCATGATGTCATTATCATTTGCCATCTATTAACACTCTGCAAAGGTCAACATGGAATTGAGTTCCATTTCAAATGCACTACAGAATAGCAGCCAGGTGCTCTACATGATTTTCATATCTTAAATCTGGTGATAGGTCAACATGATCAGACAGTAATTCCATCCCAATGTAAGTTTAATCTTCAGGTCCAGCTTCTCTGCCATCTGTCTGATCCAGTTGCAAAGCTCGAAGGGACCCACATGAAAAGGAGCAGGGTTTTTGTAAAGGCTATCTATAACAAAGGGTTTTGAATAAAACATTGCTCTATCCATCTTTCATAGCCTCCCGTGTTTTCCTCCTGCATCTGAAAAGAGTGGAAAGTCCGACTGCAGCGGCACACTCCCGCCCAGGTGCGATACAGAGCGGTTCAGGCACTGCTTTGAGACAGCGGCCATCAGACTCTCTGTCAGGGCGTGAGTTCCTGTGTTCCTGAGTGCTGTGGATGTATGGATGTATGTATGTATGTATGTATGTATGTATGTGTGTGTGTGTGTGTGTGTGTGTGTGTGTGTGTGTGTGTGTGTGTGTGTGTGTATGTATGTATGTGTGTATGTATATGGGTATTATTATACATATATGTATGTTTGTATGTATGTATGTATTAATGTATGTATGTATGTATGTATATGAGTATTATTATACATATATCTTTACAGACTATATGTATGTATATATGTAATATACATATACTAGTATTATTTTTTATGGTGTCATTTTCTTTTAATTTTCCTTGTTATTTAATTGTATATATTATGTATATTATCTGTGTATATTCTCAATCTATTCCGCTGTACATTTTCCCACTGCTGCTGTACCTTTTCTACTGCTGAAACCCCCACAGGGATTCTAAAAGTATCTTATCTTATATTACACAGTAGGCAGCCTCGACACGGAATCAACCATCTTTGTAAGCTGAAGGGAGAGGGGAAAAGGGGTGGGTCTTCAAGGATATTTTTCAAACCTAAAGGTATCTGGCCAATGATGAAGATACTATCTACTATCGAAGCAAAACTGCATTATTGAAGATAAAGAGAGTCCTGGCCTTGTGGAATTTGACGAGTGCAAGCACAGATCATATGTGAGGTCAAGGTACTGCAGCCTATCATTAAAGACCACAAAGAAGGGGTTCGGAGGGAGGGACTCTGAACTTTTGTCTCTGTTACTGATAGTGACTCAACGGTGGGGCTAATGAGATCATAACAGTCTGAGGGGATTTCAGAGCAAGTCTTTTCTCCTCTCTCTCTCTCTCTCTCTCTCTCTCTCTCACACACACACACACAAATATTTTATAGGTTGAATATGCAGTGCAAGCTATATATTCCATTTTAGGAATCACAGTCAGTGTCATAGCACAGTGAATTGTTGGATGATCGGCCTTTGTGCTGGGCTGTTTGAGACCTCCCCCTGCAGGGTCCAGAATACATTATCCCAAAACACAATCAAACTTGGCGGAAATTGATCCATTTCCAAACCAGACATGAGACATACTGAACATGTTAACAAGTAGAGCATTGGTATTTTAATTGTCCAGGTCTCAAGCCTACTCAAATTACTCCAGCTCCAGGAATTTTAAAGGTCCCACATCTTTTGTTCTAAGTCATCTAGGTCGGCTGTGCGCAGCACATTTCTCTCCCACGGATGTTACGTTATAAAGCAGTTACTCCACGTCCAGGATTTTTCAAAGTCCCACATCCTTAGAAAACAATTTGCATTGCAAATCTCGCAAATCTACTCGGAGGGCTCATACTAACACGTATAAAACCAGGAATCTGCACCTATTATAGTTTTTCCATAGTTTTAGTTTTAGGACTAATAATGACTTGTGATTTATGTTCATTCTGAACATCACATAAGCCTAATGACGAGACAAGTAAGCTCCAAAGCAGACGTGTACTAGAACATGGACATTCAAATACTAATCACATTATTGCATAACAATTTTCATATTGTCTCAAATAATGCAGGCAAAAGTGGAAAATGAAAATGCTATTGTGGAATTGCATATTAGAATGAACATTAGAATGAACATTTTAATTTTGTCAGCTACAATTTTGACAGCGAATGTGCATAGAAGCTACATGAAAATGCAAATGCAAATCACACGATTGCATTTGATTTTGAATATTGACTGAAAGAATGCATGCAAAAGTGGAAAATGAAAATGCAATCCCAATTTGAAAATGCAATCCCAGGAACAGTCAACTGCTTCCATAGTTTCATACTTAAAGGTGGGGTAGGTAGTTTGACGTCAACAAGGCCTCCGATTGGTCATCTTTTTCAAAAGAACCCGCCTCTCCCTCCTGTCAATCATGATGTAGTCCCTCCCTCCAAACATGACTGGTAGGTGTGACGAGATAGAGACCCCGATTGGTCAATACATTCGGGAGCGGTGCATTCTTTGAATCCAAAATACAGAGGAATCCGTGTATGGTTCGTTCTTTGGTTTTTCTGTTTCAAAACGAAATTGGAAAAACCAAAAAACGAGTGAATTTTCGTTTTTCCGTTTTGGTTTTAAAACGAAAAAAGAGAAAAACCAAACCGAGAAAAACCGAGATGATTTGGTTTTGTTTTTCAAAACGGAAAAACGAAAAATCAGAAAAACAAACGCTGTGTGGTTTGTTTTGGTTTGCGTTCGGTGTACGCTCGGCGCATATACCGGCTGCTGCCGAGTGGGCGTCATCTGCCTGTCATCCATGGACTGACTATGAAACGTGCCTAACCCCCGAGTCGCTCTGGCTCCTTCCGACCGTAACACATCTAGAAATCACCAGGGGGGTGGTTATTCTACCTACGGCTCTGGGAACAAAGGGTGCTGTTCCTAAATAAACTAGGTTGATGCAAACTTTTGGCTTCTTCGATCAGTCCATTTTGAGGCAGCATTCCAGGGTGCTGAACCGATCGACACATGCGTAGCCTACAGCATTCATAATTGGCTACATTGTTGATGGAAAATACTCTTTTACATTCTAAGTGCCTTATATATATTTCATATATTTTCATTTATGAATCACCAGTGACAGGCCTACTTGTGTTCCCCACAAAAGTGCCATTGCGCACGCAGCAGAATGTCTGACTCTGAAAACATCAACTGACGCAAATAATGTCCAATAAATAATGTCCTTAAATAATTAAGCTGTCGGACGGCGGTACACCTGGACCAAGGTAGACCTTGTAGTGCATATTTTTCGGTGTTGTCCCCACTGGACCCGCCCGCGAGATGGAACAGGTTTGACCATGATTATTCTGCAACCATCCCTTATTTGAATGGACATACAGTATAAGATACAGTAGTTCATCCCCATCAATTGTGTGCAACTACCCCCGGATCATTATATACAATATTCTGCATTAACCAATAGCCCTAGCTGTGCGTAATTGGATGTGATTGCCATTTGGATAGCTGTTGGATAGTCTGTCATCACACACACGAGCAACGGGGAGTTGGTGCATTGGGTATCAGGCCACCACGGTTGACCATGTATTCATACTCTATCATATGGGCCATTTTTGTTGCCTATACATGTTGTTTGTTGTGTCATCTTGAATGTGTCCTTTGCTATTATTTCTAGCCTACCTGTCACATTGTCCCGTGCATCTGTGAGCTGTTGATATTTGGTGGGCATGGCTTCGACTCCTGCTCTCCATGCATATCTCAGCGTTTTCCCCATTATGTTTGTTGGGGTCACGTCATCATGTAATGTTATTTCTTTTTTTTTTCCATTTAATTTATTTTCCGATTTTTTATCAGGGTTATTGGACATTATTTGCGTCAGTTGATGTTTTCAGAGTCAGACATTCTGCTGCGTGCGCAATGGCACTTTTGTGGGGAACACAAGTAGGCCTGTCACTGGTGATTCATAAATGAAAATATATGAAATATATATAAGGCACTTAGAATGTAAAAGAGTATTTTCCATCAACAATGTAGCCAATTATGAATGCTGTAGGCTACGCATGTGTCGATCGGTTCAGCACCCTGGAATGCTGCCTCAAAATGGACTGATCGAAGAAGCCAAAAGTTTGCATCAACCTAGTTTATTTAGGAACAGCACCCTTTGTTCCCAGAGCCGTAGGTAGAATAACCACCCCCCTGGTGATTTCTAGATGTGTTACGGTCGGAAGGAGCCAGAGCGACTCGGGGGTTAGGCACGTTTCATAGTCAGTCCATGGATGACAGGCAGATGACGCCCACTCGGCAGCAGCCGGTATATGCGCCGAGCGTACACCGAACGCAAACCAAAACAAACCACACAGCGTTAGTTTTTCTGATTTTTCGTTTTGAAAAACAAAACCAAATCATCTCGGTTTTTCTCGGTTTGGTTTTTCTCTTTTTTTGTTTTAAAACCAAAACGGAAAAACGAAAATTCACTCGTTTTTTTGTTTTTCCAATTTCGTTTTGAAACAGAAAAACCAAAGAACGAACCATACACGGATTCAGAGGCAGCGGTCAACACGGAGATCCAAGTTGATTCTCAGAGCACTTCTGTTACTGATAGCTGAAAGGATATTATGCCAATTTTACCAAATAAAGCCAAAAGCAAACTACCTATCCCACCTTGAATCATGCCATACTAGAAAAACAGCCAAAATCAAAACGTGTGTCCAGCCAGGACCAGACCCCTCAGGCAGGTGTAGAATAACCACCGTGTGTTCCTTGTGTCTCTATACGCCTGGCTGTTTATGCACAGCTTGTCAACAATCAGTGAGGTGCGCTCGTTAAGCCTCTGTTGATCTTTCATAATTGGGAGCAGGATCTTCCTTCTTGCATTTATCTCAGGAGGAAATTGATCATTTATCCCAAAGACTATGTTCCTGAGTCCCCTGTCCTTGCTTTTAACAAATTCCTTTTCATTAAAATGCTCAAATCGAGCCACGATAGCTCTCGGCCTACTCTTAGAACCTTTCCCCATTCTGTGCACATGAGAAAAGGTGATGTGTTTACTCATTTCTGATGTCATTTTAACTGTTCAGTCATAAATTGCCATACAGCAGATTTACAGTCTGTGCTGGTGTCCTCAGGAATTCCAGAGAACACAAGGTTGTCACTCATGGAGCGGCATTGGAGGTCCATCAAAATGTCTCTCAGCTGCTTGTTCTTCCTTTCAATAGCAGTCACCTTATTCTCCACAGATTGCAATTAATCTTTTAGTCCCACATTCTCCCACACCAAATCATCAATTTGCCTCTGACTATACTCCAAACTCACCCTGAGAAAGGCCAGTTCCTCTCTCATGATAGCCAGGATCTCCAACTTTGCAAGCCTTTTATCAATGGATTGTAGCAGAAGAATGTCCTACCATCACGGTTGGCTCACTCCCACCACTGTCAGAGGAATGCTCTCTTTTTCCTGGCAAAGGTCTGGAATCTTCAATTATGTCCTTTGAGGTCTTCTACTTTACATCGTTTTCATTCATCTTTTTCTTTTTCTTTTTAAGATATTTTTTAGGGCTTTTCAGCTTTAATGGGATGGGAAAGTTGAGAGAGACAGGAAACATGGGAGAGAGAGAGGAAAGGACATGCGGCACAGGACCCGAGCCGGGAATCGAACCCGGGTCCGCCTTGCAAAGGACTAGCCTTTATATGGGGCGCGCCTTACCCGGTGAGCTACCGGGGCGCCCCTCATTCATCTTTTTCTTAGCTCATATCGATAAATCTCTCCGGATCCTCAATGGAATCCAATTTGTTGATAATCAAAGTTCAAGCAGGCCCTGTCGATAGGGCAACCCAAACAGTCAGCTGAAGAAAGCTTCCAGCAGGTGTAGGCCAGACGAGGAGAATCCACACAAATCCCTTTTACAAATTTCCTTCTACATCCGGTCGTATTTTGCAGTATGCAGGCAAACATACTTTTCTGACTATTCTGACCCACAATCCAGTGCTCAGCGGAAATAATGTCACATGTGTGAGTCACGCCGTGACAGACAGGTGTTTTGATAAATCCCAGCTGTGGACGAATGTCGCTTTATGGACATAGACGGATGAGGTCAAATTCCAAGGTGTAACTTCTGTACTTTCTAGGGGCAGATGTAGTGTGTACTGGTAGTAAAAAGTAGAAGTATGCGATTTGGAACGCTGCCATAGACTCAATGAGAGAAGTAGACTCAATAACAACATTAAAGAAGAACAAGAGTTCTAGTGGAGTTTCTCAACGGTTTCGGCATTCTTCCGACTGGATTTGGCAAAAGTTTGATCTATGTTTTGTTACACTGATTGGTTGAAGGAGTTCGTCTGTCAATGCAAGTACTCCTACTCACTCAAATCGTTCTAGGAGGCTGGAAGTCCAGACTATTAAGAAAACGATTCGCGATGAGTCTGGCTTCCAGGCTAAATAAATACTACACATATAAACACAAAATGAAATAAGTACTACACATTTAAACACAAAGCTGAATTAATACTCACTAGCTCAATCTTTTTGTAACTAAGATACAGTATCTGCAGTTTTTTTTTATATGGACAGATTTAGCTACAGGTGTGGGAGGTTAGAATCTTTCCATCCTGCAGCATTTCACCATTGCGGTATTTGGCAGGGAATTCCCGTTGTAAATCTTGTGGGATTTCAGACGGGTGTTATTTCGTTTTAGTGATGCACCACCGCCAGTGATGCACCACTGAACACTGTTTTCTTTTTTATATGGACAGATTTAGCTACGAACACAAATTTCACATGCTAACGTTAGCCCAGTAAGCAATTTTGAATGGGCATGTGGCTAAGGTACGGGGACCAGTCCATAACAACAGGCTGTATGGGGGAAAGGCAGATATAATCTTCCTCCTATCTCCAGACCATGGTCAAGCCCTACATCCCCTCTTGACCACTATACTCTGCTACCTCGAGGAGAGTGGTTGCCCTGTCACCCCGAGGCCCCTGCGGTCGATCGACGTGGTCACAATTCTTCTCTGTCCTGGCCCCGCAGTGGTGAAATGAACTGCCC
Source organism: Borostomias antarcticus (assembly GCF_949987555.1). Lineage (NCBI taxonomy): Eukaryota > Metazoa > Chordata > Actinopteri > Stomiiformes > Stomiidae > Borostomias > Borostomias antarcticus. The sequence goes on along the minus strand of NC_140247.1, from coordinate 25,024,041 downwards.
TCTAACGTCAGGACAGTAGAGTCGCTGCCCATCTTTTGCCACAAGGTCAAACTCACAACTTCAAAAAGTACTACCAGGATCCTCCCTCATAATCACCTATTATATTTTTATTTTGTTATCTTGCACTTTGGCTTTAGCACTAGATTATGCTCTTAGTCACTGATTTAGAAAGGAGATTAAATTCCAGCGAGTAGTAGTACACTGACTTCCTAAGTTAAATGTAATTACTGTAAGTTGCTTTGGATATACAGTAAGTGTCTGCTAAATGCCTGCAATGTAATGTAATGTAATATAATGTAAACATAAGCATGTGTGTTCTTTCGACACTTAGGAACAACACATAAATACCTAAAGTGCAAAGGTTATGGGACATTAAAATTACTACTGTAGCTGCCTTCTATTCCTCAGTCCAACCTTTCCAAGAAACCTTAACTCTCATTGAAAGCATTTAAAATAACATCCTCTAGGACACACTCTCAAAAGATGGTGGATTTGATGGATGTGTTATCACTGAAAGGTATCAGTTTCTCATTAAAAAGTTATGTAATCCCTTTTCTGAATGTTAATTTAAAAAAGATGATATGGGGATTTTTGGGGCTTCAGAGCCAATAAAAAACCTTATAGATATCCTGTCAGTATGCCTAAACTCGTAATCTGTTTTGAAGAAGTAGAATACACATTCAATGTCAAATGTGTCACTCACACACAACTCTGTGGATGGCCTGCACTACAGCTCAAAACTGGGCTGTTCAATTGTGGTCCTCAGTTAGTTTAGCCGTGTGCTTTTAGTTCAATTTCTTTTCAATTTGCAAATAAAAGTGTCTAATAAAGGCCATATAATTATTCTTGTTGTCAAGACCACACAGTATGAAGCCTAGTATGCTGTGCTATGATTTATATCCTGGCTACATAATGAACAGTATTAACTTAATGTATAATATAGTTTTAGCAGCATGGGCAAAGATGATTATGAAAATGAGGAAAAAGAGGTTTCTAAAGTGATACTTTCCAGGCTCTTGAAGGAGAGGAGGGAAAGATCTCAGCCATTTTAGTTGACTCCCCCCAGATCAATAGCTTGTCTCTGTAAGACACAACTCATGTGACATTTGAACCAGATGAAACCGGGTTCTCTGCTCCGCATCACCTCTGAGAACAGAGCACTTCCATCAAATCCCACTGGCTTGGGAAGGATACCGATGAGTCCATTTAAATCGGCCCTCTTGACTCAGAATCTTAGCCTCAGACCCTTTGCCAACCAAACACGGGAGAACGTAAAATATGTCAAATCATCTTAAAATCATACCCTCCATCTACAGTACTGTACTGTATGTAGCTAAATAATGGACATTGCTCTTCTGCAGGCCCCAGTTGGGCTGTGACAAAAGTTGGGGGAGCCACAGGGGCACACGGCCGCACTATGTATTTATTTTGCTGAGAACTGTTTTGAAAGCAATCTGGTGCCAATGATCTAATGGGAATTTGAAAATACAACATCATACTGTACTGCCCCTATGCTGAAACTCAGCACATTTTTATCTACAAGGCCCTTTTAGGTAAACTCCCATCTTACATTATCTCAATGCTTGTCCAGACCTCCGGCCCACATTACACTCGCTCCTGTGATCGGCTCCTTTTAGATATCCCAAGAGTTCGAACCGAACTGGGTAAAACTGCATTTTCATTTTATGCTCCTTAGGCCTGGAACTCACTTCAAATTACTTTTCAACTTGATTCTTTAGTTCCCCTCAGTCATTTTAAATCACTACTGTATGATCACTTTAATTCTGTATGTACTTGTTTTATGTGAATCTTGTTTGTAATTTTATTTTTCTACAAATGTACTGTAGGATGATGCTTGTCTTGTATCATGTATTTGGTGCAAGGCATACTTTGTACTTACATGACATCACTGTAAATGAGGCTCATACCTCGAGTTTAAATAAAGGTGATGATAATAATAATTATAATTATAATAATAATAAAAAACAGAATACTGTCCAAAACCTGAAAATTGTTAGTACAGTATGATCATATTCAACGCCATGCCATATACCCGCGCCACACACACATTACATCATCCCAGTAAGGATAACGCCTGGTCTCTCTTTGTTACAGTATGAGTCTGTCTCCCTTCCAAGAGGGATACCACTGTTGGGTAGAGCACTTGCCTAGATTATTCAAGCCCACAACACAAAGCTGGACTTCATTAAACCCTGAACAAGAATGTTCCATCCTCACAGCATGTCAGCTGGGTCACTTTCCCCCTGGTTGCCAATGACATTGTAACACTAATTATGGCTAATTGAAGTAGGCTGAATGGATTTAGTCACATTACAAATGATATGCCATTGGTCAGTGTCACAATGTTTCCACATGGAATTCAATGGGGATTTGAAATTTGCACAAGTTAACATAATTAAGACCCACATTCATTATGTGTAATTGCATAATGTAATAAGCGCAGTCAAAGTGAAATGGAGATTGTACTCCATTGCATAAATAATAATGTTGTTGTATCACGTTTACTTCACCAAACATATGAATGATTGTGTCCTGAAACTTCTGTTGTCATAAAGAAGATAGTCTGTCTAAGTGATCTCCGAGAATAAAGAGACAATAGTTGAACTGAAAAACCAGTTAAGAGTTGGGTCAAAATAGAATAATTCTTTCTTTAGCGTGATGTGTCACACAGTGGGTCTTGGCTCAGAATATTTAGCGTAATGCACAGGATATATCTCCAGGAACCAGGGTTTATCTCCAGGAACCAGGGTTTATCTCCATGAACCAGGGTATATCTCTAGGAACCAGGGTTTATCTCCAGGAACCAGGGTTTATCTCCAGGAACCAGGGTTTATCTCTAGGAACCAGGGTTTATCTCCAGGAACCAGGGTTTATCTCTAGGAACCAGGGTTTATCTCTAGGAACCAGGGTTTATCTCCAGGAACCAGGGTTTATCTCCAGGAACCAGGGTTTATCTCCAGGAACCAGGGTTTATCTCCAGGAACCAGGGTTTATCTCCAGGGTCCAGGGTTTATCTCCAGGGTCCAGGGTTTATCTCCAGGAACCAGGGTATATCTCCAGGAACCAGGGTTTATCTCTAGGAACCAGGGTTTATCTCCAGGAACCAGGGTTTATCTCTAGGAACCAGGGTATATCTCCAGGGTCCAGGGTATATCTCTAGGAACCAGGGTTTATCTCCAGGAACCAGGGTTTATCTCTAGGAACCAGGGTATATCTCTAGGAACCAGGGTATATCTCTAGGAACCAGGGTTTATCTCCAGGAACCAGGGTTTATCTCCAGGAACCAGGGTTTATCTCCAGGAACCAGGGTTTATCTCCAGGAACCAGGGTTTATCTCCAGGAACCAGGGTATATCTCTTTGTTGTATAATATATACACACAATAACACACACACACACACACACACACACACACACACACACACACACTCCTTAATTTGGAAGGAATCCCCTTGACTGGGATTGCATTTTTGTGACTATTCAATCAATGAAATGTAAGTGAAAGAAGTCACATTTTTAGCTTTATCTATACAAAAATGTAATGGTATTTCATTATTGATATTCATTATGGTGAAACTGTTTTTTTTTTGCTTCTCACTGGAATACGTAGGGGTGGGTCGTATGCCCACCCTCCCATTGCTCTCTGTAAAGCGCATTGTGTTGCCTCTGTGTATGAAATGCACTATACAAATAAAGTTTGATTTGATTATTCAAGGGAACACTGTAGAGAATATGTAAAAATCGTCTTTATAAGTCTGTAGTCCTTCAGCATTTACGTAGAAAACGGAAATCTTATTATAGTTAGCATCTTAAAAGGATTGGCTTATTTTAATCACGGTTTTAGATCTTATCACTTTTTTTCTTGTCCTTCACAAGGCATAAGCTGGTCATCTGAAAGCCATATGCCACAGCCATGAGGCGCATCCTGTCTGATTGACAAATACACTCTTACAAACTACATTTCTGTGAGATGCTTTTAGCCAGGAAAAAACAAAGGCCTTTATATCCTTTCACTCACAACAATATGGGCCGAAAACAAAAATATTAGAAATTGTCCGTTGAACAAATTCAGCACTCTTGGGGAAAAAGAAAAAAAAAAGCATGTTGACCATTAAACCATAACTGCACTTAACTTTGTCTGAGCCTATCACAACATAGTCTGACTAACAGGATGTAGGTTTTTAGAATAAGCCTCTCATTGACTGCTCAATCCCCCGACACTATCTTGCAAGGGCACCGTTGGAAAAAACAACAACTTAAAAGCCGTCCAAGCCGATTGTGATTGATTTAAAGAAATACAGTGTCACCCCCCCGCCCCCCCCAGAATGATATGGGTTGCAGCCAGACCTTTCTCTAGCGCTGGCACTGTGGAGGAAGATCTGCCTATGACTAATCACAACATGACCTGGGAACCAGCATTCACTTTGCCTTTAAGTACTCTACGTCATTGCTGACTAAACACGTAATACAGTAGCTCCACAATGTTTATGTTCAGTCGTTGTTTTATTGCTGCACCTCCAAGAGCTCACGTTAATTATAACAACCACCAGCTCACTTAGAAGAATGCCAACAATAATTATTACAATCACTACATTCAAATAGCGGATGTCTGGAGCCTCTGTAGAAGTAGAGTTCTATAAATTGTCACTTCCTTGTCGGATCCCACCCTCATATTTTCCTCCTGCTAATTATCCTTTGGGCTTAACTGAAGACAAGCAACCTATCGCTCTTGTGCCACATGTTGTGACAATACATAAGTGAAGGTGCAGAGCCGCTAAATGGGTTTGCAACCACTGGATACATTCCCACATTTCCATGGTGATAGATTTCCTGCCTATCAGGGTGAATCCACTGCATTTGAAGCAGGGTACAAAGCATTCCAGTCTGGCCCACAGGGACAGGTAGGATCCATCGGTGCTAATTGTATTGGATGTGTATTTTTGTAAATGCCATCTGTTCGGCGCATGGAGGGAGGAGCTATGACCAGACATGCTAATGATATTAATTTGCGGTGTTTATCTGTTTGTGAAGACGGAGTAGGGAAAATTAAAAGCTGGGAGGCAGTGTGTGTCTGAATGACGACAACAGAAGAGTGCTGACAATCGGATAAAGTAAGCCTGGGGAGGGAAAGCAAAAGAGACCATAAAATGAATTGCCTCCTACCTCATAAATAATAGAAGCATAAATGTCATATCAACTTTATTTCAAGAGGGGGTGGTTTAATAAAGATGCAGTTTTAAAGAGGAGTTGAGAAATTCATTGTCATAAGAATGCCTCATCTTTCGCCTTCTCACAGATAGTTACTCAGGGGCAAGTTGACATTCAGGACCCTTTTAAAGAGCCAGCCCTTTTGGAAGTGGAGGTTTTGCTCTCTAGCTCACTCTAACCCTTTCTTCCGTTCTATCCATCCCTAATACACCTCTCTTTTCTGGGATTCTCCCTTTCGGACATTCCCCTCTCCCTGTCTTTTCCGTATTCTCACTTCTTAACAAGTCGAGGGGATGTGATAAGAGATTGGCACAGCCATAGCAGCCTGCTGCTCATTGATAACCATATCTAATCCATCTTGGGCACCCATATGCCACCTCTGAGGCTGTCAATAGACAGAGGATCCACCTCTGCCTTTGAACTGCATACAGCGATGCCAGGGTTTATCTCCGAACTTTCGGAGGAGAAGAAGAGGGACCAACATGAGTAGTAATTCAGTTGACTTCCATCTTGTCAAAAACAATCACGTCAAGGTGCACCAAGCCTCAAACTGCTTTCAAGTTTCCGTTATTTGGAGCAGAGATGTGTTTATAAGAATTAGGTTCATGCTTTATTTTTATTTTTTTTACGTTGAAAATGCAAGTTCATTCAAATGGATTGTCCAGTGTACTGAAATGTGGTCTAATTATTCCTCAGGGGGGGGCAAAAAAAACAATTTACGCTGACTTATTGTAGGAGTGTGCTACAGAATGCCCTATTCACTTAGGCTGTCCTCACATCAGTGAGAATTATGTTGACATTAATCACACTGGTGTGATATGGTTCTATTACAGAGCATTACGAGGAGCTTTATGGTCAAACGACTTGTCATATACTCTTGTACTATTAGTCCACATCCAAGCCTCTAGTCTCTGCCACTGTGGTACCAAAGTAATAGGGATTACACATACATATTCATCGCTACATTAGCATGGAATTCTAAGTCAAACTAATGTTCTTCATCTAAATTTCTCCCAGAGGAAGGAGGACGTGTGCAGACGGCACCGTATTTGTGAGGGACGGTTTATGAACTATGATATGTTTACAGTACATCATTGAATATTAATAGGATGATGAGCAATTACATCTGCATATGAGCGAATCCCAGCGATGAATCACTATTATCGTCAAGGCGTGGTATGAATTTAATAGAAAGCAGCTGTGGGGGAGGGGCCAGGATGATCGTTTCCTTTCAGGAAGTAAAAATGATCCAGAAAAGTGCATTATTACCACCACGGACCCCTGGGTGGCCTCATAATCCTCTTGTTCAAAGTAGAAACTCTTGCATAAACATGTCAATTGCGGGGCGAGTTATCATTGTCAGTGCCAGCCATCCTGTCTACTGTCTCGACGATACATTCACCATTACACACACACGCACGCGCACACACACACACATACACACATTCTGACAGCCCGGGCGTCCTCTGACTGAACAGATGCAGGGAGGCAGATGATAGTCAGGCGACTCCTGTCTCGCTCAAAGTCGTGACACAGAGGATTTATGTCGGTGTACCTGTATGCAAAGTGATCTCGATCCACCCCCTTGTTCTGTCTTTGGCAGAGGAAAGAAACCCGTCAATCGTGCGACCTGTGACAGCCACAGCCATGGTAATTCATCGGCATCATTGTTGCAGAGAGCACAGAGGGAGGGGAGGTCTGCTCTCATCACTCTCACCGTCCCTGTGTGATTAGGCGACGGGAGGTGTGTGTGGGGGGGTTGGCCCCGCCGGAATAACGTCGGACCTCGGAAGACCGGAGACTGTCTCTTCACTACGGGGCCTTTTTATTGCAATGTCGCCTCGCGCAAGATGATGTAACCAGCATCACTGGGATACTGACGATCAAGTTGTTCATCTTTAATAGTGGGGGCGGAAACTCCAAGTGCCTCCAATTCAGATAAAGCTCATATCTGTCTCGTATTCATTTCTGCTGTCAGTGAATAGTCGCAAATTGCACGTGTGGCTTCCTCGTGTTAAGGAAGCATGGGTGTCACAGGGGGGCGGGAAGTGGAACTGACTACCAAGGGCCCCACTAGGGAGGGGGCCCTTGAAAATCCTGGAATTTATTTGGTGTGAGATTTTTTCACACACACACAGAGAGACAGCTCTCTCTTATTTTGTGTATTTTTGTCCCGGTATTGGCTCCTATTTAATAATAAATGTTCTTTATCAAAAGATGCATGAAAGTCATGGATCAAAAGAGGAAGGGGGCCCACAGAGATTGTTAATGTATAGGGCCCAGAATTTTGTGGAACGCCCCTGTAAGGAAGCAACGTACGTTACATAAAGGAGGGTGGGGGAATAGTAGTGCTACACTCACTGGATTCGGGGTCCGAGTTGCCGTCCCCTTCGGTGCGGCTGTTGGGCGAGGTGTGCTCGTAGTACTCGTCCTGGGCGAGGCCGAGCGGCAGGGCCTGGGTGGCGCTGGCGGTGCTGCTGGGCTCCGGGTCGCCCAGGCCGCTGTCGCTGCAGCTCTCCTGGGAGCCGTCCGGGAGGTGAAAGGTCACGCGGCGCTGGATCTGAAACAACCACAACAAACCCCAATGATTAAGAGAGCTCTAAAGCTGAGAGAGAGAGAGAGAAAGAGAGAGAGAGAGAGAGAGAGAAAGAGAGAGAGAGAGAGAGACTGACGCCAGAGTTTGAATCTCAACCATCTTTTTTTTCCCGAAATCCCTCAAATACAATACAGCCATATGTCCTCACCTCCTCCTTGCCCTTTTTTTTAGGACAACATGGAGAAGAAGATTTGAGGTTCGTCCCCACAGCTCTGCCATTTTAAATTGCTGTTGAGAAGGAGGTGAGGAGAAAGATGGTGAGATATCGAGGGCTGACGTTTGAGACTCCACCATCCATGGTGCTTATGGGTGCTGTCATGTGTGAGAGAGAGGGAGAGTCAGTCATCTTATATAACAGCGTTGGATAGGATAGCTGAATGAGGGGAGCTGGCAATGGTGACAGAGAGTGTCTCTAATTGTCTGTACATCAAGAGTTGCTGTTGCATGTCCAACAAAAGACTTCAGTCATTTTCCTTTAGAAGGAAAACAGAAATAGACCTTTTTGACCTGTCAATCACACAGGGAATTATAACCAATAAGGTTGCCTGATTTCTTAAGACCATGCCTCTGATGTCTCACAAACAAAGCTTGTCCCATGTTGTGTTCATAGATTAGACATTAGTTTGAAGAAAATGGTTCTTAAAACATACAGAAAACTGACCTGCAGGCTGCTGTACCATAATGTTATAAGAAAACAAGCTGCAGGATACTCCACACCTCCCTCCACACATCAGTTTACAACAGCACCGACACAAAAAGCTACCAAGCTAGTAACGTTAGATGCTTGATGTACAGTAGCTAATTAGCCCGTAGCTAGTAGTTAATAGATCATTCTCACAGGCTTATTTTCTAAGAATGGATGCCACACCCTGCTTTACATGTGCAGTTAGACTCCATGATTTTGTCGTGATGAATTTCAATCTGGAGTTTGTGAGGTGTCTGTGCCTTCCGCATGGATCGCCAACACCTAGCATCAACTCTTATGTTGTCACCTGCTCTGTCCGAAATCCAAATCTCATGGATATATCCTTATGTAAAATAGTTCAGGCCTTTCTGTAGAACTCTCTTAGACAAAGTAGTGGCATTTGGCAAATAACATACAACAATATTGTGAGGAATCCTTGAGAGAATCATCAGGCATGTGCAGTTCAGTGGACATTTTATTAACGTGCTCCAAAGCTTGCAACAGTAACTAGGAGGAGTGGAACTTGAACACAGTGTAGGAAAAGCCTATTGCTTCCTGTTCACTGCAGACTAATTGATTGAACTAGGGTTACAATACAAAAATGATTAATGATCTTTTCTAGGTCTCAGTCAAGTGAAATTACGTATTATCCCATTAGACTCACGAGCCAGTCTCTAAACGCTGAACTAGAGACACACACACTCACTCTTCACACTGCACTCACTGCACACTCAACACAATCCATTCTGGATTGATTGTGTAATTTTGCATTTGCGCCTTGTTTATATTGTATCTTGCACTGTATTTTGTAATTGCATTTGCACTGTCATATCTTTACCCTGTCCTGTCCATCTTGTCTCCAGGAGTGTTATAAATCCAGATTTTGTTGCTTAAAGTGGACAATTTGAGAGATTGAAAAAAACAGCGTTGCAGAACTAATCCAATGTCTTTAGGGCGGTCCTTCCTAACGGAGCGGTGAATGTTTTGTTTTGATTCTCCACTCCAGTTAGGGACGAAGATAAGGGGAGGACATCATTTGGGTAATAGAGATGTAGGCAGTGGTTCTAATTGGTAGTGTCAGTTTTAGGCGCTATTCTAGCAACAATTTTCACTGGAGATGTCTCCAGACATTCGGTGGCGGAGATCTCTGAAGTCATTGCAAAACTATTAGTTCATGAAAAGAAATACCTTTTGATCTGCAGAGCCTTAATTGAAAGTTAAAGCCCGGCGTTTTGATAATAGATGGATCTGTTCTTAACCAGGTTGAGCCATGTCCTATTTTTCTCACTCGCCCAATTTAGACACACTAATGGAATGGGGGGAAGAGGTGCAGGCAGGGACTGAAATTAGGAAGGTATTGGGATTGTAATCATGTGTAGATTTCTCCATCAAAGGCACAGGCTGTTTTGATTTCTCAGGAGAGTTCTAGAAGTTCATGATATGACCTTACTCAGGCACACTATTTGGTATCACTATAAACGCAAACAGCCCCATAGGCAGGTCTAGTGACAAAACGTTACATATTCTTCTTTCTTAGAAAGAATTTTGCAAACCAGCCTCAATCAAAGAGTAGTCTGGGACCAATAATTATATCTTTGTACCCTTTCACATTTCCACAGTTATAGCTTTCATTGAGTTTCATGAAAGAGAATGAGCAGTAGTCGAGACTAAAGTGCAGTTGGATTGGAGTGTTCATGTCTTGAATTCATTACTGTGATCTTTTAACATCAAATTTCACTAGAAAATAAAACACATTATTATTCCCTCTATTATGTCATTGTGTTCGGTTTTATCCATCCTGTTATTCAGCCTGATTAGAAAAATTTCTTTTTTTGCCGCAGTCCACGCATATATCTACATTTTCTTCACCTCTAGCAACAAAAGCAATATGAAAGCCCTGAATTAAAAGCATCATCATTACCACAAGCTTGTTTTTTGCTCCTGGGGGAGTGTACAACTCAGTTGTCCACCATTGTGGTATACAGATTAGGTGCTTATTGGTCTTTGATAAGGCAGAGAGAATAAGGCAGAAAAAGATAATGGGGGAGGGGGGGGGTTATTGTCACCAAGGAAGGCTGAACACTGCCAAAAACAATTAAAACCTTGAGAAACAATTAACATATACAAACATCAAAGTGTGTGTTTGTTTGTGTGTGTGTGTGTGTGTGTGTGTGTATGCGCGCGTTCGTGCTCACGTGTAAACTGATTTGTTAATCTGGATTAGGCTTCATCTCTCTCCATCCTCTCCAACTTCTAAAATAATCCAAACCCCGGTGCTTTACAAGAGCCTCCATCAAGCAAACAAATTGTTAAGCCATTATTTTAAAAGTGGTGGTGTAAGTACACGCAATTTGTGGACAAAAAGTAGCGTAATTTGAATAGGGTGCGTGGGTTCGCAGAGGATATATTGCCGCAGGAAAAAAAACGGGCGGGTTGAGTTCAATGATGTAAAATGTAAAATCAATAACATCAGGGCAGTGGCTAGTTTCAGTGCAAACTAGAATGGAGAAGTAAGACGCCTACTTCCCTCCACTAGTCTGGGGGTCCAACTTGGGCAAGTGGTAGTACCCCCAACCCCCCCGACCTGGGGTAACAGGTAAAAACCCATGATGGAAGACCTAAGAGGAAGAGAGACCCGGCCCGGAGGAAGCCCGGGGTCCTCGTCTGGAGCCAGGCCCAGACGGAGGGCCCGCCTGTGAGCGCCTGGTGGCCGGGCTTACCATGGAGCCCGGCCGGGCCCAGCCGGAAAGAGCTACGTGGAAACACCATTACCTCCGTCCCGTGGACCCACCACCCGCGGGAAGAATTGTTGGGGTCGGGTGCGCTGCCACTTAGGTGGCAGTGAAAGCGGTGGGCACCGACGGACCGGACCAGAGCGGCAGAGGCTGGCTCTGGGGACATGGAACGTGACCTTGCTGGGGGGGAAGGAGCCAGAGCTTGTGAGGGAGGTGTAGTGATACCAATTACACCTGGTGGGGCTAACCTCCACGCACAGCACCGGGCATGGCCACCCGGTGTTGTTGGACTTTTGTGCTAGTCACAGTTTGTCCATAACAAACACCATGTTCGAACACAAGGATGCCCACACCTTAGGCCGAAGATCGATGATAGATTTTGTTATCGTACCTGCTGATCTGAGGCCATGTTGCAGTTACAGGATATCGACTGGCCCGGAGGGCTGCGGCTTCGGCCGTGACCAAGGCAAAGCAGCGGGTGTGGGAGGAGTTCGGAGAAACCATGGAGAAGGACTTTCGGTCGGCACCAAAGTGTTTCTGGAAGACCATCAGACACCTCAGGAAGGGAAAGCGGGGGACCATCCAAGCTGTATACAGCAAGGAAGGGACAGTGCTGACCTCAACTGAGGAGGTTGTTGAGTGTTGGAAGGAGCACTTTGAGGCCTTGTGGAGGGTTATGCAGGAGTATGGGGTGAGGGGATCCCTACTTAGGGCCATCCAATCCCTGTACACCCAGAGCGAGAGCTGTGTCCATGTCCTTGGCAGTAAGTTGTCTTCCTTTCCGGTGGGGGTTGGCCTCTGCCAGGGCTGCGCTTTGTCACCAATCCTGTTTGTAATTTTCATGGACAGGATATCGAGGCGTAGCCGTGCGGAGGTAGGTTTGCAGTTCGGTGAGCTGGGGATCACGTCGCTGCTATTTGCAGATGATGTGGTCCTGATGGCATCATCTGCCTGCGACCTCCAGCACTCTGGATAGGTTCGCAACTGAGTGTGAAGCGGCTGGGATGAGAATCAGCACTTCTAAGTCTGAGGCCATGGTTCTCAGCAGGAAACCGGTGGTCTGTCCGCTCTGAGTAGGAAATGAGTCCTTACCCCAAGTGAAGGAGTTCAAGTATCTGGGGGTCTTGTTCACGAGTGAGGGAACCATGGAGAGGGAGCTTGGTCGGAGAATCGGAGCAGCTGGTGCGGTTCTGCAGTCGCTTTACCGCACTGTTGTGACGAAAAGAGAGCTGAGCCAAAAGGCAAAGCTCTCGATCTACCGGTCTATCTTCGTCCCCACCCTCACCTATGGTCATGAAGGATGGGTCATGACCGAAAGAACGAGATCACGGATACAAGCGGCCAAAATGAGTTTTCTCCGGAGTGTGGCTGGGGTCTCCCTGAGAGATCGGGTGAGAAGTTCAGTCATCCGGGAGAGACTCGGAGTAGAGCCGCTGCTCCTTTGTGTCGAAAGGAGCCAGTTGAGGTGGTTCGGGCTAGGGATGCACATCGAAAACCGGTTCTTGTTGAGAACCGGTTCCCAGTGAATGGATTCCCTGGAATCATTAGCCAAAATCCTTAACGATTCCGCTATCGATTCCTGTCGTTGTTGCGCATGCGTGATGACGTCGCATGCACAATGCCTTGTTTTGTTTTATTAGACCGTGGTAGAAGAGGCCAGCAACATGTCGTCTAGGCATAAACGTTCGAAAGTGTACATTTCATGCGACAAGATAACAACACGGCCACTTGCAATGCTTGCAAAAAAAGTATATCATCAAAGGGGGGAAATACTACAAATATGCAAAAACATTTGGCCACACTGCATGCGATAACTTTGAATAGGAATATGTCCCGTTTTTGATGCGCTCTGGAGTGACAACAGCAGCGCAGCTAACGTTAGTGTAGTTGAAGGTAAACTCCTCCAGAGTCCCTGTCTATTGTGTTAGTGCCATTTGTTTAATTGTGTAAACCAGCTTTCACTATATGAATAATCTCCATTTCCATCCATGTAATTTAGATGATGACGTTCAGAGTCAGGCTGGTGGTCGGTCTGGGTCAGAGGCTACTTCTTGTAGAAGTAGTAGAATTGTTAATTCTCCATACAGTTGATGCTTGCAGACCTACTCAGTTCCATTTGGACTTCACTTGATTGCATTTGTTGCCAGTTGCCGCTGCTAGTTTTATTTTTGTCAGCTCAGCTCATATACCCTTTTTAAATGGAAGGAGCATTGTAATTTCTACTAGTAACATGTTAGACTGTTATTAGGGCCCGAGCACTGGCGGTGCGAGGCCCTATTGAAATTCGAAGGATTATTATTCTACCTTCTCCTTCTACCTTCTTCTTCCAAAACAAATGCCTTTTTGGCGGCCTAAACATCGATGAAAACGGATGAAACTTTGCAGATACGTCAGTCCCGGTGAAAAATTTGATAATTCTTGGGTGACGGAAATGGGCGTGGCAAAACGGCTCAAGAGCGCCCCCTGGAAAATTTTAAATGGCGAGCCCCACCTTTCAGTTTGATGTAGGCGAACGAAATTCGGAGGGCATATGTACTTCATCGAGACACACTAAAATGTCTCTTGGAGCTATACCCAACATGCAACAGGAAGTCCGCCATTTTGCTCTTAATGTGTGTGTGTGTAATTGTTTTTACCATTTCCATGCCTCGTACTTTAACAAACTCCTCCTCTGACAGCTATATGTTTCAGTTGGTACAAATTAAGATTAATTCAATAGGCTATTTTAATTAATATATTATTAGAAACATATTTTTGATTGACAGACAGGCTTGGGGCCCCTTTAAGGTGAGTAAAACCCATGGGAATAAAAGTGAATCTATGCCCCTGGGGGGATGTTTGAAGATATATTTTTAGGACATTAAAATAACGCACACATTTCATAATATGATATGTTGGCTGTGCGCATACTTTTCAGTGGATTTTATTATTATAATTTGTCGTTACTCTTCCTCCAGAGTGCACCATATGGCCTTAACTCCACTGATTGACACATCCTACTGATCATTAATGTATCAGATTCTGACTCCCTTCAGATTGCGAGGTCGGAACTACCCATCACTATAGTCCTAATATAACAGAAAAATATTCGGAAATTGACCCTTTTTACATCAGTGGTGGATAAGAAGTGGGTAAACTGTGTGTCTGTGAACTCGAGACTCGGAGTGGAGCGAAGTGGAGTAAGTTAGGAGCGCCTAACTCCCTATAAACTACGTGCGCTACAGTACCTCAACTACACGAGGCTTTCTAGGGTAGGCTGCCATCCAATGAAGTAAAGATGTAGACTAACCACAATAGATGAGATGAGAGGATAATAGCCTATAATACATAGGATACATGCAAACTATTATGAAGCGTATTCTGTGCTCTCGTAGTCGTGGATGTTATAGCGTAGGCAGGCTGTTACTCGCTATCACTATCCCATTTTGAGGTACTGCTGTTCTTAATATGGTCGCTTTTTTGTAAGAAGTTGCTCCTCTTGTGCTATTCTGGTCTTTGCTGAGTGGTAGAAACTGTAGGCTTATAGCCTACAATTGCTTTGTCAAGAGCGCAGATCCAACTAGGCTAACTGAAAATCAACTGCACTGAGTGAGAAGGCGCATTCACGCAAAGGGCAGTCGGATTCTGCCGGGAGTCGGGAGCGGGTGAATGCGTGACAGCGCTTCTATTTTGAAGGAATTGTGCCATTTGGCCATTTTGAGATATCGATGTATTCAGCTCAATGCTAGAATGAACGAAAGTCTGTTACAGACGACCAGAATGGGGAATAAAATCCATCCCCCTCGGAAATAAAAATGAATGATCAGAGAGGGGGAAATCAAAAGCAGAAACCTGGAAATCCCCTCCATCCTCCCCGGCAAATCACACACCGGGTATACTCTCGGTCCTCAGGTTATGTCTGTTTAACTATAAGATCAAGATCTGCCAGTCATTCACAACATGACACAATCCAGACCCGTTTGCTGTTTATATTAGAGAAGCAACTACAGTAACTTAGGCTTAGACAGCCTGGAGAGTTTCTCTCACATTAGTCACAATGTGAATGGCAACAAAGAAGGTGTAAGTGCAGGAAGTCCACTTACTCGTCACATGCTGCGAGGAAACCATCAGCATTGACAATCAGAATCTATTAAAACACTCAGTTGTACCTGACAGTTAAAACACAGTCTACATTTAGAGAAACTGGAGAGCGTGTCTGGAGGTTTGCTGTTGTTCTTGTATTTAGTATAATCTGTGTTTACTTGGGCCTGTTTTCAATTTTCATTTTAATGTTTGTGTCCTATTTTCTCTTTGTCTTGAACGTCCTGTCTGTCTGTAACTTGTATTGCCACACACAGTCTGACCAGGTCTCTCTTGAGAATGAGACCCTGAGTCTCAAAGAGATTAACCTGTATAAAGGTTAAATAGTTTTTAACCTTTATTTAAAGGTCCGGATTTTTGTCAGATATCAATTTAAAATCAAGAAAAAGTGTACCAAAACAGGACAGTTTCTTTGAAATCTGCTCACAAAATAGTTTGTTCAGTCTTTTTTATAATTAGTACGTAGTGCAAAGGGACCCTTAATGTAGACAAACATTCCCTCACAAGTCAAGGTGAATGTTTTATTAGGCATCATCACTTATTTAAAGAACACAGAAGAAATCCATGAAGCAAAGACAAGCTGCTGTAAGAGATATCAAGACCAAACAAAGCCTGTCGGACCAGATAAAACACTGCCTTGAAAAGTATGTGCATAGAGATAAAAACCCAGGGAGGAAAGACAAGCCAAGTTAGGTGGGGAGGGGGGGGGGAGGGGCAGCCCAATCCAAAGCCCCTGTCTGGTTCCAAGCCACCCAGACAATGTGCAGATAGGCCCAGATTCATGGGCTCAGAGCTAAGGGGCGGTCCCGTCACGTATTCTTCCCTAGTCACAGCGAGTTGTTAGCTGCAAGCCTCTATTACCTGTAATAACAGCAACATCCTTAACACTGGAGAGAAACGATGCTGCACATGAGGAGAATGCTAGAAATGCCTCCACTCTGGGTGATAAGCAGGGAGCACTTAGGAGCAGATCAGGGTAGATTTTGCTCTGCCATTCCAGCACTGGGTTTGCATATGGACGGTGGGGACATGTCCCTACCAATATTTCGGAAGGCAAAAATTGTCCCTACCAATTTGTAAGCAGCCTTGTTCACGTTATCTTTGGAGTGCAGTTATATTAGATAATTTAGATGGCCTTCCCGTGTTTTGGGAGTGCAGAATTGTCCCTACCATGATTGAATTTGTTTGCATTATCTTCGGAGTTATATATTAGTGTTAACGTTACCCCTTTCCACCATTGTGAATGTGCCATCCCAGTATTATTATATATATTTTAAATTTTGCCATACTCATGTTTGATTGGCTGAAATAGATTCAAATATTCACTGGATCTGAAGACCAACAGGCAACAGCCTTTACAGGCAGACAAGATTCAACCTTGTAGCAGGCTAGCCACGTGAAGACGTTTGTAATTAGCTAACATTACATCCATCATGCCACCTCCCCCTCCGAAGAGGATAAGAGACATCAGGAGCTCTTTCTCTTTCCAGACTAGTGCTATTGTAAATAACATTAGGTTGGCTAGTACACTAACTAGGCAGTAGACACACGAAAACCAGCTAATGCCAACGTTACCTTACATCACCCGTATTTCCATTGTGGCAAATTGTCAACTGATGATGTTAGCTAGCTAGTGAACCGTTATCTTGCTAACTAGCTGGCTTCTATCATCCTACAGTGTAACATTAGGATAGCAGCCAGGTTAATACATTAGCTATATTTACTTATGTAGACCCTGCTGGCTGAGATTTAAATGGGATATCACAACGTCCTCACTACTAGCATCAGCAATGAATACTAGCCGATGGGCTATAGCTAACTGTGTCAAACACAGGAATTGTCCGCACTAGCCGTAATGCTAATTTTCACCATTTTAAACTCCTTTAACTTATGCTAAAAACGTTAGCGATATTAAAGTCTTCCAGTTTTGGCATTAAAACAAATATTTATTTTTAGCGTGATGGGGGTTGATAGAATTATAGGGAAAACAATAAATATTCATATCTAGCCAGCCCATGAGAGCCGTTGTAGGTACCGGTACTGCACCGGAACGTACACCGCTGATGGCTTGTCCATCTCGCGGAGCATTATTAGTCAGAGGTACTTCTAATGAGGCCTCAGGGCTGTTTATTTTGATAAAATCCTGTCCCTGTGAAGCCTGTTCTCTTACAGTTATTAACTATACTTGCTAACTGAAATCTCATAATTTTCCTTCCACAGTTTCGGCTGGAGGATGTTTTTAATAAAGTAGTGTATGTTGAAGTATATGGAATTTTTTTTTTTTCAACTTTGGCATCGAATTGGGTATCGAGGATCGTGGAATTTCACTACTGGTATTGACTACTAATGTCTGGTATTGTGATATCCCTAATAGACGGATATTTCAATTTATAGTTGAATGTCAGTCTAAAAATCCCATTAAAATCTCAATTTTAATTAAATCATTTTTATGTAGGAAAAGCAGTAGCAGTCTGGAGATAGTGAAGAAGCACAGCAGCCTAGAGAGAGTGGAGGAACACAGCACCCTAGAGAGAGTGGAGGAACAGAGCACCCTAGAGAGAGTGGAGGAACACAGCACCCTAGAGAGAGTGGAGGAACACAGCACCCTAGAGAGAGTGGAGGGATACAGCACCCTAGAGAGAGTGGAGGGATACAGCACCCTAGAGAGAGTGGAGGAACAGAGCACCCTAGAGAGAGTGGAGGGATACAGCACCCTAGAGAGTGTGGAGGAACACAGCACCCTAGAGAGAGTGGAGGGATACAGCACCCTAGAGAGAGTGGAGGGATACAGCACCCTAGAGAGAGTGGAGGGATACAGCACCCTAGAGAGAGTGGAGGGATACAGCACCCTAGAGAGAGTGGAGGGATACAGCACCCTAGAGAGAGTGGAGGAACAGAGCACCCTAGAGAGAGTGGAGGAACAGAGCACCCTAGAGAGAGTGGAGGAACAGAGCACCCTAGAGAGAGTGGAGGGATACAGCACCCTAGAGAGAGTGGAGGGATACAGCACCCTAGAGAGAGTGGAGGGATACAGCACCCTAGAGAGAGTGGAGGAACAGAGCACCCTAGAGAGAGTGGAGGGATACAGCACCCTAGAGAGAGTGGAGGGATACAGCACCCTAGAGAGAGTGGAGGGATACAGCACCCTAGAGAGAGTGGAGGAACAGAGCACCCTAGAGAGAGTGGAGGGATACAGCACCCTAGAGAGAGTGGAGGAACAGAGCACCCTAGAGAGAGTGGAGGAACACAGCACCCTATAGAGAGTGGAGGGACAGAGCACCCTAGAGAGAGTGGAGGGACAGAGCACCCTAGAGAGAGTGGAGGGACAGAGCACCCTAGAGAGAGTGGAGGGACAGAGCACCCTAGAGAGAGTGGAGGGACAGAGCACCCTAGAGAGAGTGGAGGAACAGAGCACCCTAGAGAGAATGGAGAAGCACAGCACCCTAGAGAGAGTGAAAGACAGGATATGACTGGAGATGTACAGTAGAGCAGACTGATGCAACAGGTGCATCTTCAGGGTCTCAGGTGAGGTCTTAAATTAAATTGATACTGATATGATAATTAAACATAATGCTAATATGGATTAATTGTAAATTACCATTGTACATGTAGTGTAACCATATTACCTATTTTGATGTTAACTTAGTTGTAAGTTGCCATAACATGATACAAAATAATAATTGAGTCATGACTCATGTTGAGGTTATTTGTTGATTTATCTTGTAGGAGACAGTCAGTGTGAGTTATCCAGAAGCAGGTCAGCTTAGTCACATGACCCCTCGCCCACCCAATCAGTTTGGCCTTTTTTAATGTAATAATCATTGTACCATAAAACAGATTGGGTTAGTATTATTAAATTTCATGAATATATCAATATTTAAGAGGTTTAACCTCCCGTCCCCAGCAAAAATTGTGCACAGGCTACACTATTATATGATCCCTACCAATGTTGAGAAAGAACCTACGCCCTTGTATTCCAGATACCGATCAGCCTCGCAGGCATACCCAGAACTGGAGAAAATCGGTTTGAATTGGTGATTTGTCATATCCCGCCTTAGAAAACAAAGGATGACTCTTTACTTCAACGGATGTTCTGAATGTCTCCCGTGTGTTATTTGAAAGAGTATTACAAACGACAAGCTGCAACTGGTCCTCATACATGTCCTTGTGAAATGACGTGTCACAATATTAACTAACACTGTATATGAATCAGCCATGCAGTATGGTTAAAGATACAGAAAGTGTAGCCATGTCGCTAGTGTGTGAATCTCCTAGACCGCTTGATTGATCCTACACTCTGCAGGTGAGATGAGACCTCTGTAGAACACGGTCCTTGTTAAATATTGAACACTGCATCACAAATGTTCCTCCTATGATTCAAAATGCACAGGGTTCTGTCTGCCGCCTCGCGGAGAAATCTACAGACACACCATTTGGCCCTCCACACGACCAAAACTGAACCAAAAAGGTGAACTGAAAAACACAGACACGAAAAAACTCATCCACTGTGAGAGAGCGTAAGGGATGGACTTGCCTATTGAGAGTGAAACAGACGGCTAAACCGTTTATGCCACAGGGGCGAGTCAGGCACAGGAATGGCATCGCACAAACGACAACCGGATTCCACATCGTTGCTTCTTACCAAATAAATACATTGAAATTATGACTTCACACGGACAATTGAGAACAAATCTTTTCAACTTGAGTGATAACATAGACTTTGATTTGATTTAGTATAGACTGTGGCTCTAGAAAAACAGATACGTTTCAGTCACATCTGACACCTTGGGCACTAGCTTAAGAACACCCACAAACAGCTTGGAAGTACTGATAAGAAAAGACTGGTGATAGGAATGGCTTCCCTGACTGCCTTTTGTCTTCATCGGCTTGACAAGACTGAATAAACAAGCAAACTACCCCTGTTCCTTCATTAGCCAAGTAAGTACAAAGACACTTTGACTCATTAAGGGTTATATCAACCAACATGTTACTTGTTACTCAGATCAAGTGACAGGCAGGAAGGGCTCTATAATTGGGGCCGTAGACCCTAGAGCTATAAGGCATAGAACTGCAATATGCACAAATTAACTGGCTTCGTCTTCGGGTGTTTGCCTAATAAGCATGCATGTTAATGTCTGACAGATTGAAATGAATGAAAGCAATGGCTGATGAGTTTCAGCAAGGTAGAACTTACAGTTGTAGAGGATATCTTGCCAAGTTGACAGGCCTCCTGAAAAAAAAACACATGGGAACGTTAATGTATGTTCTCTTTGTTTACAGTAAGCTGCCTGTTAGTTTACTGTGGCTGTATGTAAAGGAACAGTTTACTGTGGCTGTATGTAAAGGAACAGTTCACATTTGTGACAGTGACATTTTAAATTTGTCAGATGTTTTCAGACTTAAAATGTGATCTAATGTCAAACGCATTCAGGCCATTTGTTGTATATCAACCTACATGTACAGTACTAGTATCTGCCTCAGAATTCTGATTTGTCTCTACTATACCATTCATTTGGGATTGAGCCATATGGCTGGATCTACATAACCAGTCACGTTGAACCTGGACTTATCAGAATATCAGATCATGCTTGACGTCTGAATGCATCTGACAAACTTTGATTTTAGGAGTGAAATGTTCCATTAATCACATTCATATCCATTTTACAAAGCCTGCACTTTGATGACCTTATAGTATTTGAATTGGAGTTGAGGTTATTTGGAGGAACTGACGCTTGGGACATTGGTTTGAACCTCAGAGAAGAGAAGAGAAGAGAAGAGAAGAGAAGAGAAGAGAAGAGAAGAGAAGAGAAGAGAAGAGAAGAGAAGAGAAGAGAAGAGAAGACTGTACTTATTTCTGCACTCAGTTGACACCTAGCAGTAAAAAACCAAAACCAAAAAACACCCAGAAAAGACACGTACTGTACAGCCGGCTCTGAATCTGACACTGACAACACCAGCCAAATCTGACACTTTGAAAGAAAGATGTTTCTGTGTGTGTGTGTGTCAGAGAAAGAGCACAAAATATCAAACAAAGCATCAAAAATGTACAATAACCAGCGACAAGGCTTCTAAATTGGGAACAAAACAACCGCAAGGCTGTAAAATAGAGTCCTTTCCCAAGGGACTAGATAATAGCTCAGAGGGAGATAACTGTATTTAATTTTTAATCATCAATTTTGTTTTCTTTGTACTCGGTATAATAATCCGACGATATGACTTGACTTGCAAAGAAGAAGAAAAAATCAGTAAGATGCATTGTCATTGGGTACCAGGCTGCTGTGATGAAGAAATGAACAGGAAACTAGGTTGTGTCGACAAACCACTCGGTCACACTAGGATCAGTGAGCGATGTCGGAGCAATGACATGACGACATCTAAGCTACATCTACAACGTGTATGTTGCTGGGTTGTAGGACAGAATGACATTCCACACAAAAGTGCCAGCCTATCCTTGTCATACAGTGCAATAACTGTGGCTCGGGTTCAATTCACCCTGCATCGCAAAGTCACAGCATCTCCATTCACTGTTCTGCAGGTTTCTGACATTTTGTTCATCATATCTGGAATTAAACAAGATCGATATCAGAAATGTTTAAACTCCACAATGTTTAAATTCCCTATAACTGCAGTCATATTACAGTCGTCAAGTGTATAGCTCAATTTGCTTACAGTAAGCTGATTCATGTAAATATCGCCTTGTATTGTTAGCTGATGACCTCTTGACCTCTTGGGATGTAGCCTGTTTAGGCTGTAGGCCCAGTGCCAGTTTGATTGTGTTTCAATCACTATAGATATAATGTGTGACTTTTGCATGACAGATTAGGACAAACATTTTGATCTAACGTCAAAATGGTGTGAGATACAGTATGCATTTGCGTTCCTTGACAGGACATTTCCAGGTGTGTTGAAATGAGTCAGCTGTCAGGTACAGTAGCAACCTCCCTTCAACAGTACACATGTATTATTCATTATTTCTCATCATACATAGTGCATGCAATAACCCTTACAAACTGACCAATTAAATCTTTCATAATTCAAGAACAGTGCAGAAGTTATGTATTTCAAAGGGTGACCTATGGTGTATTCCAACAGCGTGTGTACTGTACATATTCTGCACATTGCCAGAGAGCATAGTTGTCTGATCCATTTGTCTAGAGATAGTTCACTGACCCTCGCCACATTATGCCTTTCAGACCAATGGTTTCGCAGCACGCACATGCACGCCTGTGAGAGAGACAGGGTGGATAAGTGCATTTGTTGGTGAACCACATCAAAGAACAGAAGGGTGTCTTAGTGAGTGGAGGCAGTGGGGCTTGAAACTGAGCCTTTGATCACTCCCAGCTTTCTGATCATTCAAATATTGGATAAATAATTGATTAAAAACACCAGACCTCATTGTGCTCTGTCTTTGGATCCCAATTTACTATAATGTCAAGACTGCCTTTCGCTTTGAATTAATAAATATGTACGTAGAACTGAGGGAACGCTGGTTTGCACCTCAAACTTCCCTTCACTGTCATGAGATAATACACACAAACAGACAGTTGAACATCACTGGAGCCTGTAGAACTAGCACAAGTACAGCAGGATATTAGCATAGGCTACATGTATAGCACAATGCTAAGGGAGACCAAGAAGTGAAAATGGAATGATTTGCCACATGCTAATGTTATGAAATAGTTGATGCAGTGTGAATAAATAAATAAATAATTGGTCACACTTTACAATAAGGGTCACAAAAAACATAAGTTAACCGTTAACTAATGCTTATTTTAGGGTTAGGTTAGGTTACTAATGTTAAATAATACCTTAGTTAAGGTTAGGGTTAGGGTTAAGTGAGTTAACCGTAGTTAACATAAATAACATTAGTAAATGTTTAATAGAGACATTAGTTAACTCTTACTTAATGCTTAATAATGCATGAACTAATGCTTATTAATGTACCCTTATTGTAAAGTGTTACCAAATAATTCCTGAATTAATGAATGAATGCATGTCATTGTCACTATTCGCAGTGAGATTACGGTAGTGATACTTCAACAAATGTCAAATATACCGGTGGAGCATTTGGGTTTGACAGCAGGGGCGGGCTGAACAGGTGCTCTTCAGCTCTGGTTTCTGGTTTATGTATTTCAACTAACGACGTTACCTAGCTAGCTAGCTAGCTAGCAAGACATGAATCAATCCTACTGAATCAATCCTTTCCAGCATGCTATAAATTACATTACAGCCAGAAACTAACTAGCCATGGATGTATTAAACATTGCGAAGTACCTGTATGTTCTGGCAATGTTAACAAAAGTGAAAAATAATTAGTTTATTCGCCCTGTGATTCTGATCCACTCCAAAATTTTATGAGTTCTTCCTCGGTTTTAGCACATAATCCTGCTGTCAGACAGACAGACAGACAGACAGACAGACAGACAGACTAACACATGCCACTAAAAACATAACCTTTCCCCTGGACTTTGTCCTGGGCGGAGCTAACAGTAATACAGTAACAACAAATGCATAAGATCATATTAAAGAGTGACCTCATGAATGTTCAGAATACATTCAGAATACATCGTAGAGTGACACAACAAAAAACATATTTTTTAGTGCTGCACTCAAACCAAAATGTCTGGATTCTGTTTCTTGAAGGTTGAAGGTTGGATTCTGTTTCTTGCCATATTTCAGTGAACCCGCATAAACACTACAGCCATGTCTTATTTTTTTTTTTAAATCTCTCTGGCCTGAAAACAGCGAGTAATTTTCCTCAGTAGCAAGGCTTCCATGCTGTCTGTACTGTATCTCTAGTACAGTGCAGTGCGGGGTTGCCAGTTTGACTGCGGCGGTGTTGAAAGGCCTGTAGCCGCACGGTGGAACCTGTGTTGTGTGTGTCCTTGCAGGGGTCAGAGCGGAGCCGACATGTTTGCGGTGAGTGAGACACATCGATGGAGCCCCTGCCTGGGCCTCTGGAGATCTCCGGCGCTGCGTTACCCTTCAAACTGTTTAGCCTCCCCCAGGATCAACACACACCGCAAAGACTCTCCGTCTGCCTCCACGAGCTTGGCAGGGTTGAAGGTGTGTTGTTTAGGTTCAGGTGCTTCAGAGGTTATTAACAACTAGGAAAATAACCTTGCTCCCTCCGGTTTTTTTTCTAGGTAAACCCATATCAGTAACACTTGAGTGTTGTAACCCACCAAGAACGCGGGCAATGTGACCCATGTCTGAAATACATATCCAGAATGTCCCTCAATGACTTTCACTTTTTCAACTATTAGTAGAAATAACCGAACACATATGATGTGAATTGAATTGATTTGATTTGGTATTGCACTCAAAACTGTGAAGCCTTTTCTCTCAGGGCCCTGGTGTTTTTTTAATGTTTTAACACTAATGAGATCAGCTGCGCCTTCTCTCCCCTGGTCCGCATCCACTCGGTGGTTTTACTTCACCATGTAAATATTTTTGAAGACGGAGAGAGACGCGGCTAGTCTCACTGGCTGCGAGCTGCTCATCTCATTCCAGTCATGACTGGTCTAGAGGGGGAGGGGGGGGGATTCTCAAGCTGCTTGTGCAGTCGAACTCGAGCTAGTTTCGGTGTGAATTCCTGCGAAAGATATCGGTCAAGCAGTAGCTGTCAACGCTGCTCAGTATTCCAGTACTGTCGGGGGGAAGGGGGGGGGTACTGTCAGGGTTGGGGGGTGTAGTTGGGGGGGGGGGGGCGGGGGGTCTGACTGCTCCTGCCACTGTTAACTCACGGCGGAGAAACCATGTGCCATCAATCGGTTACCCTAGGAGACTGGGTTTGGGGAGCTCAAATTCATTCATGTGAAACACTGGGAGACTGTGGTGTTCACCATATCTGCATGCATGCCCGTGCACGCGTACAGTACACACACATACACACGCACACACACATGCAGTACACCTAGCCAAACACACGCATGCACGCAAACACACACGCACACACATGCAGTACACCTAGCCAAACACACACATGCACGCAAACACACACGCACACACATGCAGTACACCTAGCCAAACACACGCATGCACGCACACACACACGCATGCATGTACTCGAGCACACACACACACACATACTCAGTTGCCCATGCCATCTGTTAAGTATGTGAACGTGTCTAGGCTTATGAACTGGTGCTGGTATGTAGCCCAAAAATTTAAAACAAGGTTAACGTTTACATTGACACATTTCTAGCAATCACAGTCTCAAATGGACCGGGTGTTGCAAACAAACACGTCATCAACTAAGAAAAGGGCTAATAAAGTCTTCAATACTTACTAACACTTGTCGTCTTAGATAAATACAATCAATGCTTCCTTCTCTAATTTGTGTTTTGTTCTTCACCGGCTCTTTATTGATGCAACTATTGGCATTCGATAGCAGGAGAAACTGTCTTCACACTACCGATGCAGGTGTTAAACTCTTAAGTGTAGAGGTTGTTATTTCCCTTAACACAATTACTTGCAAGCAATAATGTCACCGGGCATGTTCAAACCAACTTTGATTTACAAGTCTACATGTTTCCTTTTCATCAGCTTATTATTATTAAGTGGTGTGTGTTCCCCCCGAACAATCCCTTCTCGTGTGGCACTCAGAGAGCAGTATTGATCCTCCCAGTGCACCGGCCCCTCCTGATTTCATTAGGCTCTCTGCTGTTAATTACTCCACACTCTAACCTTTCCTTGTTTCATTTGGACCAACAAATTGGCTGAATTAAAAAAGGGGAGTACAAAATAAATAAATAAAAGAGCATGCAGAATAGCTGAACGATGGTAGATCCCCGAGCAGCCAGTGTCTAACTCCCAAGCGACATAATAATTTAAAAAAAAAAAAAGTTCATCAATGTTCTCTCGGCTCATCAAATTATGCAGAAGCAGGCTACTCCGGTTATAGTAGCAGAGGATTCATTTACGGAAATCATACTGGTTAGATCTAGCATGGCTGTCTAGGGAGTTGAGCACTAACGCGCTCCCCCCAAGTACTTCAATTGGTTACGGCGTGAAGCAGATTGAGTTATTCATTTTTATCACTCCCCATATGGTGCCAAACTATTTAAAACGCGGTCAGGTGATGGGGTAAACTTGGCTGCAACCTGAAGACTAAGTTAGAGGTGTCCTTCCCTGAAGGTTGAGCGCATTGTAGTTAAAAAGATTCTATGTGCTTCAAAAGGAGCCATTCAAAGCTATCCCATCGGTTCAGATAATAACTTCATCATAATTAGCTCTTAGGGCTCTGGAGCGTTGAATTGTTGGTAGCAGTGGGAGCTGGCTTGATCTATTGCTTTATTTAATTATGTATCAAAATTCAATTAGACATGCTTTCAGCCAAATTCAAAGTGAGTTTTGTCCAGCTGTCCCTTGAAATCAAGTGCAACTTAAAGGACATCCTTCAAGATAGGGTCTAACTTAATAAACATTTCTAAGCAAAATTGTTGATGTAACCTAAAAGATGCAGAGAAAATGACCGAATTACCATGTAGGTTTTAGAAGAGATTCATCCCTTTTTTACACCTCTCAGAGTGTGTGGATGGAGACGTGGGTAGTTACAGTGTGCAGTAATGGGCATTAAGAGGAAAGACTACAGCTTATAAACGGTCTGACTGTTACATGTGCCAATGTCCCTCCCTACAGAACTAGCTCACCTGTGCTCATACGTGACGGACACACCTGGAGTCTGAGGTACATTGATCCTCACTGCAAATTCAAGAAGTCATGGTGTCTCCAACTAAAAACCCAAGGAGGGGGAAATATTCCAGCCAGGGGTCATTGACCGTACCGCAAGCCTTTACCAGTACTGTAAATGTGTCAGAGGGAAAAGGTACAGGTGAGAATGGTGGAGAATCCTATTGTAGTGTCAACCTTTGGTGTTAGTTTATCAAGATTTCACAATGACACATGGATTGTTCATGCGTTTGATCTCTTCTCCTCCTTTGAAATGCTTGGCAGCTCTCTTCATTGGGAGTGGCAGAAGGCATTGTCCACGGACTATGATGTGAGACAGCACACTGTATAGGAGCCTGGTGTTAAAGCAAGAGCCAGAATCACTTATCACTGTCACCAGCCGACAAACAAGACATGCAATGATGACACTGATTAATGATTCCCTGGGCTGTCTGGGGTGAGGTGGGAGTTTCCTTTCTCTCAGTAATCGTATACAGTTGGCAGCTATGTGGTTTGTGTAACATCATTGAAGAATCCTTCATGAGTGTCAAAACAGTCACAGTCAACCAATTGGTACCTGATGTCACTCACAAAGACTTCACAAAGAATCTTTGAAAAATTAACATTCTAAAGTGGCGGAGAGCTCATTGAAATTGCAAATGAATTTGAATGAATCTGAATGAAGGTGAACAAATTATTTGGCACAGCCACTTGATATTTTGTGCTTCCTGTACTGCACTTTGGTTTAAAAGTGTGGCCATGTAAATGCATAGCAGTTCCTAATCAACTATTATGTTAGACTATTACTTTTTAGTTGCATAATGTAATAGTTGTTTCATATACTTGACAATGTTGGTAACTCAGTACAAAATGAGTAGATAGTGTAACTAACTAACAAATGAATGAATGAATGAATGAATGAATGTGTCATGCCACACATGTGGCCCATGCCACACGGGATTACAAGATATCAACGACATTTCAACATTTCCAGTACAATTACCAATCATAATCAGCAGGGGCGGACTGGGAAATTAATTCAGGATCCCGATGGCCAGTCCGCCCCTCATAATCATATTTACCCATAAACAATACATTAATTTTACCATAAACACGTAGTCTAACCTACTATATCAGACTCAGGCTCGTCGACACTGTACCATCTTTCTTTTAGCCCAAGCTTTTTCTATAGTCAGCAATTGCATATGTTTTATGCTCAAACAACCATGCTACACTAGCATACTGTATCTGTATCCTGCATATGGTGGACATTCTTTACTTCAACTTCAACCTTCAAATTAAATAGCTTTAGTCTTAAATCATGATAGTATGGGCAGTACAAAACATAATTAATTAGTCTTAAATCATGATAGTATGGGCAGTATAAAACAGAATTAATGTCCTTTTCAATTCCTCACTGGTACCCATCCAGTGGCCTGTTTCACTATGGGGAGGGAGTATACCTGAACTTGGGCTCATAGAGACCTCATTTTCTTCTACAGGTTATACTGAACATAATTTTCCGTACAAAGGTCCTGTTTAATTTTACAGAAAAGCATGACGGCTTACTTCTCATCCCGGAAACCAAACTCTCTCTTGATTCAAGTGACACTAATTCTTTAACTATATTGAGGTAACAGTTGCTTTATAGTATTTTTTTTACTGTTTTTTTTTTTTACAGTATGTGATGCAAATGTTACTTCATACTTGACAATAGACCTACGGAATCTGTCCTGGTCAAAGTCAATTCAATGTGATAGATACAATATTAGTTTCTAAGATGCTCCTAGCTGCTCCACAGTATAAACACATGGCAGGCTGTGAATGTGTCCTCTAAACAGCTTCCTCTTAAGGTGCTGGTGATTGCAACAACAAAAACCTCCCATAGATAATATATTCACTGCAGACTAATAAGTCTTCAGAATGGCTTATTTTAATATATATATTTATTTTTTACTGAAGATAACGTCATGGAGCAAACAATGTCTGCATCTTCAAGTTCGCTCTCAATGCAGAGTCACACTGGTACAAAGTCAAGCCAAATCCCTTGCTGTAACAGATTATTGAATAATGAAACAAAGCAACTGATTTTAAGATACATTGGGGACCACAGAACACAAAGTTCTGCCAACTAAAGTAATGTGAGACCCAATCACACAATTTACCGCAGTCACATCCACCCCTCTACAGCGTCACCATCATCTTTACTTCCCACATGCAGGAAGTCCTTGTTAAGTGGGCCAAGTGAAAGATAGTGTACTTGTCACTGGGGCTTTTAATAATACAAATGAGGAACATTTCGCACAGAATTTTTCTTCATTTTCTCACTACCTTAGAGCAACAAGCAGATATGGTGCCACTCGTAAAAAAGCCTTGACACAGAGGCAAGGTCACGTCTTTATATCTTCCAATGAAATGGCCATAAAAATAAAGTAATAGACAGTAAAATCGCCAGTCGGCCTGATTGCTCAAGAAGGGTGACTAAGGATGAAGATGGAAAACACAGGAGAAAGTGTGTAAATCAATTGCAAGCTCAGCAACAAGCTTCCAGCACCAGCAAAACCACTATGTCTAACTCTGGCATCAATAAAGTACACTCAAAGCGCAAAAAAGACTGTAGAGTGAATATGCTGTTTAGGTATGCTTAATGCTTCAGCTATTTGAGGTAATCAGTTAAGCTTTACGTGGTTGTAGAGATGCTTTTACCATATGCTTGACTGTGATCACACATGCACACACACACACACACACTAGCATTCATAGACTGCAAGAGTAATGATCAAATGAAAATCATCCGATTTTAAGACCATCACATCTAGAGGATTACAATAGCTTATGATGACACTATATTAGCCAGCATATTAGTCGTCTGCTACAGTACAGTATGTGCTATAATGAACAACATTATCCATGCAACTGGAAACATGCAGTATGGACTCAATATGCATTCTCTAAAGAGTATAGCTAAATGATGCGGCCTTGGAGAGGAAGAGAAGCACTGTGGCGGGTAAGCATGTTTGTTACGCTAATGTCAACTAGCTCAGACGGGCCACTGTAAGGCCAAATGGAGACATAAGTTATGATTCTGTAACAGTGCTTCTCAAAAATGTTCAAACGTTGAGCTGTATAAACTACCGGCAAACCTTACTCTCAACTTGTTCTTACAACTGTACCCCTGAAATTAAGTTATGATCTTTTATCAGAAAGGTGATTCATGCTAGATAATGCTCTCTCTGACTGGTGCCATTGAGATACTGAAGTTTCAAATATGCCATTGTGTAAACCTTATTAAAAGCATATCTTGTTTTTGATGAAACTAGTAGAGGAAGCTTTAAAGAGTTAGGGTGCATGTCCACCGGGGATCTGTATTTTAGAGCTGGTGCTGTTTTCTCGTAGTTTACAATCAGTATTGCGCTCTAGGGCGCTATAGAGACGAGAGCTGTGTTCCAAGTGCTTTTTAGCGCTATAGCGCTGTGAGCTCTAGGCTTTTTTTGCAGTTGAAAAAAGTTGAACTTTTTGGGCTAGAGCGCAGGCTGTAAAAGGCTGTTCTTTTGGCAAAACTGCAGACAGCAAACGTTAGCACTAGCTAACATTAGCTAGCTATCTTAACCAGGATAGTTAATCTGCAGTCTGCAAAAAACACGACACTCATTGCTAACGTAGGTGTAAAACATGGGTAGCCTGGCCAGCTCTAAACCCCAGCTCTAGTGCGCTCTAAGAAGCTGTAAGCTTCGCGCTGTTCAGCTACATTCAGCTTGCCGGTGGACATGCACGTGGGTTACGGACAGGAGATATTAATTTAAGTGTGGTTGTTATACACACTTTAAAGTCCCTCTACCGAACACATTAAACATACTTGTCAACATTTGATATCACTTTATACTCAATGGCTCATAAGGTGGAGGTAGTACTGTATCGCTCTGGGTTATTCTCAAACATCGGCTGTGCAGAACCTATTGACAGTAGGCAGTTATTCACACACAGTAAGGGATCCAGTCTGGTGTAAAACACTGATGAGCCCTGAGCTAATCTCACACTCTCCATCCTGGCTGACACGCCCGCTCTAAGTTATGTTCATGCCGGTTTTTGGAAGTTGTGCGGCGGAGAATGTATGTCATCGATGCAAGTCAAAGCTGCGTGAGATGAAACCACATCTCTTCCCCAGCCTGCCTGTGTCCCCACCGGGGTCCGATACCACCACCAAAACAAAAGTTTGCTCTCTGCTGAAGTCCTTTTTTCTGTCTCTCTCTCCCACAGAACACTCATAGAAATATCTTTGTAGACGGCAATTGCGTACTCCAGGAGGTTTCTCTCATGGATGGACTTTTCCAAGCCTCACGCTGTTTTCTGGCCAGAGAGAGAGACATGTTAACATATGCTCTCACAGTGCACAGTGCTGTATTGGTTAATGCCTTATTATAACAGGTTCTATTTAGTGCCTTCCTGTTGGATACCCATATGGAGTAGAACATTTCTATATCTGCCCACACATTTAGCAGTGGGACTGGTATTGCTCGTGATGGGAGGGCTCTTGAACATTTTCATCAGAAGGCCATTTCATCAAGCTGATAGGCATCCCACTTGTGCCGAGGGGGAGTGTTAATAATGACAAATAAAGGCAATATCAGTGCTGGATAGAAGGCTGTGGATATACAGGGGTCATCTGATGCTTTTTCTATCTGTATTTATGTCTTTTTAGAATGCAGCACATCAGCTCCCTCAGCAGGGCTTACATCTCTGAAGACTATGCCAGAATGAAATATGCAAAAGGGAAAAAAAGACACTTAATATTCCAACTCCGCGCCTCACAGAACCATCATCTCTGGCTGGAACACTTATGTCTTCTTAATGATTTTCAGACTAATGCAATTTCCTCCTGAGTTTTCCGTTTGATATTTCCCCCTCTCTGAAATTGGAGATGGATTCAGAAAACCATGAATTCCCTGTAATAAACCAAACCATGAAACTTATGAGGCACACAATGGGCATGAACTATTGGAGCAAACAAGGCTGTTATCAATGCCATCCCTCAGTAATGAATCCTGCTTCGGTGCTAGCTAGGGCACAAAACTTGTACTACTTGTACTACTCGTCCAAGGATCGTAGGGTACCCCCAAATTACTCCCAATGAGCAGGCTAGCACCTTGCATGGCAGCTGCCGCCATTGGTGTGTGAATGGGTGAATGAGAGGCCAATGTGAAGCGCTTTGGATAAAAGCGCTATATAAGTGCAGTCCATTTACCATTTACTTTGATGCTAGCTAGGGCACACAACTTGTACTACTTAGCTCAGGATTTCAGATGAATATAATATGATCAAGAAGAGAAAAGAAGAAGGTTATGGGAAGGTGATAGGAATTAATTTGCTTTTAGGCTTATTGGAGTCACCCGGCTCACATTAGGCCTCCAGGCTAAGAAGGGGCACGGTTGGGATATAGTCTTGACATTCTCTGCTAGTCGACTCTTTGACTCCGTTTTTTGTCTGCTCTTTGACTCTGATGTGTTCTGAGATTTAGACATTGTGTATATGTCTCCCCCAATGCTGCCATAACTGCCACCACAATCATTCCTGGTGTACTTATCTCATAATATATACCTACAGCAAAAGATAGAACGTGTTAAAAAAAGACACAATAAGCTGAACCATGGTTCTTGCTAATGTGGACATTAGCCCAGAGACAAAGCTTGTGTATTGGTGTCTTAATTTAGAAATTATTTTACATCAAATGAGATGGATCCTTGTGTCCCCAGCCACTGACCACTCCTCTACTAAGTACTGCTTACTTCATTACCTTTTAAACCACACAGGTTAAGTCTTTGAAACGGAACTGGTTAATTATATAAAAGCACTATAGCTACAGATGTACTGATACTGTAAAGCATAAGCTACAGATGGATCATCTGAGGTACTGCTATGTGGGTCGGTAGCTGGATCCATGGGGTTTCAAGCACCTACTTTTCAGTTCTTATTTTGGGCATCTTTCTTCTCTTGGTTAGAAATGCAGTTGTTGTGAGTTGATCTGAAGGGTGATTCTGAGGAATATCAAATAGTACAGAGAAGTCGACTGCGTACGAGGAAAAGGAGCCGAGCATTTGTGTCATCTCTCTGCATTGATTTATAACGGCTGGATGGAGAAAATAAGAGCCTGCTATATAACTGAATCATAGAGGCATTGAATAATACTTTGCTCATGAATAAAATCATTAAAAGAAACAGCAATTCTTCGTATAGGAAGATTGTGACCATAAATCCTGCTCATCGTTATGATGGATGTCCTTATCTGTAAAAACGGTTTTCAAAATCCAAAATCTAACTAATATTTTGGAAGAAGTAACCCGAGGACAGTACTAGGACAAAGTCTTGCTATAATAAAACTTTGAATTATGTTTTTTAGACAGACAGAGTCCGTCCAGAAGGGTCAGTTCCCATATACAGTATGCTAAGCCTAAAAAAAAAGTTATATTGTCTTGACATACAATGTTGAGTTCTGTTAATAACCTCAAGAAAACCAATGTGAAGCAAATCACAGGATATCATAGCACCATGCACATACAGTGCACAGCCAGTGACCATAAAGTCTTCCATAGGGTTTAGCTGTAGGCCTTATGTACTGTAGGGTTTATGAAGCCCTCATTAAGCCTTGAAAGTGATCCCTTCCTCCAGAGTGGGACCAATCTCTTTCTCCAGACTCGCTGGTTTCAGGATTAGCAAGGGGAGGGGCTAAGAGGGTAATGCCAGAACCCTAGCTATGGGACCAGGGGCTGGACTCGGATCCTGCAGCACACAATGACTTCCCATTAATAGGTTGGGGGCTGCCGGGAGAGTCCACCCCAGCACACAGATTTCCAGGCGGACAGTGCCTCTGACACCAGGGTGCCTGGCCTTGGCCATCAGGGGTGATTTGACAAATGATTTCATATCAAGGGGGTCTGCGCTGATTTGGGGGGTAATTGATTGGACGGGAGGCACTTAAATCCCTGATTGGTTTAACTGTAGAGAGGAAATGTGACGGCAGAAGAGAGGGCTATGGTAGTAGGCTGCTGGGAAGCATACTTCCGTGTGGTGCAGGCATTTTCATTTTAGAGTTTTGAAGACATATCAGGATGCAGTACGACAGGACATGCATATACAGTACGATGCTCGCAGAAGAAATCCATGTGCCTGTATCTGAATCCTGCTTTTAATACAACCTGCAGCTAGTATATCTAATTTAACCACACATCCCCAATACAGATCCGATTCCACTATGCAGTGGAATGTGGATGGGAATGGAACATTCTCTCATTATTGATTTGTTCCATATGGAGGTGTGGTCTAAATTCACATTCTCTCAGGAAGCAGCTTCAGGAGTGGGTGGGGCGGAGTCACATTCCATCCATCAATTTCCTGATTTTCTAGATACCATTAACCATTGTTGCGGGAACCGCAGCATGAGAGAGGTGATATCTTTACTTAAAGATGGTGGCTAGCTCGTGGCAGATAGTGGCTTCCCCTGACGACTACTCAGAACCTTCAGAAACATTACAGAAGGAACTACAGTACATGGGAACCAGCAGTGACACACAGAATACTACTGTAACCACCTAGGCGTGAATATAATGTAAAAAATACATCCATCTCTATGAGAGAAGAACTTTGAATTTACAATGTGGCAATGCTATGAAACATATGTTTCATAATATAAGGATTTGTTGCTTCTGAGTTGAAACTATTAACAAATTTTGAAAAAGTAAAATTGAACAGTCCTTCTCAGTCATACTGTTATTTTCTTACGGTCTCTGTGGAAGCCAGCTAAACCAGCGTTGCTGTGACCAGTCATTTGAAACATGCAACGAGCCGTGGCATATGTGGCACATGGACACTCTGCGGATGAAGACACATCTGGTCACCATCAGGATACTGTGTATAAAGCCAACAGTGGGGCCTACAGTATATACAGTACAGTGTGTGTGTGTGTGTGTTATACAGTGTATATATATATATATATATCAGAGGAGGCTCGTCCATTGAGGTAGGGGAGGTGAGTCCTCCAAGTTTTTGGAGAGAAGAGAGGGATTAAAATATAAATATATGAATGTATTTATTTATAATTAATATTTTATATTATCTCAGTTTTGTTCATAAAGTAGGTTTTCCCTATGGATAAAAACCCATTATTGAAATTCTAAAGCTCCAACAGTGACATCTCTAACATGCAGCTAGAGGACCCATAGATATCTATGGAAGGGAGGCTAGCCTCCCTTAGGGCGGGTTCTTTTATATTAAATCAATGTAATGCCTTTTCTTCTTGCTAATTTGTGATTGGCCAAAACGCTGAAAAAGTACCGCAAGGGAGGACAGTACTCCGAACAGGATTTAATGATTCACATTTTGTTAGTCCAATCACATTCCAGTTTCCAGATTTATCACAGTGAAGGCTGATTGAGTCGGCGTTGATGTCTGTGTTTCTCTTCCCTGTGCCATTGGAGACTTTGTGTGTGTTTGTAGGTCCATAATATAATACATCCGAAAGTATTATAGGACATATTATACATCAAACTGTTCGCCTATTTGTCTTGATTCTAGCCATCTAAATATCTAAGCTGACATAAATACTTTTTGAGCTAGAGGCGTATGAACACGACAGTTCCACTGGCAGGCTTTAGCCGGTAACGTTAGCTACTGTACGGGGGCTATGAGGTCGACATCAGGCTATGGCATAGGCAGGCGCGCAGATTGGCTGAAGGCGCAAACTGTCGGCAACTCGTCCAAAACATTTCTAGAGACTGGGTTGCAACACCGCATCGGAGAAATCCACAGCCTGGCTCCTTCTTGCGTGAGAAT
This sequence comes from Borostomias antarcticus, assembly GCF_949987555.1. Lineage (NCBI taxonomy): Eukaryota > Metazoa > Chordata > Actinopteri > Stomiiformes > Stomiidae > Borostomias > Borostomias antarcticus. Next base: position 24,988,221 of record NC_140247.1, on the reverse strand, counting down.
TGATCGCTTTGCGGTGCTTATTCCTCATCCAGTGATGGATGGGTGGATGGAAAACTTTCAACTGAATGTTCATATTGTTCTGATAATTGTAGGCTATAGCCACATAGCCTTAGAGTGGCAGCATTGACAGCAACCCAAATGAGCTAATCCCATAGCTGTACCATTGCTAGCTAGCCATGAGGGAACTGTTGGATACTACATTTGCTGTGCAACGTTTTCCATTGTCCAGTTGTCAAATCTATTTGCCAACAAACTGTTTGAGAGCCAGCACACCTCAGTGTCCCCTAATCAATTTTTTTTTTCATATATCACCTAACCTCTCCAGCACCTCCCCAATATCAATTATTTTCTCTCTTTAGAGAAGAGTACAATCTATTACAACAACTATTGCTTACAATGTTTTATTGTTGTTTTGTAATATTTTATCATGAATATGATAAATAAATGCTGCATGTAGTTAAAGAAAGTGTTATTCAGTTTTTCATATGATAAAATTGACTGTAAATCCACTTTAAAATCGCACTGAAATGAAAAAAGCATTCTGTCCCATTTTGGTTCACATAGGTCATAGTGTTCACCTATTCAACGATGTATGCCAAAAAAAGAAAAAAAATTCTACTTTTGTTGTAATCTTATATCAAAGTATATAATTTCTTACTTCCTGGAAAACGGTAGGTCACGTGCAATGACGACAACAGGTACCTTAGATTTTAGGCCAATAATCTCACGACATCCACCCGTCAATCAACGCTATCCTTCTATTGAATCTGTCTAAAGTTCTTAAAACCCGTCCACTTGTCAATGTTCCAATCAAATTCCTCAAACTACGGAAGTTAGATGATCTCAAACGTCCGTTTCAGTGCGACTTTAAAGCTGATATTTCAAATAATAACTGACTGAGGGAAAGTGCCCCCCGGCATCCATGGGCAGTTCGCCTCTCTTCCTCCTGTCCTCCTATATATATATATATAAATTAAAGGAAAATCCCTCTTTCACCTGAACAAGAGCCTAGTCATTCCGCGATTCAGATGTGCTCCAAGGCAAACTCAAGGCATGGGTTACATTGGCCATGGGTTACATGCATCTTTAAGAGGAAAAGGATATCCGCCCACTGGATTATACAGCAGCTCACAACACTTTGTTTGAGCAACATTGCTTCTTCAGGCAAAATGACTTGACATGACAGGTAGCCAGGTATATATAGGGGGTGAGCCAATGACATCACAGTCAAACAAGTAAGTAGGCTATACTATGGCACAGGTCATTACATTGATGCATTAAAGCAATGGCAAGTTAATATACAGGCATATCACAATCCATAATACACATAAATACAAGGGCATAGGAAAACGTAGCAAAATCTGGATAGTAATTGGACACAATATAATAATATTCTCATATGAAAAACACAGATCATAGATTTAAAAAATGCAATTATGATCAAAGAGGCCACTAGCTACTAACATGCTAGGAAAACCAGGCAAAAAGAGAACATCACAAAAATGGTATGGCACAAAAAAGATTTTATGTTAAATTCCTCATTTAAACCATTAAGGGACATGGTGTTGAGGAAATAGATCCAGGATGTTTATATATTTACTTGCTTTTTTTTTTACTGCATCAATGTTATGACTTGTACCATAGTATTATAGCCTACTTACTTGTTTGACAGTGATGTCAATGTGATGTCATTGGCTCACCCCCTATATATACACCTGGCTACCTGCCTGAAGAACCCCCTGTGTGGTTGAAACGTTGCTCAAAGAAAGAGTCGGGAGTTATAATCCAGTGTGTGGATATTATTGTCCTCTTCTAGATGCATTTTGTTTATCTTGTATCTGCCCTAAAGTACAGGTTGGATGTGCTCACAGTTACTTCACTGTACATAGGCATCTTCACACACACACACACACACACACACACACATATATATATATATATATATATATATTCTTTTATAGCACAGCAAGCTGGCAGTGCAGCTTACCTTTTTCTGTTTGACATGGACATGCTGTGCTCGCTAGTGACACATGCTACACAGGAGCAGACCCAGAGGTCCCTGATGACCTTTCACATTGTCTTCTTCCTCTCCAGTCGCACCACATGTGACTGAGGAGGACAGTGGGCCTGTGAGGTCACCTCGGGCACCTCGCTAGCTAAAACAGAGCTCTGGAGCGGCAGCAGGGCTGCTGCTGCTTTGTCCTACAGGATCAGTTTACCTCATATGAATTGTGTGTGTGTGTGCGTGCTTGTGTGTGTGTTTGCGTGTGTGCATGAGTGTGTTTGTGTTTGCATGTTTGCGTGTGTGTTTGCGCGCGTGTGTGTCTGCGCGTGCATGTGTGTGTTTGCATGTGTGCATGTGTGTGTTTGCATGTTTGCGTGTGTGTTTGCGCATTTGCATGTGCGTGTGTGCATGAGTGTGTTTGTGTTTGCATGTTTGCGTGTGTGTTTGCGCGCGTGTGTGTCTGCGCGTGCATGTGTGTGTTTGCATGTGTGCATGTGTGTGTTTGCATGTTTGCGTGTGTGTTTGCGCATTTGCATGTGCGTGTGTGTGCGTGTGTGTATGCCCATGTAACCCGTGGCCCCATGCCTTGCGTTTGCCGTGCTATACATCTGAATTGCGGCATGACTCGGCTCTTGTTCGGCTGCTGGAGGGATCTTCCTTTATTAGACCCTATGAATCATCATTAAGATCTGCGCCACTGGGATTTCCTCCAATCACTGCCAACAGTTTCTGCAGAACATTACAATACAGTAGAGCCTGTATGACTATTGCTTGCAACAACATCCCCAATTTAATTTTATGAAATATTCCCTATACAGTACAAGCTCACAACATGATGCAAGTAAGATATGAACATGACAGGGATACAGAGAGCATGCAGCACATAGCACCTAGGTGTGCTGCGTAAAGAAGTGGGTATACTCTGACTAAAGAAGTGGGTATACTCTGACTAAAGAAGTGGGTATACTCTGACTAAAGAAGTGGGTATACTCTGACTAAAGAAGTGGGTATACTCTGACTAAAGAAGTGGGTATACTCTGACTAAAGAAGTGGGTATACTCTGACTAAAGAAGTGGGTATACTCTGACTAAAGAAGTGGGTATACTCTGACTAAAGAAGTGGGTATACTGTAGCAGAAATGTTACTGTTTTTACATTAGTGGTGTTTAAAGGAGTGGGTCTACTGTGGGTCCATGGATAAAGAAGTGGGTATAATCTGATTAAAGAAGTTGGTCTACTGTGGGTTCATGGATAAAGAAGTGGGTCTACTGTGTGTCCATGGATAAAGGAGTGGGTCTACTGTGGGTTCATGGATAAAGGAGTGGGTCTACTCTGTATACCTCCATAATACCCCCCACCACACCACTGCATAACGCTGCCAATGGAAAAATGAACGTGTTACGGTATCACAGAGGCATAAGGCGGTGTGTGAGGATTTTGGTTGCCGTACTAATTTCAGCAGAACTGGCAGGGACAGGGTGAGGAGAGGACCCCCTACGAGGAGAGGTGGCTGAACCCCACCCCCAGCCTGGCCCTCTCCATCTGCCATCCTGTTTGTACATTGTACTGTACAAAACCATGGCAGTCATTTCACAGAATCGTATAGTTTTCAATGTGGAAAAGATTCCCGCACACTTATATTACCATGGAGGACTAAATTATATTTTACGGTATATCTTTTGTGTGTTTGTTTGTCTGTTAGAAGGATTACACAAAAACTGCTGGACGAAGGGTGTAGCATGGTTCAACTTGGAACCCATTAAATTCTGGAGCGGATTCGAATCACGGGGCGGGTCCACGAGCCGCCCAAACGCAGACGGCATTTCACCTCCATTCATTTTTTAGACCAGGTTTACGCTAAAACTACCAGACTAATTTTCATGAAACTCGGTGGAGGGGTGTAATATTCCATTAAATTCTGGAGTGGACCCGAATCACGGGGCGGTTCCACAAGCCACCCAAACATGGCCGGGCCGACCATTGACTTTTTGGACTAGGATTATGCAAAAGAAATACCAGCCTGTTTTTCTTAAAACTCGGTGGAGGGGTGTAGCATGGATCAATATAGAACCCATTTAATTTTGGTGCACAGATCCATGAAGTGCATTCCATTCCAGTCATTTAGCAGACACTTTTATCCAAAGAAACTAACGATAATTGCATTTAACATAGGAAACCCTAGGGGCGGAGGTCTGTGCTCTCTGACCGACATTTCTGGTTTCATTTTTATTTTCGATTATACAATGTGTTCCCACAGCGCACCTCCAAATAACTGCTTTTGGGATGTGAATGTGTTCACTTTTGAATTGTATTACATACTGTACTGTAGTAGGCTACTGCTTCGCCATAATGTAGTATGATGCTACTCATAATATCATCCACTATTCCCATATAAAACAAGAACAATCAGCATGCCTGCGCATTCAGAAACCTCCAGTATCACGCTCACGACTTCTTAGCCTGCCTGGCTGGTTGTGCTGAAAATCTGAGGTGAGACACTCTTCAATTATTCACAGATAGCAAGACATTCCTTCCTTTTGCTTCTCACCAGGAGAATAGACCATTTTAAAAAATAATAAGAGAAAAAAGAAGACAAGCATCTTGTGATGAATAAAAGGAGACAGAGGAAGGACAATGCATGTAATGCTAGTTATTGTTGCAGTTTAACAATGTGTAGACCCCTGGGGCAGACATAATGCAATGTATGGCCCTTTGAGTGCCATCGTTATGGAAACCAAAGGCCCTGGACGACCAAGTTGCCCGCCCACTCAGGCTGCTGTTAATCACCTTCCCTCAGATCCTGGCACAGCTGAATTTGGCCAACGTGTCAAGAAGCAATTATGAGTACTTAGTGTTCTGCCCACCCATCCATCCCTCTCCCTGTCTCTCTCTCTCTTTTCCTTCTCTCTTCATGTAATTACAAAGAAGACCTTTTTAAAGATTCCCTCCTCATTCATATCTCTCCCCAGGATGCGTACAATGCAGATGGAAAGAAAGAGAAGAAGAAGAAAGATGGAGGATTTTCTAAGCACCATATAATCAGACATTCCTCTGTATGAATCAGATCCACCAATTTACTCATAACGTACAGTATCATACTGGCTGAGTGACATCCCAAAATATCCTACTGGTCCAGCACATTCTTTTTGCATATTAGGTGTGTGCGGATCATAGACACGAATGTGAGCGGACGAGAGTGCGATTATGTTCTGCTGGTTGCAGCTAAAGCAACACGGTTGCAAATCATCAACATCCCCCTGCTCGTTACACCATTACAGATCAGCAGCAAAAATAAAAGAAAAAGACACCAAAAGGGACTGCAAGCTCTCCCGAAATTCCAAGGACAGTCTGAATTCCTAAACGTTAACTTGGAGGTGAGGTGACAGGATGGACTTTGTCATTGTCAGACAAGACTCTCATTAGAGGTGATCTAAATACGAATGGTTGAAGGACGGATCGGCAATTAGGGTGTCGTTTTGTGTTGACGGGGCTCTGTACAAAGCTGATTGCTGTTCTCATTATTTCACAACGACAGTGACAGGCAAGGTGGTATTGTGTTATATTATTTAGTGCCATATGCAGTTTACAGCTTTCAATACCAGTGCATGCAGTCACTTCAGAAAGATGGCAGGGCATTAATGTTGTGAGGTGACATTGGGAATGACCACATGATGGCAGGTTGTCAGACAGCTGGCCTCTCTCCAATGCTTTCCTTTTACCAAGTCGTCATGTAAAGGTTATCTGCTCCATCTTGACTGCAGCAAAAGACATGGGCATCTTTTACACTTCAGGGGGACTAAGTGTACCAATCTAACACATTATCACATTCACAAAGTGGCAAGAAACGGGAGCAGTGTTAGTATGAAAAGCTACTTTAATCGATGTGTGAAGAATTTCTGGATAGTCTTTGAGAGAGGGCTTAGGTGTACATAACCAGTCAAATTAACATTGAATACATCTGCCTCTCTCACTTCTTGGCTGGTAACATGTTAATGTTATGCACAGCACTGTCACCTTAAAGTGCTGGTTTACAGCAACTGCTCATATACCACCCACGTTTTGGTGTGCAGTGTCTGTCTCTAGGTCGTCCTACTTTCTGCTCCTGCATCTTTGTTTGCCATGATTTAAAACTTGTGAATGTGAATGGCCGGCAATGTTTGGGCGGCTTTGTCCGAACCCCGTGTCTCTAGCGGCCCCCACACAGGGAGCTGGCTTTCATCAAAGTTATGTTTTAATTAGTGGATCCGCCCGCCATGGGCTCTAAGTTCACCCATGCTACACTGCCGCTGAGTGACATGAAATTCAGTCTGGTAGATTTTGCGTAATCCCGCTGACAAATAAATAAATGAACGAACGAACAAACAAACACACCACAGCTGGGGCGAAGGTCAAAAGAGTATTGTCATGATTGCTAAAACCAAGGAGGATCAGAAGCAACATTTCCATCCATTCTCTATGGCAGACTAAGGGCTAAATGTGGTGAACAAATTCACCACAAAACGATTTTTTTGTGTCACGTAATGTGGTCATGATGACGATGAAGTGCAGTTGTTGCAAGCTGTATGCACAAGCCAATATGCTGGCACGCACATTTTCTATGTGTACAGATGATGTTAAAACAGCCCTTTCAGAGCCTACTGTTCCACTCTTTACACTCTATATAGTCCACATGTGGTGCAGTTATCATGAGACCATCCTGATCTCACAGTTCACTTTCCGTTTCTCTCTGCAGATCAGTCTGGATTCCCCCCTATCTTGAACGATTTCTCTTCGATTACATTTTGACCGGGCCAAAGACAGACAACAGACAATCATAGCACAAACACACAAGAATGGATGGAGGAGGGCTAAGAGAAGGCAGTGAAGAAGAGAAAGGTCTTGAGGTGCAATTGGAAAGCTGGGAGGGACTCTGAGTCTCTCTGACCAGGGGGAGGAAGTTCAAGAGCTTGGGAGCAGCCCTGCAGAAGGCCCAGTCCTCCAGGACCTAGGGGTGGAGAGGAGGGAGGCTGAGGTAGATCTGAGGGACTGGAGGGTTTGGTAGGGGGAGAGGAGGTCTGTGAGATATGGGGGGTGGGGGAGGGGAGGGGGGGGGTTGATGAAGGGCTTTATAGGTAAGGATTTTGTAGTTGATCCGACAGGAGACAGGAAGCCAATGGGAAGTCTTCTAAGACTGGGTGATGTGGTGCCAGGATGGAGTCTATTGATGGAGCTAGCAGAGAGGAGTGAGTTGCAGTAGTTGAGACGGGAGGAACTAAAGGCGTGGATCAGTCTGTCAGCAGCGGGGTGTGCAAGAGAGGGACGGATCTTTGCAAGGTGTTACAGGGAGAATTTAGCAATGGTGGTCGAGGGGTATTGAGGATCATGAGTGCCTGGGAGGATGGGGAGACTGTGGTGCCATCAATGTAGCTAGCCCCTTTTGGTCCTGTAGAGGCCCAAAAACTGCCCCTTATTCCACCATAGGAAAAAAAAGATAATTAATTATTCTGGCCTAATTGGCAACGAAAAGCTCGTCGAACAAGTGTCCCCATATGCGCACTCATCTAAATGAGCAGTCTTCTTCTGCTTTTATCATGATTTTGTCTCACATTGAGTTTTTCAGAAAAATATATTTTTTAAATATAAGCAATGTTTGCACAACCCTCATGCAACTGTGAGTGCATTTTGGTAACATTTTCTATGAAGCCCATGTCCGTAACGTATTATAGACATATTTATAATGCGTTATAATCTGCTTAAAGCACTGTATAACTATAATACTCATACATATTCCAAATAATCATAACACATTATAAAGTATTTTAGAATGACTTATACAAGGTCAAGTATCATAATATTTCATAATTGCTGGTTACTGCTGGTAATTGCTGGTTAAATATGTTTTCCATAAGGATCGTATAGTGTATCATAATTCTCATAATTGTAATATATTATAATCATTTTATAATGCATTACAATCAGTGTTAAAATGCATTATAATGTAATTATAAGTTACTCTGTGGTCAGAGTGGACATTGTGTAAAGTAATACAAATTCCTGTGTTATAGATGGATATACATTACAAGCTGGCTATAAGTCACTATAAGTAGTCATTGTATGCTTTAAATATCAGAGGTCGGGTAGTAGGCTATACATTATGAAACAACAACAATAATAATAATAATAATAAATGGGATTTCTATAGTGCCTTTCTAGACACCCAAGGACACTTTACAAGAACAGAGAAGACAAATCAGACAAAACAACAGACAGGACTAACAACACAGGGTAAGCTAACTGAGAGAGTTAACTGGCTAACTATTGGGCCAAAAGCCTGGGCAAACAAGTTTTGAGGGCTGATTTGACAGGCCAACCACCATAACCAACCACCATATTTTTCTAAAGCATTATGAATATTTATGAATATTTATGAGTGCTTGTAACTATAATTATACACTGCAGATCATAGTGCATTACATGTTTATAATGCGTTATAGACATGGGTGTCATAGAAAATGTTACAGATATGTCTGTGCAACAGTTATTCAACAAGCTTTTTGTTACCAGCTAGGCAGAGACTAAATGTTATTTTTTTCACTTTTAAGGGACTGTAGTTACAGTGAGCGCCAACTCATCCAACACAGTTGGTCATCTACAGGACCGAAAGGGGCTGCCATCAATGGTGAGTGTGAAGTCGTTGATCTATCTGAGGGTGGGCTTGGAGCCGATGAGGAGGAGTTCAGTTTTCTTGCTGTTGAGTTTAAGGAAGTAATTGTAGTCCAGGAAAAGGATCTAGCTCAGCGGAGTTGGGAGACAGTGCCAAGGCCAGCTCCAGTAGCTGGCCAGCGAACCTCAGAGCTAGCCAGCTAGCGTTAGCAAGTAGCCATGTGCAGGGGCGGACTGGCCATCAGGAGCACCGGGAATTTTCCCGGTGGCCTGGTGCGCCAACTGCCCCCCCCTGTCAACAAAACTAAACTGAAGGTGTTCCATCTCACCGCGTCGGCTCGGCTCGTGGCCTGACTGGGGTTACATTTCCCGGCATGAAATATTCACCCAGTCCGGCCCTGGCCATGTATAGTAGCTACTAGGGATGTCACGAGAACCCATACTTCGGTACCAAGTCGATGCCAAAATTCTGAAAATGTGATGGTACTAAATAAACTTTTTTTTTTATTAATTAAACTAAATAATAACAGCTGTCTGCTCATGCGGTTTCCCCTGTAGGCTATGGAGGATCAGGTTGGCCTCCTAAAATCCTAACCTTAAAACATGAACAACATAGCCACACACACACACACACACACACACACACACACACACACACACACACACACACAAAGCCTGCCTTGGTTGTCATGGATGAAGACATACCCCATGTGGCACACGACACCCCCCTCTGCCTTTGTAATGCAGTGTTCCATTTGGCTCGTGAAGTCGTGATTTATGAGATACTACTCGCAGTTTTAACTAGAATGCCCCTCTTGACTTGTTTTCTCGGCTTGTGAACTCGTACAACTTACCCTACCCTCAGTTTGCTCTGGAAGTCGTGAACAAGATGGCAGCTCCCTGTGTAAACTAAAACTTTAGTAATACTGTTTTATTAGCATTTCTGTCTTGTTGGTGTCTCATTAAATCAGTCGTACACACAGTATTCCCCAAAGGACAAGAAACGCTACCACGCGTGGTTTACCTAAATAAAACTAGCTAACGTCCATCTTTGTTCTGAGCTGTTGTTGTCGTCTACTGTAACGCGGTTGGGTGAGGTCGTTCTCCGTCTCTCCCACCTCCCATCTCACCAATTCCAGTCAAAACCAACGCAGCATACAGTAACTATAAATAACTACCATAAACAACTATTTCAATTATCCTTGTAATATAAAAGCACAATAATGTTGGAAGGGACAAACTGCAAATACAATTGGCAACCTTTTCAAACCCATTAGCTGACACATCCCCTTACTGACCAGAGCTAAGAAGGAGCAGAGGCTTACCTTATGAGGGCAGATGGGAGTGATGGAGTTGAAGGACTTCTCTGGTGTCTGGCTCTGATTCTACAAGAAAAACACATTATCAGAGACCTGCTTTCTGTGGAAGGCATTGGACAGACAATCTTTTATGACAGGACAGTGCAGGCTGCTTATTTTTCTGTAGTTAATAGGCTGTGTCTGCAGTACATAACCCTGGCTTAAGTGAACTGCTCAAAAAGTAGGTTTTAGCACTACCCTCATCCACAACTATCTCTCACATCGCTCACGGTCCTTAACCCTGTAAAACCCAGACATAGTAAAACATAAAAACAATAAAATGCAGCCTTTCAAGTTGGTGTTGTAGGAGACCTTTGGAGATGATAATAAAGTGTTTGCCAAATGTTGTTTTTTTTGTAAGGTTTTATGGGAATGTTGTAACGTTACAACGTTGGGTGAGGTGGGTAGCAGAATTTCCTGTAGGCCATTTGTACTCATTGTCTAAACAACAAGGTACAAACATTTGTACCCCAGTAAAGCAACTAAGGGTTCATTTGCATAGTATGTAATATGAATAATATAATTTGACAATAACATTTGACATTTTTATGAACAGTGATTTTATTTTAAAAAAAAAAATATATATATATATATATAAAGGAATGCATGTGCAAGGCAAGCATGTGCTTGTATGCAGGAACAGACATATATGTACAGTATATACATATATGTCATATATGGGTTGGGGAGTTGTGCAAATTTCTTTGATATGATATCATTTCACATAACTTCATTCATTGAAAGGAATCATCATCCCATCCACAGAGTTGTGTTGTTCTGGTACCACCTGCAGGAACTTCTCTCTGAATGAATCAAGCCATAATAATAATAATAATATGAATAATTAATTTTATTTATATAGCACACTTTAAAATGCAGGACAAATCTCAAGGTGCTTCACAGAGTGCAGTAAAAAAACATAAAACATAAAGGGCAATAACTGGCTAAAATAATTTAACATAATTAAAACTAGGATTAATGACAAATATTACATAGGAAAATAAAATAAATCTAATAATAATAACAATAATAATAATCTAGTAGAAGGCGGCACGGAACAAGCCATGGTCTAATTTTCCAGAGTTTGTCCTTTTTTTCCGTCTATGACACTGTCAAGTTGTTGACTAAATGTAAGGATGTCAACATAGACTGGAATCTGTTGCGTGGCATCACATCAGCAACAGGGGGGTGCCGTGTGTCTGTCTCCCAATACGGCTTCCAGACATTTGTACAAGGCCCATCTTCAGGTACATGCCCAGCATTTTCTTTATTTCCTTGGTATTGGTGTTTACAGATGTCCCTTTTGTTTGAAGGCTGTACTCATTTGTGTTTGTCGTCAGAGAATGATGTCTTTGGACACAAACTGATGGAAGTATTCCAGTGGTATGCGGAGAGAACTCACATCTTCTGTGAGAGGTGGACCAGAAGAATCAGTATTAGGGCTTGTGAAATCTTTTTTCTGCCACCAATATCTGTCACTGGGCTTGGCATGTTTGGCCAGTTGGGGCTCAATGTCCGCATCTTGTGGGAAGTCATTGGGTGGTTGGTTTTCTTTGTCCACTTCTCCACAGGCTTCTTCATCCGACTCTTCATCAGTTTCATCAAAGTTTATGTCCACATCACTCTCTCCATTCTGGAGAGCATCTATCAGATCCTGTACACAGTAGCGAGACTCTCCTTGCTAGTGACATTCTGAAATGGGAAAAAAAGGAAATACCTTTAGTACATTGGTGGCAGGGCAAATGTGTTTACACATTCCACTACAGTAACCTATTTACACTTTTCACGTCACACAATACTGTCTGGCCGACCTATTGTGCTCTGATTATCACCGTAAAAGGAAGGCATGCAGCCCCCCACTTACAACCACACTCTGCATTCTTGAACATTCGCAACAGGCATCCCCCAGTATCCTTCCAGAACTAACTTTGAGCTTTGACTATGGATTGAGCCAAAATAGTGGCAGATATGCACGAACAGAAGGAGGAACTGTTCAAGGTGATTACTGAAACATGACAAGCAGTGAAATGTGATACGCTATTGCAGTATATTTTGGGAATTCAGCTTCGAGTGTGATGGGTTACAAATATTACTGGATTAGAAATTAGAGTAAAAATAAATATATAGCCTACACTATATATATAATGGGGTATGGAATGTGTAGAAAATGTGTGTAATTTAAAATATATTGTTAAAACTAGAAAATCCCTGTCTGTTTAGACTGCCAGATATGTACAACATGGCTGCTCACTGCCACACTCTCCCAGTGTTGTAGAAATACATCAAATATATAACATGCTCTAATTTACATTTGGAGGATGTATTTCACAATAACAACATATGTACAGGCTCTAGGCATTGTAATATCACCCCATAAAATATTAAAGGCATTTTACTTACTTACATTTGATGAATCCAGCCCAATGAAACAATGTGTTGTTGCTCAGCCAAAGTTTTGGAAGTTGTGATATATCATGACCTTGAGGGCGGGACTTATATACAAATGTCCTTTCTAATAGCATTGTGAGACTGAACAATAGGACCCAATGACTATGTTTATGAAAAAAAAAAACATGTATACCTTTTTTTTTTAGATAAAATAAAAATGTTCTTTTTTTCAAGTTCTGCAACGTCGGATCTTGATCTTGACAATATTATCCTAAACTTAATCGGAAATGGGTATAGTGATTATGTTTTTGTTTGTTGTTTTTTTCATTCATCTGCCATAAAGATGACTGTCCCTGCTTTATCAGTCTGGAGATTTAACATACAGTAGCATATGAACATAGCATATTTAACATAACAATGATTATCATATTGTTAATAGAGCTATACATCAGACGGATACAAGAAAGAAAAAAAGCACTAAAAGGTGATGCCAACCGAAGTCAACAAGCCAACAACAGATGGTCCTGCTGTTTGTTATTACGTAAAGATGTGGAGTGTTTGAATACTTAAAAAAAGCAGAGAGAAAATGACAAAAAAAGAGAGGCATCTTGAGATTAACTGGAATAAAAGAAGTCACGGTGAAGTGTAGCACAATAGGAGAAATGGACGCCTTAACTAACTTCCCAGAATTCTGCCACAACACTTTCCACTCTTCCTCCTGGGAATGCCTGCTGATTCCAAGCAGGTGGTGCCGGTTATGTCCTCATATCCAATTATCCTCCCGTGGTATGGCAAATGCTCCCTGACATTGTAAATGGCTTCCTCGTGGTATCACCAAGAGGGTGGAGACAATGAACTGTCCAGACTCCTAACGTCTATATTTCATCACAGCTTAAAGGAGTGTGTAGCAACTGTGAAGAGGTCCCAGCTTTCACAGAAACATAAACACTAGCTCGTAAAATATGAATGGAGCTACGGCCTACCATAGCTTGGCTGTCCATGTTTTCCCTCCGCACATTAAGAACTTTATCCATAATATAATAATTGAATATGTTGTGTATGTGTGTGTGTGTGTGAGAGAGAGAGAGACAGAGAGAGATAGATCGAGAGAGAGAGTAAGAGGTACAGTCGAGAGTGTTGATTAGTTTACCGCTCTCCAGCAGTGATTTCTAGCTGTAATATTGCTCAGGCGGTTTCCACTTCTGCTCATGACCTTGTTCCAAACAATATCTGGAATATCACAATCGAATCATCGCTGCAATTAGATGGCTGGACAATGGAGGCTTTAGTGTGTATGCTCACCTGTCCCAAGGGTGAAATAGAGGAAGTTTATTCTCGTATTTGGATGTCAGCATTCCTCTCAATAACCTCTTGGGCTTGTTTTGCAAATCAGAACTCCCATTAAGCTGGATGCTTATACTGTACCATAAGGGCTTTAACCGTATTTACCTCGTTGCTTATTGCATCCCCTATCACAATCTATCGCCTGGTATTTGCCAAGTCTGCATGGATGAAGTTAAAGCTTTCTATTGAACAAAGGCTTAGAAAAGCGTTAGAGATTCTCTGTGATGTTGCATACTTTTTTCTTTTTTTTCAGCAGGTCCCTCAACTGCTATACCATCAGAGCTCAATGGGGCATAGCAATAGGCTGCAAAGTGACATAATATCCCTGCTATCACTGTGGCAACTGACTTATCTGCCGGGTATCATAGCAGGTAGTGACTGGAGCACTTTGAAATGTCACCTTCCCACAGGTGCGTGGAGACACCAAGGTCTCTGGCTCTGTGGGGGCTCATTTTCCAAAGCCGTCTGAATTTCTTTCCTTTTCTGTTTTTTCTGTAGCAAACTCTAGTGCTGAGAGTTAAACGCTTGAGTCAATGTCCCAACGCTCCTGATCTGTATTCCTTGATACTGTATGTTGTTGTAGATAGTTTTATGTTCAAGCACAACCCTTAGGCATTTCAGTGCAGCTGTGCATTCTTGTAGTACATGGCATCCATTATTTGGCATTGAAGAATGAATGTATTTCTTAAAAAAAAAACACTAGAGTTCAATATTTGACTTCAGAACTAAAGGTGAGTGGGCTGTTTAAGCTTGATAGCAACCATAGATAAATACACACGCACGCACACACACACATACACACACACACACACACACACACACACACACACACACACACACACACATTGTAAAGATATCCTCAGGCTGCAATGAGTGTGCTATGTTTTTGTTTGTTTGTTTTTTACAGGATTAACAACATTAAGATCACATTTCATTATTTTAGCAGAACAAAACAATGATGTTCATGGAAGGCTTGTAATTTATTACAACTCCAGGGACACTTACATGTAACAGATTAATATATGATCATGAATATTCATCAATATAGGCACAAGGCAACTAGTCTAATCTGAGCCTTAAATCTATATTCCGCATATTCATTATGCAAATTGAAAATTATATATATAATTGACCTGTATATATATATATATATATATACACACTACTTGTACTCAACCACAGGATGGTCATGTTTCCAAATCAACATTTTGGTTTCGTACATTGCGTGCCGTATCTGCTAAGGAAACATTATTGACAGGCATGGTAACATGGGTCCTTGGATTACACCGCATATTGATGTTTATTGTCTTTTTCTGAGCCAGGCTGGCGATTGTAATTTGATTAGGGCCAGTGGGGACACAACTCTGAGACATATCAAAAATTTGATTTTTTTATTTTCTTCAAAAGAAGACGGTAAAACGGTTTGAGATTGAGATTTGAGAGAGTCGAGGGAGGAGGATTGGCTGACTTGACCTGCCACCCATCACTGTAAACCTACAGTAGGAGAACTTCTCTATCTAATCTCTTTTCTGCAGATATATATATATATATATATATATATATATATATAAACAAGTACAGTATTGAGTAGTGCCAGAGGACCAGAGTGGACAGTGCTCTTGGCACGCTGGTGGTTGTGGTGGGCCGATGGCACTGACAGCTTTCTCCTCACATACAACGAGGAGCTTTCTTTTGGCGTAAACTTCATTGGCTTCGTTTCAAAAGTGGCCGGGCAAAATGTTATTTTGTCAGTTGCTGCTGCATCTCCACTCCTCACTCCTCTCACTCCTTGCTCCCTAGCAGAACTCTAGCGCGGTAATTCCAGGACAGTCAAATATCTTTGATCATGTGACTGCCATGTTGTTGTTTTTATCTGCTGCCTATGGAGTTCCCTTGCCAGTGTGACATGACAAGTGCTGATGATAGGCAGCGAAAAATAAATAATGTAACAAGCATTCAAAAAACATTTGTTTGAGGGGGATTCATGTGTTTCTTGAATATGAAGATGTATCTCATCGTATGTAGTAATATAATACACAGTGTGTGTGTGTGTGTGTGTGTCTGTGATAGCCTGTCTTTGTATTCTGAATAGATTATCTTGTATTATATCTGACTGGTCATTCTCTTGAATGTAGAAATGTTCTCGTGCTCTGTCACTATGCTGACTCTGACACCGCAGACCATGCTATGCCACAGAGAGAGGCACTGTAAGCACAATTAAGGATTTGACACACAATCAGGATGCTGGGTTTCAAACAACAATCCTCCCAACACAAACACACACTCACCCCCCCCCCCCCGCACGCACACACACACACACACAGCTTTTGCAATTTCAGTGACTTTGGGGATTTTGTAGTTGCTGTCTTGGACATGCAATCAAAGGGACCCACAGTATGTGCAAACACTTTTACCGAAACACATATCTGAGGTAAAGCTCAAATCCTAGAACTGTAAGCCAAGGGCATGAGGCTCATTTTCAGTCAACATACATAAAAAAAAACACATTTTCACCATTCCCTAAGATCATTTTCAATTAATGTCAGCGCCAGTGCAAAACTAGGACATATCACAACGATTATTTTTGATGACTGCTTCAAGCAACACATTTCAATTTGAATGGCTTACCTGGGATCGTTATAAGGCGTGGTTTCAGGGGGGGGGGGGGAAGCCACCCAAGACTGATTGACTGAATGATGAATATCATTTTAATGGCGAAAAACAAAACGCATCATAGCCCTCAGGCCATCATAGGAACGCAGACCTACAGACCGACAGGCAGACTAGTCACGGATACTCCTCTCTCTTTCCTTTCCTGGTTGTCATGCCTGCCATGCAAACTCGGTATGTGCACAACGTGAATGTAAAACCAGCTTCTGCACGAAGCCACAACACATAGAAGCATTCAAGGTCTCTCATTTGAAAAGCAATTAGAAAAGTTCCACTTGCAACCAAGTTTTTGTTTCCAAGCCAGCGTGTTCTGCTTTCAATATAGATGAGGGAGACGAGAGACAGACACCATCCCATACGCCTGTGCTGTGCTGTGCTGTACTGTCCTTACATAATGCCCAAGGCTTGCAGAGCTCCTGTAGGACAGCCGGTGTGTGGGTCTGATTGTCGGCCGGAAGGAGAGATCATTTCCGTCGGGAGTGAGTGCACTCATGAGCTAGTTTTTGACCAAGGTGCTCGCCAGCCCATTGGGAAAACAATGCAATTACACAATTTCACGCAGCTCCGGATGTGTTTTAGCAACTATGTTCCATCATTTTAAAGTAGAGGAATTAGATTAGGGATTCTAGGACCATTTCGATAAGATCGATATTGCACTGGATTACATCAAGCACTGGATTTGCGTCCATGCAGAAATTAATCTACAGCAGAGATGCTTGATATCGCTGCTGTTTAATCCCCATAACAGCTCCATTGTGTTTGTTTTCAGACTTGTCATCCAGATGTTTATATCCAGTCTACAGATGTAGGGTACAGTTCTTGTAGATTTATATGCTCAGATTGTCTTAAACATAATTACATGTACTAGTACACTTCCCATTCAAAATGCAGTTGCCATGACAGTTGCGTCCTCCATTTCTCTACTCGGCAGCACGTAGCTCGGAAGGTAGAGCGGCCGGCTGGAGATCGCAAGGTCCCTGGTTCGATCCCAGATCCCGGCAGTGTGCCGAAGTGTCCTTGAGCAAGACACTGAACCCCGAAATCGCTCATGTGCGATGCGGTGGTACAGTACCTAGTACTGTCGCCTCACAGCAAGAAGGTCTCTGGGCATGTTTGCTGTTTTCATGTTCTCCCCATGTCCCCAAGGGTTTACTCCCAAATAACTCAATATGAAAAACATGCAGAAGAACAGATGCCCCCCAGTCCAGTCCCTGGACTGAGCACTTTGTTTGGGATGGGATTAATGCAGGGAACAATTTCGACCGGTGGCCCTCGAAAGTTGCATGTGTGTGCTGTGTGCCATGTCACTGCTCACTACAGTATATGTAATGTGTGTCACTGTGTGTTGGAATAAAGACCCCCCCCCCCTTGGGTGCTGTAATTGTAATTAATTCTACAATGATAGCTGCGGCTAACATATAGCATGACTGCACAGCGCCCTCTGGCTGGACTTGCCCGTTGAACACGTGCCTGTGCCACTGGGAACCAATTAATAATTGCACAGAAGACAACTATGAAGACAGCCCTGTCTGCTGTCTGAAGCTAATTGCCAAGAAATCTTCACAACATAAACTATATAGTAGTATATGTAGAAAGTCCCCCATGGAAAATGCTTAGCTGTACTACAGTATATAGCACCATCATTAGACAGTCTTCTGCAATTTATTGTTTTTTTATTTTATTGTCTCCCCCATGGAAAGCGTGTTCACAGTGTTGTAGCCAAGCCAATGCCCTAGATAGTGTCTGCTGTCTGTGAGTCTGCCTGTATCTGCTGCTGCTGTAGTTAGCAAGTTAGCACACATGGCACTGTTCATTGAACAGCCTTCGACACAGTTGATCGCTCTATCCTTTTCATTTCACTTCAAACCTTTATTTCAACTCGTTAGACACTGAGGTTTCCCTCATTTGCGGTGTCGACGAGCTAACACAATCATACACAATCACAAACAAACAATAATCCTACTAAACAGACTGTCCAAAATAGGCTTAGAAGCAAATGCATGCAACTGGTTTAATTGCCAATCAAATATAATGCACACTGTATTAGTAGATGATCTCCCTTTCTGAAATAAACCAGTCCCTAAATAAAAGAGTCCCTCCCTCCCTAAATAAAGGAGTCTCTCAAGGATCTATTCTTGGTCCCTTACTTTTCACTATTTACATAAATGATATTGCTTCTAATCTTTCCAACTGTACTGCTCATTTCTATGCTGATGACAGTACTCTACACAACAGTGCCCTATCAGCGAAGCCTTTCAGCTACTTCAATCAGCAATTCCAATTCAATTCCATTCAGCACTCGTTAGCCAATCTGAAACTGGTTCTAAAAAATAAACATGTTTGCAATTCAGTCTGGACCTCTAGCCATCCAGAACAATTTCAGTTTTCCCAGAAAATGGAACACCAATCAGGGACTGCGTTTTAACTGCCCCCCCTCCCTCCCATTGGGGATGCAGCCCCTGATTGGTTCCCATAGTTGATGCATGAAAATTAAATTCATGCCGCTTACAAAATAGTCTCCCAAAGCAACCATAAATACAGTTATTTCAGAAATGGATTCAATAACAACAAGTAAACAAGAACAACAGATGCACTAGCAGAGTTTCTCAGAGTAAAAGAGGTTTTTGCAATTCTTCTGACTGGATTTGGCAAGTTTACGCTAGCTGAAGGAGTTTGCCAAGGCAAATAAAGTTACTTCCGCCCATTGAAATCATTCTGGACAGTTGGAAGTCCAGGCTGTATCACAATTTATTTATTTATTTATTTTTTGCGAGGAAGTCTGGCTTCCAGGCCTACAACTAGTGCAGTTTGAACAGCATAATGTGTGTTTCACATACATAGTTTGTTTGTTATTTGAGTGATTATGCCATCATACAAAGGCAGATATAGATGATAAGTTGTTAGAATCACATCAGTCATAATTAGGGATCTATTCAGAGGTCAGAATGACAATGATGAAATGTATTCTGAAAATCACTGTTTTTAACAAGTTTCTAGCAGAGTTTGATACAAATTGAGGCCAAGAGACAGTCTTAAACTGCTCTATAATCCAGCATATTTGGATGACCCACAGAGATAAACGCCTCCATTTTGTGCCGAAAAGATTGTGATGTAGCGTCTTTGGGACGGGATCAATCGGCATTGCAGTCGGCAGACTTGCATACACACTTGACCATATAATGTGGACACTTGTCACAACCCCTTTTCAAAGTATGTTTCTTGGCGTTCTGTCACCAGTCCCTATAACCAATTTGTCATTCTAAGCCTAGCCTCGTTTGCTGCCAACACTGGGATGATGGCCCTACCCTTCTCTGATCCAGGCAGTGACTGGGGAGCAGACCAAGTGTTACATGCACTATGCTGGGACACGAGTGTGTCTGCTTCTGCCTCCTGATCCTCTGCTACAAGGACAGAGGAACTGGCTTTGCACACGCTTTCATTCGTCACAGAATGGAGCCCATCAGTGTGTGTGTGTGGGGGGGGGGGACTGTGTGCTTGTTTGCTTGTGACAGATACAATAATCATGGTAGGGAGGCTCAGACACTTTATGTCTGCATATTTTGGCAAATTATAAGACTACTTAGTGGTCTATGGCCTTTGGAGGTCCACACACAATGCCATCTAAGTTGTTATTTTCGTGTGTAGATGGTTCTCTGTGGGACAGTATGCAACACAGAAATGGACTCTATCACTTAGTTCTTGGCTTTTATCTCTCCATTAATGCCCTCATTCAAAATGTGAGAAGCGTCTGTGTTTTTAAGATCATCAGAGACTGTTAGCTTACTTTACTCCAGCAGTGTTCTTATTTGTTAGGCAAACATAATGTTTAGGATATTTAAAGTCACATTAGATTCACAATGTCACTGGTTTTCTTTTACAGTCCATCAAACAATATGGTAACATGAGATTATCCCAATGATTGTTTTCTATGTAACAATACATTCAATGAATTCATGTATTTTTCATTGTTGAGGGCTGAAGGAGAACAGTGGTGCTGAGTATTGTGTGGCAGTTCTCCATCTGTGGTGTCTGGAATGTGATTATAATGACAGAAATCAGCAAATTGTCAAAGCAGGAACTAGAGTAGAGTGTCATTTGGGAGGGACATTGACAAAAGTATATGCTAATCATTGTCTGCTCCCCAAATGACAGATTGCCCTCTCTACTGATGAGAAGTCTCTCTGTTTTCTTGGAGCTCGGGACGTGGAGAACAACATCTTAGACCTTTGCATTTTTATGCTGCAGAGTTTGAATTGTGTTTGGGATTAAACGAGGCATGGCAAATTTGCCATGATTTCAAAGGAGTCGACGGATCTATTTATCTGCCCGGCCCGAGACCTCAGCATCAACCCGCTCCGAAAATATATACCCCTTAATTTGTCTCAGTACCATGCCCCTGGTGTGCCTGTTGAATGTGAAACTCTCTCTTTCTCTCCCCCCCCCCTCTCTGTCTCTCTTTGTCACTCATACTCTTTCTCTATTGCCCATTATTTTAATCCCTCTCTTTCACATTACAGGCTGTTATCTACGGAGCTTCCTAGGCGCAAATGAAAAAAAAAAAAAGTTAAGTTTATCTCGTTATAACGAGTTACTAAGTCGTTATAACGAGATACACAAGTGAAAAAAAAAAAGCTTAAGTTTATCTCGTTATAACGAGATATGCAAGTAAAAAAAAAAAAAGGCCTTACACTGAAACAGCCTTTTAATATTCTCTACCACTGTAAATATGTCACTTTATTACGTTTTAATATATCTTCAGGTGAGAAAGTAACCATGTAGTCCCAAGATGTGGTCAGTTGATCAAAATAAAGGAGACAGACAGCAGAGACCCAGCCTGCTGATGAGAGACGGGCAGGCGAGGGAGAGGAGAGACAGACAGCAGAGTCCCAGCCTGCTGATGAGAGACGGGTAGGCGAGGGAGAGGAGAGACGGACAGCAGAGACCCAGTGGCGATTGCTCCTATAAGCCAGGGTAAGCCTGGCTTACCCATACAGATCCAAATAAAACTTGATTTTGTTTTGATCAGTGAAGGAAGGCACGTAAATCGACTTTCAGACTGTTTTTGAATTAAATGTGTCTTGTATTTTGCCATATCGCTTCATTTTCATCCATGTTTACTGCTTTGGTAGTGCTCCATCGCCCCCTACAGTCCTCATGAAAATACAGTCCACGTTACGGTCCGTTGACAAGCAGTGTTAGCTCCTCATTCACTCAACATTGTAGGACAGGTAAAAGGATTCTGGCTTACGGAAATCAAGACCAAATGAAAAATCAACCAATCAATTTAGCCCACACAGACAACTTATTTACTAATTAATAATAGGCGACTTATTTATTTGTCCAGTAAGATTTCAAAAGAGAGCTATTATTTTGTTACAAGTTGATTTTCTTATAGGCCTACAGAAGAGGCATTAGGGTTAGGATTCTATCATTATTTTATTCCAGAGATTTTACAGTTATTTTTGTACAATTGAAACTTCAATCAAAGGGATATTATTTTAGGCATAATAAAGCACGTTGAAACCTCTGAGAAGCCTATCTGAATTTCTGTTTTTGAGAGATATTATTTTGTAATATAACTGAATTTTCTATCCATACATATAAACTTTAAATATATAAACAATTATAAGGCATCTTTGAGTAAACTGTGAGTATCATTTAAGTAGGCTATCTCCTGGCCGGGCTGAGTGTCCTCTTTTTTGGAAATCAAAATATGGTCACCCTAATGTAGGTCAGGCTTCATAATTAACCATATTGTACCAACCAGCATGCCCGCCTGTGTAAAAGCTATCCATATGCAATTATAGCCTGTAGCCTACTCTACAGAAAGTAGGCTAATTAAATAATATGCTCAGCCTGATATGCTTTATATGATTTAATTGTATATTGTCTATAGTAGGCTGTCTGGATATAGTCAAGCAATTGGTGACATTTATGTAGGCCTATATAGCAGCGCATAGGCCTAATCAATTCCTCACTCCTTCGTACAGGCTGAACTCGCGGGCTACTGTCGGTTCAAGTAAGTTCAAGACATAATCCATCCAGACCGCTACTAGCCTACTCACCTTATCATACTGTAAACCTAGCCTAAACCTAGCCAACAATCACACAACCAGTGGTAGGCTGGTGTTTTCGATGAAAATAGCCTATCGCAGCCATCGGCAGGCTAACAGACCGTGCCGGTGACCTCCGACAGTATCGGCATATTTTTAAACAGCCTTTATTTTGATCAACTGACCACATCTAATTTTTTATGGAAAAGCAATACTTTTACTCTGCAGCCTTCGCAAAGCCCTATGGATGTTTGTTTTTTATTTAATTTAATTTTACTCCACATATTACATATTATACCTTTAAGCTTTTTTGTTTTTTACTTGCATATGTCGTTATAACGACTTAGTAACTCGTTATAACGAGATAAACTTAACCTTTTTTTATTTACTATTTGCGCCTAGGAAGCTCCATAGTTATCCGTTTGTCTGAATGACAGCAATATTTCATCTTGCCGAGCGTGATTGAGAAGTGTGTGATTGGAGAATGAATCTGGAAAGCCTCAATCAGTTTCGCTTGTATGAAACAATGTTCAACATGTACATCCTGGTAGTTCTGGGCCGCTGATGGCACCAAGGCAGCAGACCAGTGAACCGGTGGCGACGGCGGTGCATTTCCCTCGACAGCCAATGTGCCAGGATAGTGTTCTGCGCTATTAGCAGGCAGACGGCCCCCCTGAATCTCCAAAACAGCTCTGCGCAACACTACACTTGAAGATGCATTAAAACGTGGCCAACACTATTTGCCATAACTGTAACCCACTCAAGTCACCTGGCATTAAATTCTAACGGCTGTATCTCTCATGACAATCCATTCGGTTTCGTAACTAGGTAGGCCTACTGTACTCAGGTAACCTGTCTGTTGAGTGCACACCAACAAATAGAGGTAGTACAGGTAAGCCAGCCCCCAAAGGAAATCACAGAGGTTTCTAAACACGTATTAAAGCGACCAAGAGTGGCAGAGACTGGGACAGTGTTGAGTCAGTCTATTGGATTGGGACAGTGTTGAGTCAGTCTAATGGACTGGGACAGTGTTGAGTCAGTCTATTGGATTGGGACAGTGTTGAACCAGTCTAATGGATTGGGACAGTGTTGAACCAGTCTATTGGATTGGGACAGTGTTGAACCAGTCTATTGGATTGGGAGAGTGTTGAACCAGTCTAATGGATTGGGACAGTGTTGAACCAGTCTATTGGACTGGGACAGTGTTGAGTCAGTCTATTGGATTGGGACAGTGTTGAACCAGTCTATTGGATTGGGACAGTGTTGAACCAGTCTAATGGACTGGGACAGTGTTGAACCAGTCTAATGGATTGGGACAGTGTTGAGTCAGTCTATTGGATTGGGACAGTGTTGAGTCAGTCTAATGGATTGGGACAGTGTTGAACCAGTCTAATGGATTGGGACAGTCTTAAACCAGTCTAATGGATTGGGACAGTGGTAAAGAAAGGCTTTATCAGTTGTGACACAGAGGAACACATTAAGGGAGATCAGAATACGAAAGGTCAATTGTGGCCACAGGCAAAGGCTTTCTTCCTGGACCTTCAACACAATCTCCCGTTGAAGCCCCCTGACATTATTTGAAAGAGCAATCACCTCAATTCCCCTGTACCAGTATAATTCCCCTGTACCAGTATAATTCCCCTGTACCAGTATAATTCCCCTGTACCAGTATAATTCCCCTGTACCAGTATAATTTGAGGGCCAACAGTTTGACAGCCCCTCTCTTAAAATATGAAATCTAATGGTGGAGAAAATTGTGTCCATATTTGCATTTTTCATTAATGTACACATGCAACACTCCCACCACAGTGACACATTGACAGAAAACATGTCAACTCTGCAACCTCCAACCTTTGGATTAACATATCACATAGAAGACAAGTTCATTTTTATTTGACCTAAACAATAAGGACTCAAATGCAAATCTGAAAACTGAAATCATCTCTCAAATTGCCAATGACCTCTAGAATTTGTGGTCATTCATACTAATACATTTTTTATATTAAAAGAAAACAAAAAACATAATATCACTAAAAAGCATTCCCTTGTTGAGATCTGCCATTCCAACCTGTTCCTTTTCAGGATTTATTATTGCTATTCAGATACGAACAATAGACTGTGTAACATCATGTTGTGATTTGCTTGTGTTCGTTGGCTGAGACAAATCCATAATCCTCACAAGATAATAACATTGTAATCCTAATTCCCATACGGAACCGCTTCTGCCTGACAGAGGTTACATTAAAGAGGGAGAAACGGAACTCATTAAAATACAGTGCAATTAAAAGAAGTATGACCCCAATCCAAGCTACCATGAATGAATAACCGTCGGATATTTCACATTTTTTTCAGTACCACAGAACACGAGTGCATTCAGAAGCTCACATAGTTTCGCACACTTCAAACTCCCATAACCTTGGCCCTCCATACAACACCCACAGGCATCAGGCAGCAAAACACTGCCTCCGCACATCTGGACTGTAAACTAAATATACAGAAAAGTTGTACTTATCCACATGCTTGAAAATACTCACTTAAAAATGGTAATGATATTGTAGTGACCATTTTAAAGTAGAAAAGCCTAACCAGGGACAGGGGTCACAAATTTCTCTTGGCTAGAAACCCTATTATGCAACATCTGTTTCATGTTACTACTTAAGCTGCCAAGGCGCGCAAGTAGGGTGATCACTGCTGCCTGTGTGTGGGTGTGTGGGTATGTGGGTGGTTGGCTAGATGGGCATTTTGTTTACCCCATAGATTTAAAAAAAATAATAATAACCTTATGACATTCATACAGTACTTGGTACATATGTTCTGCCCAAGGTATCCTGGACCCGATTTGATTTTGGAGCGGATCTGAATTGCAGGGCGGATCCACAAATTATTATTTTTTTGTTATGAAAGTATAGGAGTTATACTTCTGACCCACCACTAGAGTGGACTACCTTTCTACATTGCATGCAATTGCATCCTCCTTGTCCTCGTATTTTCTGTCCATGAGAACAATTCTTTTTTGCAGCGAATATCTTAGTTAATACAAGACTGATCTAGGAAAATCAGTTTTTTGTTCATATGTGTGGTATTTATTCCGTTTTGGAGTCTCCCATGACCGCCCTAAGCAACACTTAACAAGGAAGTGATTTGGCATGACAGCATGAATTTGCAGATGTTTAGGATCAATCTGTAATGGAAAATATTACACTATTAAAAAAAAATCCAGCAAATATCTTGTTTGTTTCTGTTTATGATTCACTTTTGTGATTGCTCTCGAGTAGCGTGAAGAAGGGAACTCCTTTATATGACATTACAGGCGTTGCTATGACGACCAACTGCATTTACATAATACTATTTTGCAAAAAAAAAAAAAAGTAGTGGAAGGGGATCTATTAACATCTCTGAGGCAAAAAAAAATTCCTAAAAGTATAAATATAATAAAACCAGACGTTTGGTGATGACAATGTAGCCTACTTCGCAGCTCAAAATGTCCTCTAAACAATTTCAGTTTTCAAATAGAATGGCATTATGTTGGTTTTAAATTGGGTTGCTAAATTTGACGATAGCGCTGCAGTTTGGAATCCTCTGAGAGAGGCTGTATTAACGCCATCGAATGTACAGTAACGGTTACAGTCATATACATTAATGAATAAAATGCTCACACAAGGACACGGCATCGCCAAGCAACATTTTCAGGGTGAGACTTAATAGAATGAATAGTGATGATTTTAGGTCACTAAATATGCACATAAAAAGCAGAAAATATGAATTTAGACTATGATATGTAATTGTAGGAGAGTCAGTTACTTTTCCGTTGCAGTTTAAAATGTCACTAGTACAAGGCAGAAATCAGTCTTGTTGCAGCGTACCCTGGCATTAATACATCCAACCTCAAGGGTTGGTGTTAAATAGATCCCCCTTGCAAATAAAGTCGAATCAATTTGAATCAAGTTGACCCGGTAGCGTGCTATGGAAAGACGCCATATAAGGCACAAGTTGGCACCTCCTCCGAGTGCAGTCTAGTTGTAACCTGTGACAATGTTGTTTGTCCCCGACAAATAAACAAACAAAAAAATAAACAAAGAAAGAAAGAAAGAAAGAAAGAAAAAATTAAACAAACAAACAAATAAATAAATAAAATTGAAATGAATTCCTCCCCACAATACCACAATGATTGTTGCATTTCACCAGCATAGACAATGGCTGGTAATGCTTTGCTAATTTGTTATATAACACGTGCACAGTAAACATGTTGTTCCCCAATGGAGGAGTGGAAATGTGATATTTTCTTCATGAATATGAATATATGAAATGGTTATTAATTGTATGTGTATAGTATTTAACTCTGAGAGCTCTAAACTCTGTGTGAAAAGTAGAATCACTTTCTTTCAATTCTGGAAATCCAGTAAAACACACACATGACATATACAGTACCTAGCCATACTCTATCTCTGATCTATCCAACATGATTGTAATACCTAAATAAAAGTAATCTGATCTGTTATGAAATATCACTATTGCTAATTGGTTAGAATATCATCAATGAGAGGATCTGTCGACCTGATGACCTGCTTTGAAGCTCACTCCTGCTGGGGACGGGGGAGTCAACTGGAGCTTGAGGTGTTTACTAGCTCTTTTGGTGCTTGTTCTGAATGTTAGGATTCTCAAAGGTGAGTATCGAGGTTAGGTGCACTGTGGGTAAATGCAGTTCTTCAGGTCGACACACAAGGACCTGCAGTGCACTTACTTAAAGACACAGAGCACCGATCGAGGGACTGCTGTCTCGTTAAAGACTGCGTCTATCTCTCTCTTTCTATCTCTCTCTCTTTCTCTCAATCTCTCTCTTTCTCCCTCTCTCTCTCCCTGCTCTACCCCTCTCTGTCCATCTTTCACCATCTCTTTCCATCTTTCTCCATCTCTCTCTCCTCTGTCACTCTCACACCCCGCCACTTCTGTCAGCCCCCCCCCCCCCTCTCTCTCTCCCTCTCTCTCTCCATCCATCTCATAGTGAGGAGAATGATGCCAACCTCCGGCTCCAGGCCATCCCTCCATGCCTCACGCACAGCCACTTCACTCGACCCCCCCGGGGAGGAACCCCCTCCCGCCAGGGGAAGAGAGAACAAGCCTTGCCCACCCTGGCGCCATTGTCTGAGGAGAAGGCAGGCTTCGGGGGCCCCTTGGCAGGGAGTGTGGAGAGGTGCCCTGGAGTGCTCATTACGGCTCTGTAGGGACTGTCCTCCAGGGTATCCAATGAGTGGCTGAGGACCTCATTACGGCAGGCAGCCTCGGTGCTCCTGCTGCACCCAGAGGCATGAGGCTCAGAGGAGAGATAAGGGAGGGAGGGCTGCCAGATTACCCTTAATCAGAGGCACCTGTTAGACAGCAACCCCCCCTCCCCTTTGCTCTTCCTCCTCCTCCTCCTCCTTTCCTTCCTCTTCCTCTGTCTCGGCTGTAATTATTGCAATTGCACGTCTCAACTTTTATGTCTATGCATGGAGAGAGGTGTGTGCATGTTTTAATGAGGAAATAAGCAGCTGTGATCCCGTAACGCAGGTTTAAAACAGAATTTAATATGCCGATTATTCAAATTAAGAACATAGTTTTTTTTAGGATGACATACTCTCCAGGCTCCCCCCAGTAGAGGATAAGAGACATGTTTCTCCAGCTTGGCTTACGCACTTGATGGATTAACTAAAAGATACAAATAATAATACTACTTAATTATAATGTAGTAAAACAAATTACGGAGATTAGAGATTTGCCGTGCATTCAGAGTACTGAATTGTAGCAAATACTGCCAGCAAAATACAGTGCAGAAGGACAACCCATCCAGCTGGTGCAGTTGACCCAGCAAAAGTTAATGTGAAACTGGACCCAGCAAAAGTGGATGCTGTATGAGGTTAACTTTTCTACCCTCCGATCAATGTGACAATAGCTGCCCATGGTATGGAGTTTATAACCAATGGCTACAGTCACATCAAAGCCTGGTCCCAGATCCAGCAGGTTATATCAAACAAAGTCAAACGATTTTACAATCCTAGCATAATTTGCCTCAGTATCATAACTAGTTAAAACTGCTAGAAACTATCAAGACTACTAGAAACTATGGACATTAAATTGCTAGAATAGATCTGCTATAAGAGTCTGGGTTGTAATTTTCCCCAGTGAGGGTAAACATGTGAGGGGAAATGAATGCCATGCGTACAGACACGTTTCTGATTGCTTTATAATTACCACCATTGTCACTGACTTGGGCCAGCGTCTTTTCCTAAGTAGGCATATAAAAGAGGGTTGACTGATGTAAGTTATGGTGTAGGAAGTGTGTTTGTGCCCACCACAGTGGGGAATAATGAAAGCATGCATAATGTGATTTACATGACTGCACCGCCTCAGTGATTTAGTCGTCCTGCTCGCACACCTTCCCTTAGGCATTGAGACATTCTTTGAAACTAACTGTCAAGCTGTTTTCTTAGATATACACACAAAGAACTTTGCAAATGCTAGCACTTTCCATTCTGACATTTCTGAAAAAGATATCGCTTTACTCTGTAAACTTGGAACTCAAACAACAAAGTCCTGCAATCAATACATTTATTCTTCAAAATACTGTGGGCTGCATGGTATTGTTTGGAAACCGCACCACTTTCTATCCATTACTCTACCCAATATACGGACTATAGAGTTACTCAATTTCAGCATGACAGGCTACACTATTGCAAAAACAAAGAATGGTTTTGAGGAATCACAATGTCAGATTTTGACAAAATACACAGTCTTGCAACCCTCAGTCTTTTAGAATTTTAGCAAACAGATATTTTGTCTCAAAATGAATGAATACACCCACTGAATCTTTTCAAGGACGGTTCGGTAAAAGCAATGGTGTTTACTAGTAACAGTGTTTACATTATGCTTACCCATCGTCTACGATTACAGTTTTCAGCCATGATTCAATTCTCTTGTTTAACCTTTGTTAACCATCAGGCAAAACTTGATGCCACAGTATATGTGCATAGGCTTAAATGTAGTCATTGCCAATTTGCTCACTTTTAAATGTCGTTCTCGGGGAACAGCACTACTGTACAAAAAAGCCCATTAAAGCAAAGTACATTACAATTCATTAGCATATATTACAGGTAACTTATAAACTCAATGTTATTTTTACATAGCCGTGGCAAGATTATGTGAATATTAATATCAACAATGATTTAACATGGCCTCATTATATCAGATGGATACGATCCCACACATTATTGAAATACAGCTTAAATGTCACAACAAAGTGACTCATGTTGAGAACCTGATCAGCTTCCTCCCATGGTGAGGCACTGCAGCACTGTAGAGAATAAAAAATAAATACAAATCTTCAAAGCATTTTTTACCTCCTCAAACCATAATAAAGTGATGAAAAATTACTAAAGTTGTATCCCTGTTTTATCTCTGTAGTCATAGAAATGGAATGGTGGACACGTTTTGTTTTGCTTGCAGGTTTTTTTTTTATAACATGGCTTTATGTTTTCAAACCTCCTTTCTGGTCACAAATCAAAATGTGCTTCCCTGGAGTTTATGGAGGCTATACGAGTCTGATTTTGTATTCCTATCTGTTGTTATGCAGCCTATTACAGTATGTTTTCCAGGCAGCCATAGCTCCATAATCTTAAATCCCATTTTCTCCTCAACCACAGGATTATCTTCAGGCCTGTGATAGCGTGTACTCTATCAGGTTAGCAGTTCTTGGCCAACCGCGTGTTAAGAGATTCTCAGATCAGTCAAGTCTAGGGGTGATCATGTAACGATTAAGACATTCAGTATTTAGAGTAAATATGGTGTGATTTCTCTGTAGGAAAACAATGGTTCAAAATGTTGTTGTCGGGAATGACCTGCCCTGTTACAGGCAATCATTCAGTTGTTCAAGCGGTTCAACCGCAGTATTATGACTACAATCCAACTGTGATATGACTTTGATCTGACATTCCAATGAGAGCAGAGAAAATGCTGATGGATCATCTTTGAATCTCTTTGATTACATAATGGCACACTTGTCCCCAACGCTAGCGCGATCCCGGCACGAACCCTGGAGTGCAGAACGCAGGCTCTTTCTGCCACGCCGGTGCATTTGTTTTCATTAGGGGCTGTTGGTCAGCAGTCTGGGAGTCTTGTCCAACAATGGCTGCAGTGTGTGAGTGCATTACCAGGCCTCTTGAAATAAATGATGTATTGATTTCAAATATTCCACCATATTTTCTCACCTAACCGATGTTGTCGGCACCTCAGAGAGTCTTGTTATAAGTCTGTTCTAACATATATAACACATATATATATATATATATAACACATTGGAATGTAATGTTAAACTGCGCTTCTTATTTACAAACAACAAATAAGACCAACAGCGTCTGGCGCTACAGGGTCAGGAAAACACAAAACCTCCATGATGTGATGGAGCAGCAAGTGACGGCCATACAAGCCACTACTGTGATTACTATTTCATTAAGGGGCTGCTGCTGTTGGCAGGCGTTCCTGTAGCGGCCCTGCTGGCGGTGCCGGCGAAAGCAGGAGGAGAGGGGGTGTATGCTGCTTAATCTGGGTCAGCACTGCGTCCACACGGGGATAGAACGACAGACCATCGCTGGGGTCTAATCTGAATGAAAAACACATATGTTGTATTGGGTATCCGCTCACAAATTGGCCTAATTACTCCCCATACAGGGGGTGAGGACAGGGGGAGGGGCGAGCGGGCTGGTAAGCATCGGTTTGACGTCTCAGTCCCACAAAGACTTATTGCAGACACGCGCGATAAAAACACATTTAGGGAGATGGAGTCCACCTGTCAAGATGACAGGTTAGAGCCTAATTGCTTTAAATGGGGGTACGTGCAAACGCTTCATGCCGGGGAGTGGAGTGCGGTCGCTGGGGGGGGGGGGGGCTGTCTGGCGAGCCCACAGACAATGCGGCGGAGCAGACAGGCGCCATGAGCGAGTAGGAAGTCAGCCCGCGAGGCTCTGCTGCTCTGGCCCTGTCTGCTCCACGCATCTTACTGGGACGAATACGCCCGACTCAGCAACTAGCAGGAAAACTCCAAAGAGGAGGGAGAGAACAACAGCAACAACAACACCAAAGAAAAGTGAGAGAACAACAACAACAACAACAAAGAGGAGTGCTTCGCCGGATGTGAACGGCTGCCTAGGTGTCCCAGGTACGGCGAAATACTCAATGCGCCTCTTTCTTCACACTACATCTTTGCGTGGGATAAAATGCAAGTAAAGATTACGGGCGGACGGACAAAGGAGCCGGGCGGTCTCGTCAGGTCAAGAGAGCTACGGTACAAGTCAAGCCTGGCCGGGACAACAGAGACGCGCTCTGTATGAGAGACACTGCTACTGTGAAAGCAGCTGGGTTAAAAGGCCTAGATGAGCAAAGAGCAAATCCTCTCACAATAGTTCTATTTTTGGCTCGTCATTGTTGGTACTTTGGGTGTTGGTGGTGGCCTGGACACCGCAACGGTTCCCAAACCCACACCGAAGCCAGAAGGTTTCTGCAGGTATTATATTGCGCCTCATTCATTTCACGTCATATGCCACTGGCTATGTTAATAGGATTTCAACTCAATGTATTCAAGTGCTGATCAATGGTGCACAATCACTGCACTTCATGCATTATGCATTCTAATGGAACTCACTTGCTTTGTAACAGAATGGCAAAAGGTTAACAGTCCCAATAGGTGGAACTCCCTCCCCTCCCAAATAGGAATTTGAACTTCAAACAGTGCTTTCTCTCACTTTGCATCCACACACGTTAAAAACAGCTGGAAAGTGGTACCGTTTTTGGCTGTGGAAAAAAAGATTTAAAAAAAGATGTATTGCCTCACATCCTTAACCTAAATTATTATCATAACATTACTATCAATGGCTGTGTGGAGTGTGAGGGAGGGAGGGAGGGAGGGAGGGAGGGAGAGAGGGAGGGAGGGAGAGAGAGAAGAAAGTGAGGTGGGCGAGGGAGAGTTGGAATTTGTGTTTGTATGTGTGTGGGTGAGGGGTCTTTAGGTGTGTGTGTGTGTGTGTGTGTTTGTGTGTGTTTGTGTGTGAGTGTGTGTGTGTGTGTGTGTGCATGTGTGTGTGCGAGAGAGAGAGAGCGAGAGAGAGAGAGGGGCCATTGCTCGCTCTCATTTCCAGAATCGAGATGACCCTGATCCCAATTTGTGTTTAACAGTGTTCTACATAATGCAAATGATAAAAAGAGGCGCGGTCAGAGCACAGGCAGGAGCTGTGAGTCACTCAGCCACATACAGTACCCAGCCTGAATACAGAAAACATCTAGAAGTCTCCAAGGGCCCTTCCCCTTGTCTCTCTCCACTGCCAGCCCCTCCTTAATAAAACCAGCATGCCAGTCCGTTGACAAGGGCCCCGCCGGACTAAAGGAGGACGCAGAGCGAAAAGCCCCTCTTCTGCTCAGTAAAAATCAGAGTGAGAGAATGAAACGGCCGTTACGGCAGCCTGAGAGGGTCACTTGGCAGAGCAGCTCTAAATGTCTCTCCCCGAACGCTGGGATTCGCCACATGGTTTTCAGATGTTTCTAGAGAAGGACAGGCTGTCAGAAAACCACTTACTCAACAGAAGATCTCGAAAGCAGAAACATGAGGTATTGGCTGCAAAGAAGCACTTGTCTTTAACACAGCCTGAACCTCAGCCAGCCATTATAGCGTGGCGCCATTAGTCTCCTGCAGGTAATGCGGTTAGATGCCACTAATATCTTGGGGGTGCTCTTCAAACAGCAAATGCACTTTTGCTAAACAGCGCATGCAGTAATAAACAGTGACAGCACTCAAGGAGCCTGACAGAAAAAGCTTTTTGCTTCTGATTGGTACTTGTGCATATACAAAACCCTTTCATTGATGGAATTCATAACCCCTATCCCCCCAAAAAACAAACTGTTCTCTCCTCAATGTCAACAGGGCTGGATTTATTTTGTTTCTAGGCAACCTTGCCTATATCCATGCTTAATCATGCGGTGAAATAAAGCCATTTGATTGGTTGTGTCTTCCAACCCACTTCTGCGGTTGGTTGTCGGAGTTCCACCTATAAATCATGTTGCCGGGTTTGCAAACATGGCCACCGATAACTAATCCACTATGGGCTGGTGGTCCCACCGCATATGGTCTTAGAACACACTCAGCAAGCAATCTGGCTCCTATTCCAAGCAGTGACCAGGTGTCCAGGATCACATATAGAGATCATTATTCTTCAGCTGAATCAGAGTGCACACTGGGATTCATGAACCCACAACAGTGGAAGCACAAATACTCTGCAGGTTTACCTTCATGTTCATAGGCAATATCTTCTAAATCACTTGTTTTACTGTATACTTGGACTTCTGGACATGCAGTATGCACTCCCTCTCAACTGAATTGTAATATTTTGGGCTCAGAGAATAGAGAACTACAGCAGTACATACTGGTGCACCACCAGTGTCTGGATCTCTTCATTGGGGTTGAAGTTCATGCAAACAGCCCACAGTAAAGGAGTTTAGCTGGAGGGGTTCTGGGGAGTTGTGAGGGCAGTGATAGTAGTACTAGCTCTAGCTTGTAACAATCAAAGTCTCCCACACAAGGGAGGAAGGGAGAGCTTTACTTAAACGGTACACACACTCGCCTACAAACACACACACATACACACACACACACACACGTAACTCACATCCTGACATTGCCTGAGGGGCTGCAGACATGAGTAAGTGTATCATTGAATGTTCATTGAATCAGCATAATCTTGGGTTAAATCTTTTCACTCGAAGGATTAACTGGAATATCAAAGAACACAATACAATATCGCAAAACAAAGGGGGATGTTGAACTGTGATAACGGCCAGGAATGCTGTGAGAGAGGAAGGAATGTCTCCCTGTTCTTTTCCCCTGTAGGCAGAGCCATGCTAAAGCCTTCTAAAGGATTATCCCAGTTACATACTGTTCTCTGTTCAGGCCTTTGTATGCCTCTTCAAGCAGCATGGCTAAATTAGTTATTTGTAAAAGAATGAAAAGCAAAAGCAGGATTTGCCTTTGATTTCTTCCAGTCTGACAAATAATAACATTGTTGTGTTGCCTAATGTAATCTCGTTATTTTTGGCAAGCTCAGTACTGCAATGCGCCTGCCAACTTGACAGGCCCACACTGTAGCTTTAATAAATTAGTTACATGTGTGATCAGAAAACCAACAACTAAAAAGAAAATCGCATTTTAAATTGAGTTAGAATAACTGAGGTTCGGGAGGAGAAAGACATTGCCACAACGCCGTCATTAACCTGGCCACATTGCCAGTCAACCCAGGTAGACACACCTGTTACCACCGTGCCGACAAGGTTGCTTCCTGACGATTATCCACAGTATATAAAGCCACCTAACCTACCAGCTCTCTCTCATTCCTCCAATTTAGCGTTCCTCCCCATCTCCTCCTCTGCTCTCCAGTGCCTCTATCTGCTATCCAGGTACCATGCAGGGCTCTGAGCTGCTCTATCTGCTACCCAGGTACCATGCAGGGCTCTGAGCTGCTCTATCTGCTATCCAGGTACCATGCAGGGCTCTGAGCTGCTCTATCTGCTACCCAGGTACCATGCAGGGCACTGAGCTGCTCTATCTGCTACCCAGGTACCATGCAGGGCTCTGAGCTGCTCTATCTGCTATCCAGGTACCATGCAGGGCTCTGAGCTGCTCTATCTGCTACCCAGGTACCATGCAGGGCTCTGAGCTGCTCTATCTGCTATCCAGGTACCATACAGGGCTCTGAGCTGCTCTATCTGCTACCCAGGTACCATGCAGGGCACTGAGCTGCTCTATCTGCTACCCAGGTACCATGCAGGGCTCTGAGCTGCTCTATCTGCTATCCAGGTACCATGCAGGGGTTTTCTGAGCTCTGGGAAACCCCAGCAGCTCATTCAATTCAATCATTAAAGGAGTAGTAAAGGGAAAATGCATGTTTAGCCCTGTTTTAGGTTACTTATGATCATATACAATGGTTCAGATCAAAATGTTGACAAAACTAGCACTTTTGAGAAAGTTGATAATTGCTCTACCACCGTTTAGGTCATACAATGGATGTGGGTGGGCACCGTGAAAAATAATTCAAAAACATGTTAAACTCTCGATTTCAAAGACAAGAAGCTCACCGAGGGGGCAATTGGTGTCTGTTGGTGTTCTGACATCAAATTCGCCGCAAAGTATGAATCCTGTAGGGTTTTATTGATCATTTTATGAAATCCATTGACTTGTATTGAAGCGACCGTTGTAGATGTGTAGATCAATCCGCAGAGGGGATTCAGGAAGCGGAACTACTTACGGTACCTATTGTTTTGTATTGTTTATGTTGCTAGGCTACCTAGTTTGCGGAGGTTTATACACGTACAGTATGTGCTGCGACTAAATAGTTCTATGCTAAATATTTTAAAAAGCCTTTCCAGATGAACTAGAATCTTACTTTATGGCGAATTATATGTCAGAACGCCAACTAACACCTTGGTGAGTTTCTTGTCTTTGAAATTGAGAGTTTAACATGTTTTTCGAATGATTTTTCACGGTGCCCACCCACATCTATTGTATGAACTAAACGGTGGTAGAGCAATTATCAGACTTTCTCAAAAGTGTTAGTTCTGTCAACATTTTGATCTAAACCATTGTATATGATCATAAGTAACCTTAAAACAGGGCTAAACATGATTTGCCCTTTACTACTCCTTTAATTCTTTCTGTCATTCATTTGGTTATTTTAAACCATTTATATTCTGTTCATTACAACTTCCTTAATGTTCTCAGTTGTTGGTGGTCTTTTAACTCATTCATTTAATGTAAATTAATATTAGGTTGTTCACAATGAAAAATAAAAAATAAATGTGCTTATGAAGTGGAGGACGTGCTACCCTTTATAGAGGGTTTCGATAGTCCATGCATTTTAACTAATTATGCAGGACCAGCCCAATCCCCCAGTTGTATGAAGCGACAGAGAGTCTAAGTCAAATTGAATTATCCTGTCTGTTTCACTGCCCTTTCAACCCCTCCTCCTCTCCTTCTCCTGCCTTTGCCCCCCCCCCCCCTCCCTCCCAACACCAACCCGCCCTCACCTCTGGACAGTCAGCGCAACATTGTGCGCCCTTGTTTGAACTCGACTCGTTTGCCTCCAGTACATGTAAATTACTTCAGCACTTGACAGGAGAGATGAGGAAAAATTCCCCAAGTACAAAATCAAACGGATAAGACTAAGGCAGGATTCCTCACTTTGTAGGGAATGTGTGTCTTGACACACTCTGCCTTTCATGTTTCCTCTTTAAAGTTAAGTATTCCGGAAAGGTTGGTTCCTGAGGCTTCTTGTCCTGAATGTTAAGATAGATATTATTGGTCTTAATTATGATTTCATTATGATAATTACGAATAACACACTCAAACTCAACTTCTAAATGGTACCCTGCTGTATAGGACAACAAACGTATGGCTTTTATGGCATTGTAAAATGCCCTGCTGCTTTCAGGTGGGGCCTCTGCATTACGCCTGATACCCACAGACTGTGGTCCGCTGGCCAGAGAATGGAGACGAATGTGATTAAAGCGGATGCTAACCATGCAGTCATTGCGCTGTGATTGAAAACAGCTACCAAGATTTGACTGCACAAGGAGGAGGCAACGAATCTTGTGGCCCACATATCACAAGCCCTTCAAACGACCTCTGAGGGAAGGAGCCAAAAAACGATTTCTGATAAAGTACAAACATGTAATATGGGCTACATTTCAAGGACGCACAAAAGAAAGTTCCGTTTTGCCAAAAACCTGACACTACTTTCAGGAAACGCTCCTTTTCAAGGTCATATCATGCAATGAGCGCATCGGAGGTAATGGAGTTACGGCATGTTAGCGGGTAAATCGTCCTTCACCGAGCTCTGGGTAATGTGAATGTGTGCTTGTGGGCTTGTTCCGCTGAGAGTGGCTACTCTCCAGCATGGACCCAGTAGTCCAATGAGCGCCTAATAGTGTGACGAGACTGCACTGCACCTTAGTGGAGGGGAGCATTACGACTAATAATCTGGTATCAACCCCAGTGTTCATCTGTAATAATCTTGTATCTGTGTCTGAGTGGGCCTGCTTCCAGTGAGGATAGGTCACCTTTCAGGGGCTACTGAACCATGTCCCCAACAAACTATCCGCACTCACGTCTATTAGTCAAAATGTTGCAGTGAGGGACATTCTGTATTTTAAAGGTGCACTGTTAGATTGGCCCCCAGGAAATGTCAAAAGGTTAGGTTTCTGAAAGCAGGCAGTATAGGTCAAAACGGGATGTTTGTCCAAAACAACACAACACGGCTGCAGCGCCACAAGGAAGAACCGCGCAAAGTAAGCGACCTGTCTGATAGAGCAGAGGCTCCCGCAGAGCTGTAATGGGACTGTCTGGAGAGCTTCACACAAGCACTTCATTTGGCCTCCATTTTCCCCCTAGCCTGTGTCTAAGTACCGAGATAAGTGTTGCACAATGACAACCGGGGGGAAAGAAAAAAAAAAGAAGTTAACCAGAGACCGGACACCCCTGGCAATGTCTTTGTAGTCTCTATAGGCGGTCCCAGTGGTGTCGTCCTTTCGGAAAAGCACAAGCTGATTTCATAAAAAAAAGAAAAAAAGATTCCCTTTTCTGATTTACATGCACGCCAGAGAAAGAGGGGTTTTTATCTCTCGTGTTAAAGTTGTAGTAGGAGATGAGGATCTGATCCTCCGGCTGAGTAGGGGAGACGCAAAAACAAGCTGGGAGGACATTCCGGCTCTCCTCGGCCTCCAGAGGCACACATGATCCCATGTTAGCCATGTTTCCCCGCAAGCATAAAGCCAGCCAGTACCATGTCGATGAGTCCGGGGGATGGGAGAATCTCGCTCTTTTTCAGTCACTGCACTAAATTATGCATTGTAGAGAGAGAGAGAGAGAGAGAGGGGGGGGGGAGAGGGGGGGGGGAGAGTGCAGTCTAATTTTAAAAGAACGTCAAGCCTCAGTATCTTTCGTTGGAGCTGAGTGAAGGCTTGAGTGTGTTGTCAGACACACACTGCCCACTTGATCGGCCGTTCCAGGACGGGAAAGCCCGAATGTCCTGTGTCGGGGTATGGCGCATGAATTTGCTCAGTCAGTACTGCTTAGTTTTTTAATCATCTAATGGTGTGACACGGTGGCATTACATTACCGCACACTCTCCCAGCTGTTACCTACATCAGACAATTTGTGACCTCAGTGAGCTGCCCTCTCTGTAGTCAGCACCTATAGAGGCTGCATAGCGATACAAGACATCTGAGCAGAGCGCCGTGTGCTTTAGTCATTGATTGGACTGAACGCCGGCCTGCACGGTGAAAAGAGAGAAGGGCCAGTTCAGCTCCCAAAGCTTTGGTTCAATCCATTTCCCCTTATTCGCAGTCCATCGGCAGTATGCAGAGGAGGTCGGTATGCGGAGAGAGAATACATCTGATCATTGTCTAGCATATTGGAGGAGGCAGGTTCTGATTGGCTACTGCGACTGTAAACACGTTATGTCATGCACAATGGGAAACGTGTTTCCTCCTACTCAGGAGAGTCGTGCGCACAAAGAAATCTGAAATTGTTCTTGCTAGGGGCATTTAATCATAGTGACACCCCCCCCCCCCTCTCCCCACCGTGTTATCATTGACTGATGTCTGCATCAGGAGGAAGAATCCCACAAAAGACTCCCCACAGAATGCAGATGGTGGTCGATCCTGACCAGGGGGGTCAAACAAATGTGGCGAGTTGGTGTGACCTTAATCACTTCCAGGTTCAACCCGGGCTCCGATTTCACTCGCCAGCCTTATTTCGGGTCACTGCCTCAAAGTCAAAGTAGGGCACCGTCATTATCTCAGGGAGGGGAACGCAATCATCCTCACAATGAACGAAGGTCGGCCGGCGCTCGCTACTCGCCCAAGTGTTGTCCATTTCCTCAGGCAGCGCCGCATGTGCTTGCGGAGCCTCCTTATGTGCTGGTAATGCATGCAGTGAATTTGTCTGGAACAAATGCTGGGACCACTCAGAGCAGCCAAACCGCCTGGTGTTCACACACCAGACATTCCTGGAACACACGCAGGCGCTATGCTACTCGGAAGCACCGAATCACTGACTTGAAACGCGTTCATGCTCGAGGGAAGGTTTTGCAGCTCTGGTGGTGGGTCATCTAATTTTGCATCATATAATAGGAATAATCGTCTGTTCAGTCCGGTTCTTTTGATTGTAATCACCACAGGTTGGGTT
This sequence comes from Borostomias antarcticus, assembly GCF_949987555.1. NCBI lineage: Eukaryota > Metazoa > Chordata > Actinopteri > Stomiiformes > Stomiidae > Borostomias > Borostomias antarcticus. The sequence continues at coordinate 24,948,508 of NC_140247.1, read as the reverse complement.
AATCCTTCCGGTGAGGGACTATTAAACTAATATACTTGTGAACGGAGACCGCCTCTTGTCTCAGAGGTTTCAATCAGCCTGTAAAACATGGTGGAGGGGCTACAGAATCTTATTAAGGCCAGATGTAAATTAACATTCGTTTTTACAGCTTTTGACTAAATCTGGGAGAGTTACAATTACACCTACAGTACGGTATTGACACAAAGAGGTGTTAAGAAGCTGATCGCAGGGGGCGTGTGGAAAGCTCCAGTCCCTTGAAAATGCATAGATTGGCATGAGGTGAATACATATAACTTCATCATCACCTTGTGACCAGCCAAGCAACACAAACTGCTGTTGCAAAAAAGAGCAGCAGAATGATAAGTAATAATCTGTCTGACTGGTTTTGGGAACCCGCTGGTCTTTTGAAGATGGCACGCACATTAATTCTTTACGATCCCCAATGAATATCACACGCATTATTTAAGAGCGTTCTCACAATATCCTTGAGTGAGCCTTTCATTCGGATCCCTGCTAGACCCAGAGTGGAGAACGTGATCTTTATTTGATGAGAACAGCAGCATCACCAACATAGGCTTCTAATGTGTTATTATAAGATTTAAATTACAGTATATTGGCATAACCTTGACATACATATAATGCTCTATTTTTCTAAGATACAATTTCTTAGATGCCTACTCAACCATTCCCTTACATGAGTATCTCATTAGGTGAATCGATTGCATACTGTATATGAAGTTGCACCGTATTTTCATTGCGAGCCCAAGATTCGACCTTAACAGTGATGTGCATTGCATGGGATGTACAGGCCTTTGTTTGCATCAAATCGAGTTGCGCATACATCATATCTAATTATACACCTGCATACAGAGATGAGAGAATATCAAATGATCTTGCAAGATGGCTGCTCGGATGCGAGGCGTTTCTCAGTCATCCCACTCACGCTGCTCTTAGCTCTAATTAGTCAATGCACTGATCTCATTAGAGAAATGCCTTTGTTGCGGGTTTTCAGTCCTGACTGAGAACATTGCCAGAGGCAGAGGGTTAGTGAGGTGGGTTTAGAGAACGGATATAAGAGACTGTACAGTCATGCTCATATACACTCCATGAAATAAGAATTATTCACTTGCAAAACGACAGAGAGAGACTGCATCCAGAATATACATTTAAAATAAAAAAACTCTAATAACCGTTTTGTTCACTGTATATCCGGTGCTGTGTGTTGTACAGTAACAGGGACAGTTGCGTTGCTTTGACACACTTACAGCACAAAACAAACATGGTTCTTTGTGATAGATGAAAGGGGTCACTGCGCTTGGCCCAGCACTGGATGTGTTACAGCTGCCCCCGGCCAATCCCGTGTCCATAGCCTGGCGAACACACAGAACACGAGGGGACTGTGTGCTTATGAAGTATCTCTCCCCGAGACATCTTCACGCTGCTGGATGTGAGATGTCCACTCCGCCTGGCGACGGAGGGTGTCTGAGACGCGACGATTAGCGCACGCCGCCAAGTTAATTTCAGCGGGGCTTGGAACGGACTAATCAGGAATTAAGAGCCGGCATCCACTCTAAATCTTTGTGCATTTCACAGGGGGGTACTGTCAGGATGCAGAAAAAAATGCAATTGTCTGCGTGCTCCGACTATCCCCGGGAAAAGCCTGTATAATCTGTCTGAAAGTACTTAAAGAGTCAAGCAGCAAAACAAACAACAATGATTATCGTCCCTGTGTTCTTTTTGTCCAGCGTGGACGGGTGCCGATGCTGGGGGCTCCTCACTCTCCTCCATCTGCTGATGCAAACACCGAGGCTAGCTAAACACCCCTGAGTCCTCTATCCAAACCAGATTAGCAGCTATTCTGCGGAAGGGATTGGCCTCTTATCTTCTCCCAATTTCTCTCTTTTTATTTTTATTTTTTTTACAAAAGCAAATCAGACCGCAGACATGCTCCTGGACTGCGTCTTACAGGAAGTCACCGTTGCCCATCAATCGGACTATCTTGGGGTTAGCAACACGCAGTGCTGCCGCACTTCCTGCCCTGGAAGTGTCCTCCACAGTCAGTCGGCCTTCTGTTTTCTTTGTCAGTCACCCGGTCTTTAGATCTGTCTCTCTGGACGGCTGGGTAGGGAAGCCATGGCTTTACATTAGTCCAAATCAAACGTAGCGTGTTCGTTAATGGGCCTTATCGGCTCGGTATATTGTCACGGCTTGTTCTAATCTAATCTTTGAGCAATGGCCAGATAGTCTAGTGGAAGTCAAACCATCCAGGCAACGCATTAAAGCCCAGATACTTACAAATAATGAGGTAGAGCTATACATCCATACTGTGTGAAACATTGCCCCACTAGGCCAACGTGTCCAGGTTTGAAAACTCTATTTATAACAGTCCACTGGATGATAGATGGTTGGACAGGTTTCCCGCTGTACGCATCAAAGAGAGTCAAACGAGTCAAGAATTTCAATGTAAACAACCCCTGAGCCGCTATAGCTCTGCTCAGATGTCCTGTGAATCTACATGTGGTGCTTCTGACCTGCTGCAAAAAAAAAAAACAATTCATCAAACACAAAGAAAGACACTCTACTAAATTAAGCATTTGTTTACGCCGTTTGTCTTTCTGTGTGTTTCTATAAAACAGTTCCCTTGAGTAGATTAAGTGTAAAGTGCAGCATGGGTCTCTCAACCTCATGTTAAATACACACGTGGGCAGGAAAAGGTGGTGCGTTCATCCTGGCAAAGCTGTCAGCCTTCATTATCTCTATGCCAACCTACATGACATGAGCGCAGAAAAACAATCGAGCACCAGTGAAATTAGATTAAATTTATATTATAGGCTATACATAGTAGGCTACTATGTGATTTATTAAAGGCATACCGCTCTAAATATGATGTGATCTACTAAAACTACTCACCCAACGTTTATTACATTACCGCAATCCATTTTCCGAAGTAAGCTCACGCTAAAAGATATTTGCATTTTCAAGTTTTAGTTACATTTCAAAAGTTGGATGTGATGGCTTCAAAACTAAAATTTTTAAATTGTTCCCTTGTCGTGCTGACAAACTCGTCCCGGTTAGATTCAAATACTTTTCAGCAGTTATTATTTTTGTTTTAACCCTCTTTGCACAGCCTACGCTGAGACATCCCACTGCTTCTCGTTCCATAATGCTTTTATACAACAGTTGCCACATTTATCCGTCAATATTTCAAAAAGAAAGGGAGTACGAACTTTAAATAAATGTATTTTTAATGGAACTATTTGTTAAATCAATACATAGCGTTTTCTCCAATTATCTCGGAACTGCGCCCCCACAGGCTCTGCAAGTAAGTGCACTGGTAACGTTATCAGATTGTCTTTTTCTTTTTCTGGCTTCCTCTGTGATGTTTCGCTTCGGTGTTCTCACCTCCACCATGATATCATTGAGCTAAAAAAACACATGATATCCATAGATGCCGGAATAGTTAACTACTACTGTGTTTTTTAAGCACAACATTTCGCATGCGCACTTCGACTGAATGCTGAGTCCCGGGGACGCGAGTTTTAAAAGGTAATAAATGACGATTCAGCTTACTTTTAGTAAATCTGATTGGAGAATTAGCACCAGACATATTTGTAAAGGTCCAAATATCGTGAAGTATTGCTTTAATCATTTGCGGATACTTCCGCTGAAAAGGGAACGTTGCCAGGCAACGACAATGCTACAGCAGATCTTTGTAAACATTGGGTCTGTCCCAATTCAAGGGTTGCATCCTACCTAGGTCGCAGCCTTCGCAGTCTACGTAGGTCGCGTCCTTCAGGCCAAGTAGGCCAGATGTAAACGTTTTGTGAAATGGGACGGTCTAGCCTACGGAGGATTCCCAGTCATTTTGTTGCCTAGGTAGCCCCAAGCACGCCGCTTGCCGGTAGCGCGACCTGTCCTGTTGTTATGGAAACACCACAGAAAATGCCTATCTAAATCGTCTATCTAAACTCATAAATACAGGCATAATTTGGATAAAGTTTCCACATATTGGGATTCTATGGTGGTACTATCAGGCATGACATTTTATGAAAACGTAATAATATTAACATCAAAGCGGTTTAAAAATGTTTTAAAATCCGAGCAATGGCGGCTGGTACCGGAATTCATCCGGACTGAAACAAATTCTGGGAGGGAGGCCGCGAAGGCAGGCTGCATTCGGAGGACTCTTCGTAGGCTGAATGAATTGGGACAGCACTTGTCGCCCCGCTGTGACGTAGCAGCCTTCAAATCCGGCCTAGGTAGGATGCAACCCTTGAATTGGGACAGACCCGTAGATCTGGACACTGCCATGGCTACTAATAAGAGGTGGATTGATATTAAAAGATGTGCGAACATTCCATTTTAGCGTGGGGATATCGTGGTTGTATGAAATTACAAACTAATGGAAGAGAGACCCGGCCCGGAGGAAGCCCGGGGCCCTCGTCTGGAGCCAGGCCCAGACGGAGGGCCCGCATGCGAGCGCCTGGTGGCCGGGCTTACCACGGAGCCCGGCCGGGCCCAGCCCGAATAAGCCACGTGGAAGCACCATCTCCTCCTCCATCGTCCCGTGGACCCACCACCCGCGGGAGAAATTGTCGGGGTCGGGTGCGCTGCCAACTAGGTGGCGGTGAAGGCGGGGGACACCGACGGACCGGACCCGGGCGGCAAAGGCTGGCTCTGGGGACATGGAACGTGACCTCGCTGGGGGGGAAGGAGCCGGAGCTTGTGAGGGAGGTGGAGCGATACCAATTACACCTGGTGGGGCTAACCTCCACGCACAGCACCGGCGCCGGAACCAAACTCCTGGATAGGGGTTGGACCCTGTTCTTCTCCGGAGTTGCTCACGGTATGAGGCGCAAGGCAGGTGTGGCTATACTAGCTAGCCCCCAGCTGAGCGCCTCTGTGCTGGAGTTCACCCCAGTGGACGAGAGGGTCGCCTCCCTGCGCCTTAGGACTGTGGGGGGGGGGACTCTGACTGTGGTTTGTGCTTATGCACCGAACAGCAGTTCAGAGTACTCAGCCTTCCTGCAGACCCTGAGTGGAGTCCTTTTGGGGGCTCCTGCAGGGGACTCCAGTGTCCTACTGGGGGACTTCAATGCACACGTAGGCAATGATGGAGAAACTTGGAGGGGCGTGATTGGGAGGCATGGCCACCACGATCTGAACCCGAGTGGTGTTCTGTTGTTGGACTTCTGTGCTAGTCACGGTTTGTCCATAACAAACACCATGTTCGAACACAAGGATGCCCACAAGTACACCTGGCATCAGAACACCTTAGGCCGAAGGTCGATGATCGATTTCGTTATCGTATCATCTGATCTGAGGCCATGCGTTTTGGACACTCGGGTAAAGAGAGGGGCAGAGCTGTCCACTGATCACCATCTGGTGGTGAGCTGGTTTCGATGGCGGGGGAAACTTCTGGACAGACCTGGAAAACCCAAGCGTGTAGTGAGGGTGAACTGGGAACGTCTGGAGGAAGAGCCTGTCCGGAGAGATTTCAATTGCCACCTCCGGCGGAGCTTCTCAGGCATCCCTGTGGAGGTTGGGGACATCGAGCATGAGTGGTCGGTGTTCAAAGCCTCCATTGCTGAAGCTGCGGCTGGGAGCTGTGGCCTGAGGGCCATAGGTACCTCAAGGGGCGGTAACCCTCGGACACCGTGGTGGACAGCGGTGGTGAGGGAAGCCGTCCGACTGAAGAAGGAGGCCTTCCGGGGTATGTTAGCCCGGGAGACCCCAGAAACAGTTGCAGGGTATCGACTGGCCCGGAGGGCTGCGGCTTTGGCCGTGACCAAGGCAAAGCAGCGGGTGTGGGAGGAGTTCGGAGAAACCATGGAGAAGGACTTTCGGTCGGCACCAAAGTGTTTCTGGAAGACCATCAGACACCTCAGGAAGGGAAAGCGGGGGACCATCCAAGCTGTATACAGCAAGGAGGGGACACTGCTGACCTCAACTGAGGAGGTTGTTGAGCGTTGGAAGGAGCACTTTGAGGAACTCCTGAACCCGACTAATCCACCCTCTACGATCGAGGCAGAGCCGGAAGATGATGGGGGGTCGTCAATGTCCTTGGAGGAGGTCACTGAGGTAGTCAAACAACTCCACAGTGGCAGAGCCCCAGGGACTGATGAGATCCGTCCAGAAATGCTGAAGGCGCTGGGTGTAGAGGGGCTGTCTTGGTTGACACGCCTCTGTAACACTGCGTGGAAGTCTGGGTCAGTGCCGAAGGAGTGGCAGACTGGGGTGGTGGTCCCAATATTCAAAAAAGGGGACCAGAGGGTGTGTGCGAATTATAGAGGCATCACATTACTCAGCCTCCCAGGGAAAGTTTACTCCAAGGTGCTGGAAAGGAGGGTCCGGCCGATAGTCGAACCTCAGATCGAAGAGGAACAATGCGGATTTCGTCCTGGTCGTGGAACTACCGACCAGCTCTTCACTCTCGCAAGGATCTTGGAGGGGGCTTGGGAGTTTGCCCAACCTGTCTACATGTGTTTTGTGGACTTGGAGAAGGCTTACGACCGGGTCCCCCGAGAGGTCTTGTGGAGAGTTATGCGGGAGTATGGGGTGAGGGGGTCCCTACTTAGGGCCATCCAATCCCTGTACACCCAGAGCGAGAGCTGTGTCCGGGTCCTCGGCAGTAAGTCGTCTGCCTTTCCGGTGGGTGTTGGCCTCCGCCAGGGCTGCGCTTTGTCACCAATCCTGTTTGTGATTTTCATGGACAGGATATCGAGGCGTAGCCGGGGGGAGGTGGGTTTGCAGTTCGGTGAGCTGGGGATCACGTCACTGCTTTTTGCAGATGATGTGGTCCTGATGGCATCAGCTGCCTGCGACCTCCAGCACTCTCTGGATAGGTTCGCAACTGAGTGTGAAGCGGCTGGGATGAGAATAAGCACTTCTAAATCTGAGGCCATGGTTCTCAGCAGGAAACCGGTGGCCTGTCCGCTCCGAGTAGGAAATGAGTCCTTACCCCAAGTGAAGGAGTTCAAGTATCTGGGGGTCTTGTTCACGAGTGAGGGAACCATGGAGAGGGAGTTTGGCCGGAGAATCGGAGCAGCTGGTGCGGTTCTGCAGTCGCTATACCGCACTGTTGTGACGAAAAGAGAGCTGAGCCAAAAGGCAAAGCTCTCGATCTACCGGTCTATCTTCGTCCCCACCCTCACCTATGGTCATGAAGGATGGGTCATGACCGAAAGAACGAGATCACGGATACAAGCGGCCGAAATGAGTTTTCTCCGGAGGGTGGCTGGGGTCTCCCTGAGAGATCGGGTGAGAAGTTCAGTCATCCGGGAGAGACTCGGAGTAGAGCCGCTGCTCCTTTGCGTCGAAAGGAGCCAGTTGAGGTGGTTCGGGCATCTAGTGAGGATGCCTCCTGGGCGCCTCCCTAGGGAGGTGTTCCAGGCGTGTCCAGCTGGGAGGAGGCCGCGGGGTAGACCCAGGACCAGGTGGCGGGACTACATCTCCGCACTGGCCTGTGAGCGGCTAAAGATTCCCCAGGCAGAGCTGGTTGATGCTGCTAGGGAAAGGGATGTCTGGGGCTCCCTGCTGGAGCTGCTGCCTCCGCGACCCGACCCTGGATAAGCGGATGAAGATGATGATGATGATGATGATATCGTGGTTGTCGCCACGGCTGGAATGCAAACTGACCAATAGAGACAATGGAACAGATCTATACCGTTGTATAATATAACATGAAAACTACTGAAAATTATTTGAAACTAACCGGGACGAGTTTGTCAGCGCAACGAGGGGACAATTTAAAAATACGTTTTAAAGCCATCATGTTCAACTTTTGAAATGTAAGTAAAACACGAAAATGCAAACATCTTTTAACATGACCTTTACTTCGGAAAATGGATTGTGGTAATGTGATATACGTTGGGTGACTAATTTAAGGAGATCAAATCCTATTTAGACCAGTATGGTCCTTTAAGCCATTCTTGAAAAGACTACAAGATCCAAAGGTATTCACAAAACAGTGGCACCTAATTATTTCTGTCATTGTATTGTTTATGACTGTGAAATAAATTAATTGTTGGTAAACAAATATACCCAAGCTGTCTGAAATAACCACGATACTGCATGTCACTGTAAACAACATACACTATGTGTTCTGCATAGCACAAGCATCTGCTTTATTAAACAAGACCGAGGACTGTAACAGAAATCAATGTTGCTTGCACTGCTGCCCGCAGTCACACCTCGTCTAATCAGCCGAATTGTTTTCAATGAAAACAATCTCTTCGCCGTAGATCCACTGTGTGTCTGGGAGAGCCGGCCCACCAGGCCTCTGACGCTGATTTGATTGTTGTACACAGAGGTAGACTGCCTACTGCAGCTATGGGGGGAAGATTGAATTATTCTGTTTGGCAGAGATTTGGCAGCAGTTGTGTGGCATGCTGCTTTGAGTGCAAAAGCAACGGCAAAGACCACATCCTCATGTTTCCTGCGTCAGTGCCCAGCATATGCATAGATAGCCCTAGTCCAATAGCACAGCCATAGGGCGCTGATGCATTCCAGCGAGGCCAGTTAGCACCCCACTAATTCCTCTGTGCCTCTCGACACTAACAGCATGACGATAAAGGAAATAAATAGAAGGAAGAAAAAATGTGTATACCCTACCACAAGTTCAACAAACTGCAACATATTGAACTTCACTTTGTACTGTAAAAGCTGATGAATGGTTGTGTCAACAATATAATAGCATATAGATAGGAAAGGCATCGTTTGGTAAACCCTTAATGAATCAAGAAACAGAATCTGCAAACTCTCCCCGGGAAGAAAACGACAACATGAGCTTAGCGGCCTACGTGGGTGACTCGCGAATCAATGTTAATGTGAAGAAATATTGGTTTTCTCTATCGATACTAGCATCTCACTAATGTAGTCCAGATTTATGCAGGAATATGGTGTAGAGTTGCAGTTATCAGAGGGGGCAATTTTCAACGGTGGTGACCTAGTGATGGCAGACATTAGCATGTTCAAGGTTGTGTGGAGCATTATCGGGTCATCTCTCTCTCTTTCTCTCTCTCTCTCTCTCTCTCTCTCTCTCTCCTCTCTCTCTCTCCTCTCTCTCTCCCTCTCTCTCTCCTTCTCTCTCTCTCTCTCTCTCTCTCTCTGTCTCTCCATTGTGATGCACACTACATTATAATCAATAGGTAAACCTTTCCTTAATTTTGTGTTAAGCTTCAAGAGCTTGTCTATAGTTATTTTGCATCCAGTATTTGTGTCATAAAAGTAATCCACAGTTCAGTAGTAGCTGCTGTATAAGTTATATAGTGTCAGTACTGTATTTTAAGTGTGCATGCATTACTGTGTAGCTCCTGTACATTGCAGCATGTGGTATACTGTACAAAACCTATTTTTTGCCAGAAGAGTTAGAAAAGATAAATGATAAATGCTAGTATTAGCCATGCGAAACTGTATTTTTTAATGAGAGAGAGAAAAAATCAATGAAAAGCCTTAGGAGACTTTCAGTAGTTGTTATTGTATGTGTGTGTACTTGCACCTGTGTGTGTGTGTGTGTGTGTGTGTGTGGTCTGTCTGTGCATGTTTGCACATCAATGTGTGTGTGTGTGTGTGTGTGTGTGTGTGTGTCCACAGACATATCATTACATTATGTGTAATCAAACTTACAATATATGACCAGCTTCCTGGGCTGTCAGATGAAATCTTACACTATAACCTCATAAATGATAAATCATGAATCAATATGTCAGGAAAGCAACCCTGGAAGCTCTCCTCCCAGTGACATTCTGTAATACAACCATGGGACAACCTTTAAAAGTCATTTTACTGATGATAAAAATCACAGGAAATGTACTCAAGTGATCGGTCTGCTCATGAATAGGAAGTGTGGACAGTGAACAATATCTTTGAAAGACAAACGGACAGGAAGTGGATCTGACCCAACAGACTTTATGTTCCAAAAACTGAATCTGAAATGTAATGTGTTCACGCAAGTTCCCTACTTAAGATAATTTATATTCATTTAGAAATTAAAACTAATCTGAGCATCCTCTCATGCTGTATCTTCATACAAGACTCATTAAAAATGCGGCATCTGTGCACTTGTATCATTACACCCTTGTGTTATATTGAAAACATTTAATTAAAACCGAGAAAAATAAAGCTTGGATGTGGAGTCAAGTGGATGGAGAGCGTGAGGCGGCCTGCTGGTTCCACACTAGTGCAGCTAGTAGCGCCGAGCGAAAAGAGGTCATTTAGAGAGCGAGATGTTCAGGTTTACATTAAAGCTATTAATAGGAGGCTGACATTTGCACAACCCTTTCTGTGAGGATATGCACGCTCGACTGTATGTGTGCACCGTTTCTTTAATCACCAAGGACACACTCCCCTCAAGGGAAATGATTAGCTAACTTAGTTTTGAAATATGAGGGAACTTAGATAAGCAATTAAACACTTTCTGTTGCCTCTGTTCTCTTCCTTTGTGTTTTGCCTTTCAAGTGCACATTTGGGATCAAATACAGCACATAGAGTTATGCAGAGCCATGGTTGCCTTTGTGCGTCAACCTTTTTTGGAGGTATGTAAAGTACTTATTTTGTGTTAATGGATCAGCATGTAGTTGATCAGCATGTAGTGGATCAGCATGTAGTGGATCAGGATGTAGTGGATCAGCATGTAGTGGATCACCATGTGGTGGATCAGCATGTAGTGGATCAGGATGTAGTGGATCACCATGTGGTGGATCACCATGTAGTTGATCACCATGTAGTTGATCACCATGTAGTGGATCACCATGTAGTGGATCAGCATGTAGTGGATCAGCAGGTAGTGGATCAGCATGTAGTGGATCACCATGTAGTGGATCAGGATGTAGTGGATCACCATGTAGTGGATCACCATGTAGTGGATCAGCATGTAGTGGATCACCATGTAGTTGATCACCATGTAGTGGATCATGGATCAGGATGTAGTGGATCACCATGTAGTGGATCACCATGTAGTTGATCAGGATGTAGTGGATCACCATGTAGTGGATCAGGATGTAGTGGATCACCATGTAGTGGATCAGGATGTAGTGGATCACCATGTAGTGGATCAGGATGTAGTGGATCACCATGTAGTGGATCAGCATGTAGTGGATCACCATTTAGTGGATCACCATGTAGTGGATCACCATGTAGTGGATCACCATGTAGTGGATCATGATGTAGTGGATCACCATGTAGTGGATCAGGATGTAGTGGATCACCATGTAGTGGATCAGCATGTAGTGGATCACCATTTAGTGGATCACCATGTAGTGGATCAGCATGTAGTGGATCACCATGTAGTGGATCACCATGTAGTGGATCAGCATGTAATGGATCAGCATGTAGTTGATCACCATGTAGTGGATCATGATGTAGTGGATCACCATGTAGTGGATCAGCATGTAGTGGATCAGCATGTAGTTGATCACCATGTAGTGGATCACCATGTAGTGGATCAGCATGTAGTTGATCACCATGTAGTTGATCAGCATGTAGTGGATCAGCATGTAGTGGATCACCATGTAGTGGATCAGCATGTAGTGGATCACCATGTAGTGGATCAGCATGTAGTGGATCAGGATGTAGTGGATCACTATGTTGTGGATCATGATAACTGATGTATCTTATTATAAGGCAACATAAGAATACTGTACAAGAGCTTTTCTGAAGGAAGCCGAACAAAGCTTGTACATGGTTGGACAATTCAAAATGAAGTGTTTCTGTAACATTTCCATAACTTTTATAGTAATCTGTCCCTAAAGAGAGATGTGCATCCAAATCATTATTTTCCTCCGGTCAAGAGTTATGTTGATGTCACACACACACACACACACACACACACACACACACACACACACACACACACACACACACACACACACTCACACACACACACACACCACACACACACAGAAAAAAATCCTTCCTGAGGCAGAAATGATGATCCAATTAAGGGTGTTCAATCAGCCTGTACAACCACACAAGTTTAAATGCTTTGGCATGGTGGACCTATACTTTCCACTGTTGAATAACAATCTCAAATAATAAGACGAGATAATAATAAGAGAATGTTCATGTCTTGTCTTCTTTTTAAAGAAACAGCAGAGCAGACACACCCTCCTTTAGAATAATGTGCCCTAGCCAAAAGTTGAACACTTTTCAACTTGAGGTATGAGGAGCACAAAATGCTCACATCCAGAAAACGGTGCTCAGGTAATTTTAAGGGCTTTTTGGCTGAGTGGCCAGTTTTCATGGCCTTGCAGTACGTATCAACACTATCAAGGCAGAGCAGTTTGAAAAGCACAACAGGGTGACCTTAATGGGCTCTTCCAAGAATATGTAATCAACAGACGATTTAACATAGAGATGTGGTGTACACATTCCTGATTAAGAATAAGACTCGTGGAAATGTACAATGCAAAAGACTTTAATAAATTCCAGAAGCGCACACATACATAAACAAAACATTTATATACAGTTTTCTCCACACATTGACAAATCAAAGTCAATTACAAAGATTATGTAAGGTGCATATTGTACTTCACATTTAATAAAAGTGAGGTTCTTCATCGCCCTAACGTGGATGAAAGCTCTCCTCATGTATGAGTTATTTTCTTTTATCCCAAAGATCAGGCAAATCTAATGTATTACACAGTGCTAGGATACTATGTATAGGTCATACTGTGGCTCCTACTCAAGTAGTAGTGATACATTTGATACCATAATTACATCTGATACCACCTCCTCTAGCAATGATTGATCGTTACTTATGATGTGCCAAATAGCCTCTACTATCAAAGCAGTAACTTTAGGTTACCATTAACATGACTATTGAACAACAGTGTCACTAACCCATCAAGCCATCGACTAGTGTAGTATTAAGTACTGTAGATGAATCAAGGCAGGACATAACTGTAATAGTCTAAGTGTTAAAATACAGTAGAGGCATAATAGTATGTGTGTGTGTGTGTGTGTGTGTGTGTGTGTGCATGTGTGTGACAGAGGAACCCTGAAACAAGGCTTTAAAATTGAAAGTGCAGCATACTGTGAATTCTCAGCCTAATGTTGACCTTATTGCTGTTTCAAATGTAGCCTCCATTCTTTAACCATTTTGGTGTTGTACTTTCCCTCCTTAAATGCACTTCCTTTAAATTGTAGATTAATAAATAATGTGCAAGTACAAATAAGTGCACAAAATCAAGCCTTTTTTGCTTGCTAAAGCCAACTTAGTTGTATTAAAGACTGCCTGAGGTGTTAACTTGTGTTATTGTTTAAATAATATCTCACAGGTTAAATCGGCGCTGACGGGGCAGCTGATGGCAAAGCACAAAGGTTAAGCGTGGTGCTCCTCCCTTCTGTCATACATAAACCGTTTCTGATTAGAACCATAGGCATTCAATCCATTGATTGTTGTGTAGCTCACAGGTTTTAGACACTTCTAGCCAAATCAGTCCACTGTCATATTATCTAACACCGAATATTCATCCTATCAGGTAGCAAAGTACTACAATGTGTGTGTTTAGCACTGTGGAGGCTGTGTATATCACTGTTACGTTAGCAACGCTCGTCACTAACACTCACTGTGGCGCGGAAAGTAGGAAGCAATAGTTGAAAAAAAGCTACACTGTGACACGGGCAGAGCAGTCAGAGAAGCCCGCTGGCAGTAGACCTAGCAGTGTCAAAACATTTTCAGTCACGATCTCCATGAGCTAGCCAGAAAAGAGCAGATTCAATGGAACAACAGCATGTGACAAAAGAAGTAAAGGGAAGGGAAAATAATTGCCACCAGGCAGTTTTTAACAGCAAGGCAAAGAAAACAGAAATAATAAATATATATAAACACAGTCAACTCTGTGATAGATACACATACATATAAACATACTTCACAGAACTAGCCACTGTATTTCTATGCTGCTTTTTACAGGGTTGGGATCAAGAGGTCTTGCGTGGAACTCGTTTTTCTAAAACGGTTCAGAGTGGTTCATCCTCTATAACAAAGGAAAACTGATGGCGTAGGATTCAGTAAAGCGTTTCAAACATCCGTCAGGCTCACAAGTCGAGCTTTGCGTCAAGTTTCGGGCGGGCCACATGATGTGTCTCATCTCTGGGTGATTGTTTCGTCTTTTTTGCCCTCCCGCCAAAAAAGAAAAACGAAAAGTGAAACACTCTTCTAGGCCGTGTTTTGAGGCTGTCGGAGACTGTAAAGTACTTGTTTCACCTCTTCGGTGCTCCCTCGCCCACTCTCTCTCTCTCTCTCTCTCTCTCTCTCTCTTTTTTTCTCTAGGTACTGGGAGCTAGAGATTGATTTTTATCCTGTGGGAGCGAGTTGTACCTGTGCCACAGAGTGTGCCATAGTGTGGTGGTTTCAGAGCCGTCTCCTGAAATATAGAGAGACAGACAGATATAGGGAGATTGTAGTTACAATGTCATTGAGCTCTGAGTTCCTAGGCTGTGGTATTGTACTGCACACGCCACTGTGAGACTAGTTTAACAGTGAATACAATAACTGATTTCAAAGAGATAAAAAAAGCTAAAAAATATATATAGCGTTCTTCAAGGCACAACTGGCACTGTGGTCATTTACTTGTCAGATTTCCTTGAAGAATGCTACAGTACGTGTGTCACAAGCTTGGTGCATTTTAATGTAATTATCAGAGCATGCAATCCTAACCAATTAATTTGATGTAAATGTTTTGTCTGCTTGTTTTTTGGACATCCACCACCCTAGTGCAACACTCGCAATTTACCCTGGAAACGTTTATCTCAGTGTCCACTTTTGGCGACCCCAGAGCTGACTCCTCCGCTATGTACAGATTTTACATTCATAATCCTCCAAAAACTAAAATACACCTCCGCCAGTGTCTGAATCATGTAGAATACGACATAGTTGTACTTATATTAGCTATAATATTACAGTTACGTTATTGTGCTTTTTTATATGCACATCCTCTGTGCACCATCCACCAAGTCAAATTCCTCATAATGTGAACATATTTTTGGCAAATAAACCAAATTCTGGTTCTGACTGTGATGAGTCTCTACCCCAATCAGCCACACAATACCCTGACAGTTAGACTAGCCAGCCCAGGTACAGTGCCCTCCAACAACATGGCATCCTTCCTCTGGCTACTTGCATCACTATGAGTTATGGAGAGCCAGGTGTCTAATGTTAGCACTTCCTTACCCACACATTTGAATAGAGATCTTTGCCGTACTGCTACTCTGTTATGTGCAACTGTTTGGGGGGTGATACATAATGAATCAAACAAACCTGTTTGAAGCCAACATCCCCTGCTCTGAGATCAAAATGCCACGGCATAATGTGTGTGTACAGTATGCTATGAATATGTAGATGGGTGGTACAAAAACTCAGCGGGGAGAGGGTTAGCCTCACACCCACGACGATCCTCCACGAACCGCGAGGCCCTGGAAGTACGGGACGAACAGAGGGGGGCGCTGGCCTTTCTACTGCTGCATATTCATGGCTCTGCCACGGATCACTAAGGCGGGGTGGCGCTCATTTGATCTGCCTCGACAAAAGCACATATTCAGACAGAAGTTCCCCGGGCCTTGGGCGGGGCGGGGAGCTCTAATATCACTGGCTGGGGACAGGGATGGAGTGATAAAAGAAAGGGAAGAGAGAGATAGAGGGGGGCGGAGGGAGAGAGAGAGGGAAAGAAGCTCATTGGAATCTGCAAATGGAGCTCTTACGGTATTATGGACCATATGGCGCAATTAATAAATAGTCTCTGAAGAGTTTTGACAAGCTTTCCTCTTTAGCGAGAGCATCCCTAAGTCCTGTCAGGCGTCACGCTGACCTTCATCTGCAACTGTCTCCTATGACACCGACTATTAGGATTCAATGGATGATTTTTTTTTCTGTCTCTGCTTTATCCTCTACTGCTTTAGTTGGGAGGGGGGGTCAACGGGGGGCACCAGAGTCACCGTCTGTCACTTCCATGCTGAAGACATTTTTCAATCTGCCCCCCCCCCCCCCCCCCCCCCACAGTATGTGGATTTTTGGAATTGCAGGTTTATGCTCGTTGGGAATTGAATTGTGCCAATGTTGAATGTTTTGTTATGTGAGGCCATACTTGGGGTGTACTGGACGCTGTGGACACCAAACTACACAGACCACTTCCATTTTGCTAGAATAAGACAATGACATTCTTATTTTGAGGGAGGCTTTTCAGTGCTCCTTGAAAGATTTGATTTAAACTAGATGTGGTTGAGAGGAGAGTTCTAGGGTGGAGGGGGGGGTCAAAACCAGAAACTAATTTGTCGGTCATCCGGTGTCACAACCGAAATACTGGACTCACTCATAGATATGTGGTATGCCTGCTTATCTTAAAGGAGTAGTAAAGGGAAAATGCATGTTTAGCCCTGTTTTAAGGTTACTAATGATCATATACAATGGTTCAGATCAAAACGTTGACAAAACTAGCACTTTTGAGAAAGTCTGATAATTGCTCTACCACCGTTTTGGTCATACAATGGATGTGGGTGGGCACCGTGAAATTCAAAAAATGTGATGTCAGAACACCAACGGACACCAATTACCCCCTCTGTGAGCTTCTTGTCTTTGAAATCGAGAGTTTAACATGTTTTTGAAAGAGTTTTCACGGTGCCCACCCACATCCATTATATGACCTAAACGGTGGTAGAGCAATTATCAGACTTTCTCAAAAGTGCTAGTTTTGTCAACTTTTGGATCTGAACCATTGTATATGATCATAAGTAACCTTAAAACAGGGCTAAACATGCATTTTCCCTTTACTACTCCTTTAAAGGACAGCTACTTTTTTTTTTCTTTCCTTATCGGCCTGATCCGAAACCTAATTACAGTGATTTTAATCATATTGTATTACGAGTGATTAACCCTTTGATGCATTTAATTAACCTCCAGAGCTGCAGATTCTCATCAGGCCTGACTTTGTGGTGGGGCTTTTCAAGGTACAGGCTTTAAATAAGCCCCCTTAAAACTGGTGGGAAATCTAACAGCAAAGGGAGGCATCACTTTATTATTGCTTAAGGCAACAGGGAGGAGAAAGGAATTTACATGAACAGCGCCTTTGTCTTAACATCATTAAGGTTGTTGGTCAGGGAGCCCAGTGTCTCCATATCCCACTTTAGGCCCATGATGTGCCGGGGAAATCTGACAATATGACAAAGTGATGGAAAGTGTCTGGCCTCTCTCCAGATTCCCAAGTAATAAGCATATAAAAAGAGGATGCCTAGGAGAAGCTGATAAAGCATTATCTGAAGATTGCAAAGAATGTTTACTTAATCATACATTCATTCATATTCAAATTAACTTTGAAGATGGTATTTTTCCTTTGATGAGCAACATCGGGGAAATGGATTTTATGGAATATACTGCATGCATTTATATAAAAAAAAGACAAAACAAATAGCACTGTAAAACATTGATCGAATATTTCAGCATATTCTACCTCAGTAACAAGCAGTTTGAGTGGACAGCTAAGACAACTTAACAGTGAGCACTACAAACACATTCTGAATTATGTGTTCTTTAGTATCCTATCAATGTAGTAGTAGGCTTATGTAGGATTATAGCATGGCAGAGCACAGCTTTTAGCTTGGTTTTGAAATAAAATGTGGTTGAAGGAAATTACAATCAACTCGACATGGGTGTCTCCGTACATTATTGTGAACACAATATGGTGGATACACAGTTATTAGCAAAAACGATGCCACATGGGAATTAAAGCTCAAGAGACATATGAGCTTTAAGTAGGGTCACAATGAAGTAATAAAGAAAAGAAAAGAAAGACTCAAAATTCAATCATGTATGACCAAAACAATAACAAAATAAACAGCAGCCTACAAGAAAATAAAGACTGCACAAACTACAAAAAAGACAAACTGGACATTTTTGTCAAATGTAAACACAGCACCAAGATCCAGTTCAGAAAACTAGATACTTGATATATTGAATGCATACCATGGCCACACATAATGCATTGGACACGTACAGAAAGATCACTCATGGGAGATGGTATACTAGCCCTTATCCTTCTTTAAGACAAATGAGTAACTTATATAATGGACAGCACCCTACAGTAAGCAAAATCTATCTCTGTGGCGCTAAAATCAACGCACTGCTTTTTACCTCATGAATATACGGATCATTGCGGGGAGGAGTCAAAACGGGCCTGGAGTGTGAGGTGGTCTACCGACTCGACTTCCTGCTTCCGTGTTTAAGTATATCGGTCCATTGGCTCCGTTCGTCACCTTGATCACCTTGATCCCCGTGACCCCTGGGTAGCAGCGCTCCGTCCCCGTCCCGCATAGCGCTCCCTCCGGCTCCTCTCCGCCTGTCAGTGCCGAGCGAGGCCGCCTCTCTCCTCACCTCTGATTTACATTTATTTCCCTTGCCAGAGTTTATTTATTAGGGCACTTCGCGTTTGGCACATCTCTTAGGGAATCATAAGCCCCAGTGTACCCGGGCATTCAAATGAGGCTCTCTGCCCACCGAGCTTCCCCCAGCAGAGTCAAGACACCACTTCATATTTCAAGCACGAAAGGGAGGAAATAGGAGGGATTATTAATTGAGACTTTTGCTGTGTGGCTGCCACTCTTTTGGGGGATGCTTTCCTGACTATTTCTGTGCGCTCGAAAACAGCTGATGAGGCGATGCTCAATCTGTGGACCTACGCCTCTCAGTCAAAGCCCCCTTGTTTGGTTTTCCTTGTCAGGCCTTGCTTGTTTTATGGAGTGTCAATCAAAACAGCTTAGCACTGCTTTTAATCCCTGCTGACCTCAAATACAGCTGAGCGGACTTCAATTAGCGTCACCACCGCTAGGCACTGCCAGCCTCCCTTTCTAGCCTGCTATTACTCTACTGCCACACAGCATAAAACCAGATATCGTTGCCAACGTTTCACTGCCGCCATTATCTTACAGTATTTTCAAGTGGAACATTCACTAGAAACTGGTTTAAATGTTTTTTGGGCAAGATTGCAAAGGGAGGTAGAATCTTAGCCTAGTTTTTCTTCTTTACATTCTGTCAATAGTGTAAATTGAGGTCTTGTAGATTTTGCAGTAGTACAGTAGATGTGAATTTTGCAGCTTGAAAATTAAGATTCCCAGCTTTCCGAGACCCTATTCTTACTACTCAATGCTGATGACGTTCATATAGACGTGACGGTCTGCGAGACTGAACCCCCTGGCTTCATGCTGCCTCCCCCCGCCCTCAACACCACCGACCACGGGACAGTAAGGGGAGTGTGAATGGGGTTGGCTGTAGTGGGTGGTGGTAGGTTTAAAAAGTAAGTAGTGAATTACCTGTCGGGTGCTGATTTGGCCCGCGGTCTTGAATCCCCCCTGACAGCTGCACTCACTGACACTGTACGGGTCGGAGCTGGCGGAGGAGCACTTGGAGAGCGAGTCGCAGCCCACCACAAACGTGTTGTCTAGGGGGAGTTCCTGGATGACGTGGTGCTTCTTGGGAGCCACCGGGGTCTCCGGTTTGATCTGAAATGTGGGCTGTGGGGAAGCAGACTTGTAATGCTTGGCTAGGTCCGGGCTGTCAGGTTTGAATGTGGTTGGCGTGGTGGCCCAGTTGTACTTCCCCATGGCCTGCTCATCCAGTTCCACTGGGAGGTCTAAGGTACCATTGATGTGCTCGTGGGTAGGGTCGTCGGGCTTGGACTCTTCGATGGTGACAAAGTTCAACAGGAGGCTCTTGGGGGACCGCTTCTTTTTCTTCTTCTTCTTCTTAATCTGACGGTTCTCCTGGTTGGGCGACACCCACTCGCCACTCTGCTTGCCCTTCTGGACGACCTTGTGGCGAGGCGTCTGTCGACAGCGCACCAGGGCCGTCACGAAAATGACCAGGATGACGGTCATGGTCCCCGCTATGATGGCTATGACGACGATCACGTACCCGTTGGCTTGGGGCGTCGCCTCGCTTCCCCCCACGTTACGGTCCAAGGGTGTCTCCATGCTCTTGCGGAGCTGCTCTTGGATGAAGGTGGCGTTAGACACAGTCTCGTTTACGAACAGGTGAATGAGCGCGATAGCGTGCAACGACTCCGGCTGGCCCAGATCTTTGACCTTGACCACCAGCCTGTGCAGACCCTGATCGGCAGCAGCTATCTTCTCTTGTAGCGTTATGTTCCCCGTCGTCTTGTCTATGGCGAACAGCCCTCTCGGGGAGCCTCCGACGATGCTGTATTGCAGCTCTGCGTTCATGCCTGTGTCGTTGTCGATAGCGAAGACCCTGGTGACCACAGAGCCCGGACTGGTAGCCGACTGAACCAGATCGTAGGAGTAGTTGGAGGCTGGGATGACAAACACGGGACGATTGTCGTTGACATCGACCACGTTGATGGTGACCTTGGCGTATGACGTGCTGGGTGGCTGACCTCCATCTACCGCCTTCACCATGAAGGTATACGAGCTCTGCTGCTCCCTATCAAAGGTGATATTGGGTTTGATCACCCCAGTCTGGGGGTCGATAATAAAATTGTCTTTGCTGTTCAGGATGGAGAGGGTGATGACCGCGTTGTCGCTGGCATCCGCGTCGGTCACCGTGATCAGGCCCACGGTGCCGTAGAGGGGCAGGTTCTCCGGCACGTAGAAGTTGTACTCGGGGTGAGTGAACGCCGGGCTGTTGTCGTTGAGGTCTTGGACGATTAACCTCACCGTGACATTGCTCTGCAGAGGCGCGGAGCCGTTGTCCCTGGCGATGACAGTGAACGAATACTTCTCCTGCTTCTCCCTGTCCAGGCGTTTGCCAACGGAGAGGATCCCCGACCGTCTGTCTATGTTAAACCCATCAGGCGTATCAGGGCCAAGAGTATAAATAATCTCTGCATTCTGTCCATTGTCGGCATCGGTGGCACTGATTTTTATCAACTGTGTGGACGGGTCATTGTTCTCTGGTATGGAGAGTTGGATCTCTGGTTGAGGGAAGATTGGGGCGTTGTCATTTTCATCCTTGATTTTAATTAAAACCATCGCCGACGTGTTCAAGGGAGGCTTGCCAGAATCGGAGGCTACTATCTTAATTGCATATTCCCTGGTTGTTTCGTAGTCGAGGGGAGCGGCGGTTTCCAGTAAGAACTGGTCATTAAACACAGGCTTCAACCGAAAGGGAACATCGTGGTCAGTGTAACAAGTCACTTTACCATTCAGATCAGCGTCCTTGTCTGTGACGGTAATTAGAGCTATTTTTGTGTTTAGAGGAGCGTTTTCCGACAGGAGAACAGTGCCATTAACCAAGTTCATTATGTAGCGAGTGTCTATGGAGGGAACGTTGTCGTTAATGTCCGTCAGGTTAACGATCACCGTGGCTCTGGAGGGGGTGGAGCTCCCGTCGCTGGCCAACACGATGAGCTTGTGGACCGGGGTCAGCTCGCGGTCTAATGGCTGTTTGACGGTGATGAGTCCCGTGGAGCTGTCGATTGCAAAGTGGCGCTTGGTGGAGGCGGAGACCTGGTTGCTGAAGGTAAAATGGATCTGGGCATTAGAGCCGAGGTCAGCGTCTGTGGCGTGGAGCTGGGTCACCGTCGTCCCCATCGGGGCGTTCTCCGGGACATTAACCTCCACCTCGCTGTCTTTGAACACCGGCCGATTGTCGTTGACGTCAGAGATGGTCACCTGGAGGATGGCGGTGCTGGATTTGGGGGGCGTGCCCCCGTCCTCCACCTTGATCTTCATGACGAAGGTGTCCTTCTGCTCGCGGTCCAGGCTCTGCTGGACGATGAGCTGGGGCCACTTGTCGCCCTCCGGGGTCTCGATGATGTCAAGGCCGAACTCGCTGACACTCTGGAATGACAGAAGGGAAATAATGAATGTTGTGGAACACACTAATCTAACAGCTGTTTTGGAATATTTTGAGTGGAAAAAACAAGACCGTTTGTCTTTGCTTAGTAAATTTAAATGCCGCAGCAAAAAAATAATAAAATAAATTAAATGGGGTGAAGGTTCTTTAAATCCCATTAGAAGGCCAAAAAAGCTCCTTAAAATATTTACTTCAGGGATAAAACCAGAGGACATTATCCACATTAGCAAAATACTTTTTCAAACTCTGGATACTGAGAAAACCTCATCTGAAAGCCGAATGGAGCTGTACTGTGCTTGCATACATCTCAGTACTTGTGGATAAACCTCCTTGGATCGGCTATACTGTACACAAATCCATTTTCATATTCTGGACCATTTAATCAACCTCAGTAGCTTTCAAGTATAAATAAAGGTTATTGAATTGAATTGAATTGAATTGAATTGAATTGAATTGAATGATGATATCTGCCCTCTGACAAGATGGCCGCTTGATCAAGCAGGAGACATTTGGGCCAGTGCGCGAAGGACCATGGTTCAATACTGTGGCAATTCACCATCAATCCAGACTTTGAAGTTAACAATGTGCCACTTATTGTCGACAGTGCACCTTTACTGGGAAAAAAGATGTGAATAAAAACGGTGTTCCTCTGCTTATTGCTGCTGTTCTATATATTCCTCTTGGGAGGTACTGCGAACAAAGTGCTACCAACATACTGTGTCTTCCAGTGCTGCTTTTAATGATAGAGTGGTTTAGCCTTCTAGTCTCCTCAGTGTCTTCTCAGCCTTTAGTAGAATGAGATTCTATTCTTCCCCCTATCATGTCTGCTTCAGAATAGAGGGGACAGCTCACCAGATTTGAGGTTCATATGTGAGAGAGACAGTTGAAAATGGAGCCACGGAGATAAGCTCCAATTTTAAATGCACTGAGACCATACTGTAGATTAAAGAGAGAGAGCGAGAGAGAGAGAGAGGGAGAGAGAGACACTGCACATTAAAAGAAGCTTTTCATCCAAGGAGGCTAAATCTGGGCGAGTGTAAAGCCTGAGGAGAATGAAAACAAATGCATATGTAATCCCCATGAGGAACTGTCTCTGACTGCTCAGACTAGGAAGAGCACTAGAAACCAGCTCTAATATTTACCATCTCTGATCCACCGTGAGGTGGTATACAGAAGCATTTCTGAATTAGAGGACAAAGTGAGAGGGACAGAGGGTGTCAGAGAAAAAGTGTGAGTAAAAGAGAGAGAGTAAGAGAGAGAGAACCAGGAAAGGAGAGAGAGAGAGAGAGGGAGGGGAGAGAAAGAGAGAGACAGAGAGAGAGAAAGAGAGAGGAGATTGGGCTCATGAATGAGACACATGCACATTACCAAACAAAGAAGCCCTTTGAAGCCCTCTCAATCAGAAGCAGTTTGATGCTAAAACAAGAGAAAGCATCCTCCTTAAAGAGATAAGCTCCATGCTGCACATAATATTGTATGAGATTAGCCTGTCTAGGCACAGCTATCAAATGAGATTAAGATACATACGTTCAATGTAACAGAACATTTGGACCAAATGTGTACCCACCCAGTATGCTTTCAAATCAGTATCACTCTGGTGTGAATATAGAAACCAATATGTCAAAAGGAAGCATGCACAGGAACAGATTGTAAATTATTATGTACTGTCCAAATGTGCTTGCTGTGAGTGTTGTCACCAGACTCAGGCATTACACTGAGTGACAGAACCACTTTCTGGAACCGGCACCACCTGAGCGATCATGTGATTGTTAGTTTATGATAGTAGGCCTAAGCATACAAATAAAAAATAAAAATGATACAGTAAGCATATGGTGAGGTACATTACCAGCATATGGACAGACCGTGCAGCCTAGGAACTGAAGACTTACATCAGTATTAAATCACTGAAACAGAACAAACAGGAATACTTCATGTTTCAAAAAATGAAAGTTATCTAACACGGCAGGCAGTACCCCAGTTGCTTCTAACAACTTTGTCGTTTAAAAGCCTTTCCCAGCTTTTAGAACACACAAAACGCTAGATCTCAACACAGTTGACTATACATGGAAGATGGGCTTTCATGATGGTTTGTAAACAGCAAACCATAGCACGCACACACACACGCACACACACACACACACACACACACACACACACATTACTGATTAAGAATGTCCTTGAAAAGGGTGCACACCTTCACACACCTCAACCAAGACTTTAGCATGTCTAGTCTTCAATTGGTATTGTTGATCCCGGGGCGAATGGCTGCTATGTCTTAAGTACTCTAACGTGAATTATGAGCCAAACATTCTTCCGCTTTTGCTTTAATTTCACACCTTTCACAAGACTGACAGAAGCCATTAAGCATACAGGCATTCCAATACCAGAGAGCTCCTCCGCCTTGTATTTTGACTGAACGCAAACATTTGCCTGCCGTTAGATTGTAATAGCTTAGGAAAGGCTGGATCAGAATATGAATCACCAGCCCTGAGGTTGGATGACCACACCAATCCCCTCTAAATGGATAAAGAGGGCAGATTAAAACAAGGCCGATCATTTGACCTCTCTGACGGCCGGCCTGCCTAAACCCTGATGATGATAAACTCGCTATTTAACATTCAGTTATGTGTCTACGTTGTCCCTATCAGGAAGGGTGTCCTATCAATGTGTCGGACATATTCAACTTAATCCAATCTCCAAATGATTGAGAGCTTGAGAGAGGAGGAGGGAGGCTGGATGACTCAAAATCTTTTCTGCAGATACTCTGAATACTCTAGATTATCAGCAGATGCATCTTAGAGAAGTTGATGACCTTATTAAAAACTCAGAGGGGACTGAGATTCTGTGGTGAATATATCAGGCACCCATGCTCATGCTGATGCCCGAGGATATGCTTGCTAACTGGTGGGGCTATTTATCATTGGCTATAACACTATTTTACAATGAAGGTGGATCTCTCTCTCTCTCTCTCTCTCTCCTCTCTCTCTGTTTCTCTCAGAGCTCTCTCTCTCTCTCTCACACACACACACACACACACACACACACACACACACACACACACACACACACACACTACTGGCCATGATCTGATGCATATCATTTTGACAATAGAAGCACTGGATTGTTTGTCTCCTCCTGTCAACCTCTGGCAGAAGATAATGTGTCAAAACCCGACACAAATGAAAACTGGAAATGCTTGACAGTCTCGCTGTTTAAAAGTACCCTTTACTTTGCACAAGCAGAACGCAAGCCAGAACAATCAATCAAATTTAGGATGCCATACTTAGTCAGTTGAAGGGAGAATCTACTCAGTCATGGCTGGCAGCTGAATATGAACACATTACTCCAACGCTGGCTTTGAGACTATTAACAGGGCCCATTACATCCATTCTGAAGTCCTTTGTGTATTTCAACTAGATAAGTGTGCAGCTAACAGCTAACTCTAAATAACCAGGCCATTAGATAAGCAACTAAGAGGCATATTACAGAAAAAAAGTCCATCCCATCAAAATAAGGTCTTCCAAGGTTTATCCTCAGGCTGCCTCTAAAACACTAAGTATCGATCTGCACAAGGTGATTCTGACCAACACCCGACTAAAACTCTTTTAGAGTTACTGAAATGGCTTCAAAATGGGAATACTGTAGATTTGGTTTCATCCAGTGTGGTGCAAACTCATATACGGTTGCAGGAGGGAAAATAAAACAATTGGATGGCCGGCTAGAGCCTCCAAACACACACACACACACACACACACACACACACACACACACACACACACACACCGACGCACACACACACAAAATTAAAGCCTCATCGTTTGAGCCAGGCCAGATTTGCGTGTTGTGTAGGGGAGTGAACTGGTCAAGAGGTTCTCTTTAAGTGATAGAAGCTCTCCCCAATGTGGAGCCGACCTCCAGCCCAGCAGGGTATTACTTTCTCCAACCCTGAGCATTTCTGAGAGCTCCTCTGCCGTGGTTCAGGTCAGCTCATGCTAATGCCAGAATTTCACTCATGCTGCAATTACAAACCATTAATCCTGCAGCTACTGCATATAACTGCCGTTGTGTATGTTCCTTTTCAGTGAAAAGACAGACAAATGTGCCTTTCTTGATGACAGCTAGCGACATGTTGAGCAGGCTTCTGTTGTAGCGGAACAGACCGTGCGGTGACGCATAATGGTAGAGATTTCAGGAGCGTGTCCAGCACAAAACAAGAACACTGGGCAGAGGATTATTAATATATTTATTTTGGAAGCTTCAGACGAGTCTCAGAGGACCATACAAAGATAGTCCGCGAGCTGGATTAACGGCCAGCAGCTATTCTAGGAATGCTTGCGCAAGCCTTTCACCAAACCCGATGCCTGTATTCTGCACCTCTGAAGAAAGTAGCAACACCAGAGTTTGAGAATATCCATCCATGTGTATGGTGCAAACCCAGTTTGGTATTCATCTCTGCGACATGATATTCATAAGATGCACTCAAGAATATGCGATAGTGTGATGCCTTCCTCAGGAGACAGAGTCACCGAGTCACCGAAGCCTAAATAAGGTAGAGGTAATGGAAGACTAGGAGACGAGATACAATATTGCATTGTGAAAAAGGGCAAAGAAAATGAGTGCAGATCATCGGCATAATGTGCAGAACATTGGATTGGTCATTTTCCAGGCATGAACAATTCAAGATGTTACATCCGGAAGGCCTTGGCAGAGAGAGCGAGGCTCTTTAAAAATGCAAATTAGCAATCAAGGCAGATGCGGGGCCGCAAGGATTCGGCTCATCCCCGCGCTGTGCAAACTTAATCTCATACTCCGTGATCGACGTGCCGTTTTCCATCTCACACTGAGCTCAAGAAAAAACATAATCATGTCACCCTGTCATGTCAACGTTTCGGGAAACCTGCTGTGTAATAGCAGGTAGTCTAATGACACTCCGGTACAGACCCCGCACCCTGGTTGGTATGTCAGAAGGTACCTCTGCTGCGCCTAGTTTCGTCACACTTCAGTAAGATTACAATTAATTAGCAAGGGCTCATCTGCAATTTCATCTACTGCAATGCACTGAGTGTTGTCTAGACTAGAATATAAATGGGGAATGCATGACATTATAATACTTTCTGGTGTTTTTTTTTGAGGGGGGGGGGGGCTGACTTCATTAAGCTACGAATGAGAATATTACCGCTGCGCTTTAATAGATTTTCATATCAATTAGATGATGAAATAAAACTTGCCTAGTTCTGCATGAGGGGCTTATTAACATACATACTGTAAGAATTTGCCTTTTCTTGTCCTATGTGCACAACATTAGATCAGTTTCATAGAGTGCATACATCCTGTATAAGGAATTTATTTCATATTATTAGCTCAATTTTTTTTTGTTACTGCATATCATTAAAGTTCTAAAGGAAACATGGCCCAAATCCATTCCAGATATGTAAGGTTATTTGCCCTATACTTTCAATTCCATGTTTAGACTACACCTGACCTGACAAACCCTGACATCTCATTCTGGGAACTGGGTGCTAAGCAATAAGTAAACAGAGGTTTAAGCCTGTCTTCAGCGGCTGTAATTAGCTTGTTAATTGATGGTCCTCCTGCAGTTGTCACCAATGCTAGGTTTGAGCCCAGGTTTCGAGGATGTTTATGGGATTCAAGGATGTGTATTTGATGTGTACAAGATACACGTACCATGTACATTGTACATGCCAGCACGCATCCTCAGGTCCCTGCCAGCATTACTTATCATGTAGCCAAATGCAATCTTTGCACCAATGAAGGAATGCAGTTTCTGTGACAACCAATGGGTTCCCGTATATGTTGAGGTTGAAAAGACCCTTTGCGAAGTTTGGATGCAAGTATTACAATGCTTGTAATATTGGACAGAATGAGGGACTTTAGCATTGGATTTAGCTTGATACAGGCCTCAATTCAATGCTCACATTCTGTTTCTCTCCGCAGATCAGTCTGGCCACGCTCCCACTCAGTTCCACCCGGCACATATTTGCCGTGCCAATCACTGTTTATCTAATATGGTAATACACAACCGTTTATCTAATATGATAATAGGGTTTGATACAACCACTGTACCCATTTTATACGATGATACAACGACTAACCCACATTCCGTTGCTCTGATTGGTTATACTGTAGGTCTATCCAATTGCGTCCAGAGGCATTTTAGTCTGCAACCGTTGATAAACCTTGGAAATCGAAAATAAACTCAGCAGGTCCAGACCCTTCGCATTTTTGTGAATTGGGTATGGCGAAGCCAGGCTATCGTCTACTGTGCTTATATTGACATACAGCACCTGTGCAGTCATGTCTGAGGGGTACATTGAAGTGTGAACTCACCTTGACAAGTTCATAGTGCTGAATCCCATTGATCCCAACGTCTGGGTCAAAGGCCGAGGGCACCGGGTAGCGGGTGTTTATGGCCGTGTTCTCGGGGATGGAGATGTTTATGACCGTCGACTGGAACAGCGGCGCGTTGTCATTGATGTCCTCGATGAGGAACCGGATCTTGACCAGACGGAAAATCTCATCGGGCAGGACGGCCACCTCTATCTCGTAGTAGCAGCGCTTCTCGTTGAACACTCCCGAGCAGAGCTTCTCGCGGTCGATGCGGTGGGAGGTGGTGAAGATCTCGCCGGTGCTGGCCTCCACCCTCACCAGGGGCACATCGCCCGTCTTGTAGACGGGCTTGAACTGCAGCGGCGAGGACAGCTTGACGTCCGGGTCGAGCGCCAGGTCCAGGTCCCGGCGCAGGTTCCCGATGCGGACATTCTCCGGCTGCTCCTCCCTCACCGTGTAGTCCCTCTCCTGACCCCAGGACGGAGAGACCAGGCAGGAGAGCAAGACCACCAGCACATGCACCTGACTTCCCAAGTCCATAATCAGAGTGATCGGGGAGCTTCTCTTCTGCGGCTGCAATTCTGTCACAATACCGGAATGGAGGGAGAGAGGGAGGGAGGGAGGGAGGGAGGGAGGGAGAGAGAGAGAGAAAAAAAAAGAGAGAGAGAGAGAGAGAGAGAGAGAGAGAGGAGGAAACAGAGACATGTCACTGCAGAAATGACATGACATTCATAGGTTCTGCAGTAATTAGTATTATTTCCCCTAATGGAGAGTTTTGAACTTGACCTTTACATGCTAACTAGCTCTGAGCCTGCATCCTTCCAATGTCTTTGAGAGCAAATTAACAGCAGTTTTACACAATTAACCTTCTTTGACATCCAATTGAACATGCAGACAAGAAAAGGTTGATAGTTCACACATTCTATCAATCTGTTCCATTGCAGTAATCAACTATTTCATATTTTCATTGCAGGCTACAGTATGAGGACTGAGAAGTTCTGGATCTGCAGTTGTCGGGGAGCAACCTTGCCTGAACGTTTGATGAATACTTAAAAGGCTCGGTATGAAGCAGTACATCTTGTGCTTGTATAAAGACAGCACAGTCTTCTCTTTTCCCCCTTAACTTTTAAGATGTTGCTTGTGATACCGTCTTGCTTTTCAGATGCCTGATCTTATATAAAACCAGCGAAAACATGTTAAAATGATAACTCTATATCTGCGCGTCAGTGTGGTACAGAATGTACTTCTGAAACTGATGTCCAAACTTAAGATGCTTGGGAAACAGCAGGCCCTTAGTGAGACACACATCATATGGTTATCTACTTCATCTACATCTGACAGGCATCCTGAAGGCTTCCTCTAGTTGAAAGTAAACTCTTATCGTGAGCCAGATTACACAAATGGCCGAGTGTGCGTTTAATGCTAAGACTCATTTATCCAATATTTAAACAACTTGTCTAAATCTCCAATATTGCATGGAGGCCATGTGTGTAAACAGATTATGAGATAAGGGCATTGCTTACCAATACTCTGCATTGGGAACAAATTGAATTAATCAATCTATGTTGAGGGCCACCATCAATCATAAACAAGAATACAATAATAACTTCATTATTGTTTCACGTGTTTCTCCTCAACATGTTCAACAGTGAAACTGTGCGCTGTATGATCTCTTTGTTCGAGCGCCCAGTATAGCAAAAATAAAGGCCTATGGGCTCTAGCACCATATGCCATTATCCATAAATCATCATACTGTAGAACAGACCAACAACTTGCTCCATGGTTACACCAACTTATGTTTCATACGCAAAAACTTTGCTGAAGGGCAAGGATTTCGATTGCCAAAACTTAAGTAGGTCAATGGAAGATGCTTGTTGGCGATACAGGACAGTTTATTATACATACTGTATACCAAATGAATTAAGAATCAGGGATGAGATGAGATGAGGCCACAGAGAAACAGTAATATACGTACATAGCTGTACACCATTTGAAACTGCTCTGCATGGTACACTACTGTACACACTGTCATTAGTGTGCATTATTGTAAGCATGCAATGCAATTATTGTAACCCACAATACACTTTGGTATTGTGGTTCCAGCTATAGGATCAAGTTTAGCAGTGAGCACTGCTATACATTTTACACTGTGCTGGATGCTGGATCTGATTCCGTATGTAAAGGGTTACTCCCAACTAATAGGTGGCCTCTCAAGGGCAAAATTCAACATCTTCCGTCCAATCACTAATAGGCCGGCATGATTTCCCTGCTCATATCCCACCATGTTCCGGGCCAAATTATTCAACCCCTACGTGTCCATCAAGGTGGACTGCTCAAAGTAGTGATGAGTTTTAGCCCGGCCCCATGGGTCAACATTAATAAAGACTTGTAATGAAACTTCCCTTTCCTCTCAAGTGTGGCAAAAAAAAAGTGTGATGTACGTCCTCACGCAAACGATGCACAGCTGTGCTGATTATAGTTGCTGGGCTTGCATCAAGTCACCGATGAAGGCAAATTGCTCTCTGTGTGCCTATCTCCCACGTTATCCAATGTGATGAGTGAGAAAATAGATAATTAATCATCACTATCTAAACTGTAAACCTTTCATTTAATGTGTTTTTTGAGCCATGCAGCTGCCCTGTGTTCACTCCCTCTTTTAAAATGGATATCTTCTCTCTGTTTCCACGTGTCTTTGAGACCGTCATGGAAGCCTCATTAAGGTCTGCAGTGCAGGAAATGGTTGAGGGTGATTTCCTGACAGTGATCAATGTGTTGGCTACTCCCACGAACAGCCGCGGCACATTGTCGTTTCAAAAATACCGATATGACATAGGCATAAGTCGCCGTGACAGTTTCACTTTGAAGCCTACCTCCTTCCTAGGTAGTGTGAGCAATTACTATTCACTCTGACAAGTGTAAGGAGTCGACAGCTGCTGCACCCTACAATATGTGATGAAGATGATATATTTTCTAGTTGTGAATAAAAGATCAAAGGATGATCTAGATTTTCTTTGCATGTGACACATACCGGACAGCGATGTGATAGGCTCAAGACTCACATGGGGAGTGTAGGGAGTTCAATCTCTCAAAACATAATTGATCCGCTATCAGCACCGACACTATCCACTAGCTACCAACAGACTGTCGAGCAGATTAAAGGGACGTTTTTCTTTTGACAAAAATATTAATATCATCGCCTTTTACCAACCTTTGCAGATCCAGTCACATGGTCCGGTGCCCATTCAGCGTTTACCCTAGGGAGTGCCCCCTTCCAAACTATATTTTGCATGTTTTTGTGTGGTTCTGAGCTTTTTAACTTTCAGAATTCTTGAGGACTCATGGCCTGCCGATGACGGTTGGAGGGTGTGGGGGGTGGGGGGGGTGAGGAGAGGAGACAGCTGAAGTGTCAGTCAGAAAGAGTCTCCCTTGCTTACATTTCACTAGGCTCCAGAAATGCTATTTTGAGCCCCAGACAGCAGGATTCATCCAGTGTAGGCAACTCTACCTTCTCTCTCAGGAGACGGGAGTGCAGGAGCAGACCGATCCTGGATCTCCTTACATGACACTATGATGGACAGGCTGCCCCACTGTTATTATCAGTCTGAGCAGAGGTGGAGGGGAACCACCTACCTCCCCAAAGATGGCAGAGTGGGGACACTTCGATAGCAGTTTGAAGGAGAAGTAACAGATGGAATATAGCACCAAACATCTTAACCGCCTGCACCCATAATAAGACTATTGTTTGGGTGTTGATGAACAGTCTTTTTGTTGTTTTTTACAACAGCAACCTTGATAAACCCAAGAGCAACCTAGTATTATCTCCTAAAACCAGACCGTGCTTTTCTCATGACCATCTGCTAGTGTTCATGCTTACTTTTCTTCTCTAGTTGGCGTAGGAGAATCATTGTGACCCTCCAAGAATGATTGTGGCCCGTAAAGATGAGGGAGATTAGATTCAAGATGGCCAAAAGACAGACAACCGCTCTCATAAGAACAAACATGTAGCTATGTTTAATTTCTTCACTTTACTCGACGAAGGGTAATATCCACTTCAACCAGCACTGATCAGCCCGGGGTTAGTCAGATGTGCCTATAGTTTCTAATTCAGATATCTGACTGATCTGAAATCATGTTGCGCATGAAATAACATTAACTTGGTGTGCGTCAATTTAATTTATCAGAGAAAGCTGCTTTAGCTTTTTTTATGCAGTAACCTATGCCCTCTAGGGGGCAGTCACGGTGTACAAACATGATTCAGAGACGCACAAATTATACTGACATAGTTGTCACTTTGAAGAACATCATAAGGACGTTGAACACTCTAGCTAGGCGTGAAGACAATCAGATGATATTACAATTATGTGCTGTGATCCGTTTACATAACTGATAATAAACCATGATTAAAAAAAGATCCTGTCTACAGCTGTATGTTATCCACGTTAACATCCCTAAGAACTCGGAGTAGTGAAGAGGACTTATCAGATATGCTAGTAATTAACAGAAAATGTCTGGCAAAGTAATCAAATGAAAATGACAGTGGTGCATTGTCATGGAGACTGTGCATACAGATCCTGTAGATCTTGAATAATGTATAACAAAGTGTAAACACAGAACACTAATTTATGTATTCTATAACTTTTATGCTTTCGAGTACATTACTTTTTCAATAGCCAGTTTGTGTGGGATAGAATATTCTGATTTAAATCAACAATTACATATATACATATATATATATATATATATATATATATATACAATGTAAACTAAATGAGCCAATGTGGAGTAATATGTTAAATATAAATATTGTTTTATTTATAAAAGTATAAGCTATACACTGTATCTATTCGAAATGAAAATAAAAAATGTATAAATGTAAAAAAAAAATATTCCTGCACTAAAGTCAAACAAACAAAAGTTATTGGATGCCATCAAGTACTGTGGCTACAGTAGGCTCATTTGTACAGCTTGAAGCGCTTCATAAGAAAAAACAAAACTATTGAGACAAAAAAACAAACCATAAGAGGCACACAACAAACCCAACAAGCATGGTTGGTGAATGTGTAGCCTTATAAACCTCTGGACCCATGGCTGTGTTTGTGGGCATAACCTTGGGGTAGCCTTACAGTAAGTGAAGTAGGCTAATTATGGGTGTTGTATTGCAGAAGGTATTAATTTCATGTCTCAACGCTTTAAAATGTTTTGAAACAATTGTATTAATTATGTAAGATGGAGGTCTAGATACAAATGTGCAAAATCCATTGAGACCTAAACTGAAACCCACCTCAGTCATTAACCTATCATTAACCACAGGCGACCGATTATCTCTGTGAATCGCCTATTCATATGCGCAATGGCTCAAATTAGGCCTATGGGCTAGTATCAAGCCAACCATTGTACCATTTATTATTTACCAACCTATTGCCTACACCCAAATTATTTCCATGGCTTTTAATGTTTTACAGTTAGTCACCATACTTTGAACAGTAAATTCAAACAGTGATGGGAATATGGTCCAATTTCAAATTAGGAGTAGGCTATACTTTTCCCGGGCAGCGGCTACTTGACGTACCGCGGATGATGCTCTGATGTTCTAATGTGGACTTCCCTCCCAGCGCATCTATTCAAACAAGCCCATATAGTGTGCAATGATGTAGGCTATAATGAACTAGGTAAAGGGAGAAGAGTTTGGAGTTTTGGATAGCTTGTCAAAACATAACGTATTGTAATACTTCTCAGAGTAGCCTACAAGAGAGTGCATCGGTAAACGCACGCCATGGAATTATTGCCATTGACCGTATTCGTCAGGTATTTTTTCTATTGATTATAAACAACTTTTATTACGCCTTAGCCACAATTAGTGTTATAACGCATAAGTGGCAGAATATCTCATGATCTCAAAGCTGTAGCCTATTTGAGCCGTGTCCCTGAAGCGCGCACTTGCACTGTGCGTGTGCGCTTACAGGCTAACGGGAGGCTGGTATGTAGTCGGAATACACCTGCCGAAAAGTATGCAGCAAAGCTTGCCTATGAAGTAGGCTATGTATCTGATTGAAGTATAGCCTAACCATGCACAGACTTGATGACTCGTGGTCGTCTGGCACCATCATGAACGCGACACACGCGTCTTTAAATATGCCATTGCCTATAATAAAATATAGCCTATAGGCTATACGCACAGATTCTAAAATTCGATTGAAATAGATGACATTATCATGATGCAGGGAGGATATTTGGAAAATACAACCCCATGGAGTGCAAAGAGACGAAAATATGGTCCTGATTTTATCTGATGGTATATGTGATTCAACGATCTGTTGTCAGTTATGCGGTTATCATAGAGGATGGGTCGGTGATGATCATCTCAGTGCAAGTCGGAAGCCGGCATACTGTAGTAGGCAATAGCCTACTCCAATAGAATCAAAGTAGGCTATTTGTCACTATCCAACAAATAGCCTATAGCAGGCGACTTAAACATATCGCACACTATGAGTTGGGACTCACAACAGCGAGTCATAGCCTACAGTTAACTTCTGTTGGCAGAATCAACCCATATTAGACAGCAAAAGAGACGATGCCTATACTGAAAGTTGATATAGCCTATAAAACAGAGGGTATAATGCTTACCTTAGGTTATATCCCTCGAAACAGAATATGGACAATCAATCGCAATTCCCGTCACGTAGCGACATCACTGCTTTACAAGAAGTGCCATGAATTAGACTGAAGTACTGGAGAGAAGGGGCGAGAAAATCCTCTTCGGAAGCGGGAAAATGCAAATAAAAAAGGATATCCACTACTGAAAATTATCCATGTCCTAAAAAATCTATGGTCCATGTGCGTAATGCAAAAAAAGCATTGCTTGCGAATAACTTTGTTTTAAAGGAACGATGTAATTCCTCCTCAGATATCTTGGTTTAACTGTGGCTGAATCCCACTGGCGGAGAGAGACGCAGTTGGTCCAAGAAGCTTGATTTACATGAAGTGGCCTATCCTACGTGTTTTTTCTCTCTTTTTTTCTCAGATTCGCCCTGCCTCAAATCCCTACAGATGAAGAAAAGCGCACAACTGTGTTGAAGCGGTATAGGCTAACAAAACTTCCAAGAGCGCAAGATAACAGTTTTAGAATGGCAAGAAGCGTGCGTGTTAACGCTCAAGCGTGTTCATTCATTCACCACTTGTTTGTTTCAGGTTTAAGGTTATGCACAACCCAAAAAAGTACATAAACGATTGATGGCGATAGTATTTCTTCCCTCAACGGAGTTGGATGGAAGTGCGCCTTGGTGTAGCATCACTTAAGAAGCCGCGATAGGCGTTACGCCGTAGCGATCGTGTGCTAAGCTGTATGTCTCAGAAGTAGTATGAACTCAGTCCCTTAGTACCGCTCACCTCTCTCTCTCTGTCTGTCTCCGATTGACATCATCTCGGGAGGAGGAGCCCGCAACACATTTCATAGCCCCTATCCTCTTAAAGCTGCACTGCTTGGAGGAGATGCTTGTATTGAGATTTAGCTGGATGAGGACCACTAGCCACCGTGTTCCAGTCCAGATCCAACAACCGCCTGAGAGAAGGAGGGGGCACTGTTCTCTTTTATAACAAACGTTGATTTTCCGTTGTTCCAGCATATCATATCATATAATAATATATATATATATATATAATCAAATATATCATTATCAGACTCCTGTAAGTGATACGTGGTTATCCTGGGCTCTCTCCCTAGCGCATGGACTACGTGTGTCAATTCAGCTGATATCCGTTTGAGAGGAAGGTGTGATAACAGAGTGTTTAATATTTACTGCTACCTGTGTTAGTTTTAGACCTAGTGTCTACTTTTCACGTCTAACAATACCAAAAAATGTATTCTGAGAAGTAAGAATCTCAATAGGAGTTGTTCTATGTGATTTATGGAATTTGTGGGGGCTGACAAAAAAGGCCTTAATACACTCAGCCACAAATAGGTCAACATAACTTTAAATCATAACTCTTCTCTCTCAGCTATTTGCTCCATATCAGTGTATAGTGTTAGAATCATTAGATCGGAGCAACTCAGAAACGTGATAGATAATACAATGGCATCATTACAATGATTTCATATGTAGCTGCAAGGCATGTAAAATCAATGCAATTAATTGTGTTGCCTATGTAGTCTGAACAACAACAAAAAACATTTAAATATATTTTAGAGTATTTCTGCTTAAATTGAATAGGACAGCGTAAGGACAGACAGGAAAGGTGGGAGAGAGAGAGGAGACATGCAGCACGTGGCCAAGGTAGGATTCGAACCCGTGCCGCTGCGGTAAGGAGTAGCCTTTACATGGTACGCACCTTAATCCCATGAGCCACTGGGACACCCACGGAAACATCTTTTCTGCAGGACATAGGGTATGGGTGTCCAATCAGATTTAGGCATCAGCATAATATTGATTAGCTTGAGTGATCAGCGTTTACTCCCCCCCCTGCTAGTCATTGACATGTGATCAGGCGAGCCCGTCCCCTCTATAAGTAATTCATGTTGATTTTAATTGGGGCACATTGTAGAGGTCAAAAAGGTTACCGAGCATAAGAGGTCATCATCGTCAGTGTAACAATCGATCACCTCTGTCAGTTTGACTCGGCCCCACGCCACCCTGGTGTAACAAATCACTTTGTTTTTAAAGCGGTTTCCCCCTCCGGCAAGGTGTCCTAACTAGCAGCCCCTCCACCTGTGGTCGGCCTCCTGCTCATCCATCCAGCGCTATTAGGTGTCACACTCCTCATCCCTTAAGACAGAGGGGGGGCGGCGGGTCAGATGAGCTCCGCTGTTCAGTACAAATAGTGTTTCACAGTCTCACTACGACGGGAGGCAGATACCCCCTGATGCAGCCTATAGTCTCTCTCTCTCTCTCACACACACACACACACACACACACACACACACAGAACACCTCTGCGTGCCCACAAACAGGTAAAGGAGAAGAATAATTTCAGTGCCCTTGTTTTCAGAATGAACGAGTGAACATGTGTGCATGGACACACATGCGCGCATGCACGCACACACACACACACACACACACACACACACACACACACACACACACACACACACACACACACACACACACACACATCAAGAGAACCAAACCACCAGTGAAGCTTTGACAATGAAGATGTGGGAATACAATATGTTGTATTCTTTAAAACGGTTAAGAATATTGAGTGTTAAAATATGATTATATCCATATAATCCCAGACATACCATACAACACATAACGGTCTGAACAGCCTAACCAATCTTCTATTCCATGAGGTTAGGGGACTGTGCACGTCAGACCTTAAAGCATTTGATGGTTTTCTACTGTTTGTCGTTGAAGGATTCCTTTAAGGCGTTTGAGGAATGCAAACAGGAAGTTGTAGAGCTAGGCACAACATTCAAGTTATGCATTTCTGATCAGTTGGGGAAATCTCTTAAGAAACCGAGCATGTATATAGGGCAATATCCTATTAAATGTTTCATCAATGCACACCATGCCTCATTTTTTTTTATGTGGGTTCACTTACTGTATAGAAAGTTATTCTATTCCAGTTTGTGTCTGCAAGAGGCAACTTCTGTCTTGTTTAATCCATGGCTGAAACCAACCTTGGTCACTGTTGCAGTAAAATACATGAGACCAAATCTGAAGATAAAATGGTGATGTTTCACTTTCCCTTATGTCTCATTCCATGTGTAAAAAAGAAAGTTACGTTTTTTTGTTTGTTAGCATTAATAGGTTTAAACCCTCAAAACACCAACATCTGATGGATAACTCCAGGCCTTCATCAATCCTTTCAGTATTCCTGTGACATAAGAATCATAGGTATAGCTACGCTGTCCTGTAATTTTCAGGAAACAGGCAATCAAAATGCGGACAGAGAGACACAGCACTGGAGGGGGGAGGCTTTTGTTTGCTCCCTCAGATATGATCAAATGAGTTTTCCTCAACGGTGCCTGCGTGTGTAATCTGCATGTGGTAGGCCTCCCCGCTGAATCCATGACTCGTCGTTTGTACCTAGAAGAGAAATAATTGGGTGAAAAGAGCACACTCACGAATATACGTTATCAGTCTGGCACAGACGACCTAAGATTGAGGGGGAAGGGTTAGGGCTAAATTGCAAGGTAGGCCTTACTCATGTTCTTTCAAAATGGGATTGATCCTTTACCCACTATTTCAGATGGCTATGTCAGTGTACAGTACAGTCTCTACATTATTAGCTCTGCCGGTTTAATAGGCTAAGCTTTTAATAACCTGTCATAACAGACCAAAAAGGAAGTTAGTCTTTTCTCTTTTATTTATTTTTTGTTCAGTTTCTTTTTGTTCAGTTTGTTCAAAGCCTGTTATGGATTTGGAATATATATTTAAATTGTAATATGGTGTTACACTATCAAGCCCCTCACGTCTACATATGGTGTTTTCAAGTGTAAGAAAAACACATCTAGAAGTAGAGAAGGTTAATACCAGTGTCTGTCTGTCTGTCTGTCTGTCTGTCTGTCTGTCTGTCTGTCTGTCTGTCTGTCTGTCTGTCTGTCTGTCTGAGTGGATACAATTGAAGACTGAGGTTAGTCAGGACTAGGAGTGTAGTGGAGGGTTAACCCGAGTAAACTCAGTTCACGTCTTTAAAATGAGGATGAGAGTTTACTCACCTATTTTCTGATCAGCTGTGCTCATCAATGAGGTGAAACGAGGTGAGTCAAATCTGCACTGGACAGAGATTACCCACCTCTTACCACTACACCCCTCTTCAAGACTAACTTTTTTTCTTGGTCTTAGGGGCTGGGTTTGTATCCGTAGCAACAGTCAGGAACCTCGGATAAGAACTACAAGACATGGTTTCTGTACATCCCGCTCTCTCCCTCTCTCGGATTTCAAGAGACACAATTGAGAGAGAAAGAACAGACAGAGTGGACAATCCAATACTGTATTCATACGCACAGTAAATGGGGCATCTGAGGAATGGTGAGAAAAGGAAAGGA
This sequence comes from Borostomias antarcticus, assembly GCF_949987555.1. Classification (NCBI taxonomy): domain Eukaryota; kingdom Metazoa; phylum Chordata; class Actinopteri; order Stomiiformes; family Stomiidae; genus Borostomias; species Borostomias antarcticus. Next base: position 24,909,374 of record NC_140247.1, on the reverse strand, counting down.
GAGATGGAGAGTTACATGTTGTGACCTTTGCCATACTGTACAGCCATGCAACATGCATGCCTTCAGTTCCGTCCTGGGCCCCATACTGGCTGTGACCAGGGAAAAGCCTTGAGGCATGACCACCATTGGCTTGTCACACCTGAGAAGGGAATTCTAAGCTAAACAAAAAACAATATAGGCCCACAATACGAAGGGCATAATGAGATACAAGATTTCAAGGGCGCTCTTCTCTATGCTGATTTGTTTCAATTATAAATGGCCTGCTGTAGGCCCCCTATGATTCTGAGGGCCATATGTAATGACCCATTTGTTGTGTGCTATTAGTATTTCAAGAGGGACGTCTTGTATCTTGCCATCAAACGACACTGGCGCATAACATGTGTACATTTGTGCGGAATTCAGTCAGGGGTACAGTTGTTTGTTTTTTGAGGGAATACAATGACCTATACGCTCGCAGTTCTGGTGCATTTATGTTAGGGTTATGCATGTGGAATGAGCTCATCTTGGATCTACTGTGAGGCGTTTGTGAATTAGGGCGCCTTCTGGGCTGCCTAAGGGGATCTTGCGTTAGCCTTGTTGGTGTTTGGCCTTGTTGGTGTTTGGCCTTGTTGGTGTTTGTTTAGAGTTGTGTGTTTTACAAAGGCCTAGAAACACACCGCGGACTACAGGTTTTGAACCCATATGCGTCCTCTAGTCTAAACCACCTTAAGCCGATTGTGTGTCAAAGCTGTTTGTTTGTTTTACTGTCACAGAAGCCTAAAAAGTCCTGGACTAATAAACCAGTGGAAGGAACTGTAACATAATTCATCAAATCTGCTCATCACAGCGCACATCCTTTGAAATGTTGCATGGTGCTGAACAAATAGGGTTAACTAGCATCTTCACTCACAGTGCCAGCATCTGATATGACTACTATTGACTCTACTAGTGACTACTCTGACTACTACTGACTCTATCAGTGACTACTCTACTACTGACTCTACTAGTGACTACTCTGACTACTACTGACTCTACTACTGACTCTACTAGTGACTACTCTGACTACTACTGACTCTACTAGTGACTACTCTACTACTGACTCTACTAGTGACTACTCTACTACTGACTCTACTAGTGACTACTCTGACTACTACTGACTCTACTAGTGACTACTCTACTACTGACTCTACTAGTGACTACTCTGACTACTACTGACTCTACTAGTGACTACTCTACTACTGACTCTGCTAGTGACTACTCTACTACTAACTCTACTACTGACTCTACTAGTGACTACTCTGTCTACTACTGACTCTACTAGTGACTACTCTGACTACTACTGACTCTATTAGTAACTACTCTGACTACTACTGACTCTACTAGTGACTACTCTGACTTCTACTGACTCTATTAGTAACTACTCTGACTACTACTGACTCTACTAGTGACTACTCTGACTACTACTGACTCTACTAGTGACTACTCTGACTACTACTGACTCTACTAGTGACTACTCTACTACTGACTCTACTAGTGACTACTCTTCTACTGACTCTATCAGTGACTACTCTTCTACTGACTCTATCAGTGACTACTCTGACTACTACTGACTCTACTAGTGACTACTCTACTACTGACTCTATTAGTGACTACTCTGACTACTACTGACTCTACTAGTGACTACTCTACTACTGACTCTATTAGTGACTACTCTGACTACTACTGACTCTACTAGTGACTACTCTACTACTGACTCTATTAGTGACTACTCTACCACTACTGACTCTACTGGTGACTACTTTGACTACTACTGACTACTAGTGACTACTCTACCACTACTGACTCTACTAGTGACTACTCTACCACTACTGACTCTACTAGTGACTACTCTGACTACTACTGACTCTACTAGTGACTACTCTGTCTACTACTGACTCCACTAGTGACTACTCTGTATACTACTGACTCTACTAGTGACTAATCCTGACTCTACTAGTGACTACTCTACCACTACTGACTCTACTAGTGACTACTCTACTACTGACTCTATTAGTGACTACTCTGTCTACTACTGACTCTACTAGTGACTACTCTACTACTGACTCTACTAGTGACTACTCTGTCTACTACTGACTCTACTAGTGACTACTCTACTACTGACTCTATTAGTGACTACTCTGTCTACTACTGACTCTACTAGTGACTACTCTGTCTACTACTGACTCCACTAGTGACTACTCTGTCTACTACTGACTCTACTAGTGACTACTCTGTCTACTACTGACTCTACTAGTGACTACTCTGTCTACTACTGACTCCACTAGTGACTACTCTGTCTACTACTGACTCTACTAGTGACTACTCTGTCTACTACTGACTCTACTAGTGACTACTCTGTCTACTACTGACTCTACTAGTGACTACTCTGTCTACTACTGACTCTACTAGTGACTACTCTGACTACGGACAGTTGGTATTGCTTGATCATTCGGAAAGAGTTTATCTGAAAATCCTGCATTATACTGGCTAGGGATGTGCACGGCTAAACGATTAGCCGGCTAACCGTTTGTTAAAAATTAACCGGTTGTACATTTGCGGTTTAACGACGATGTGTTCCCCCAAATGAACACACAAGGGCACAAGTGATCTATCGCTGTCTTCATTTATGGTAGTAGCAATTGCGTTAACGTAGCACATGGGAAGAAGGCAAAATGCAAAGAACTAGGCAAAGTCATGTTTGGGACAGTTTCACTAGAAAAGGCGAGCCCAGTGTTGAAGGGGATGGAGCAACAGCAACACCAGAGAAACGTGCGTCCAAAAGTGCAATGGTGCTTCTCCTAGGAGAGGACTACAACACACCCACTATGAGCAAAGAGAGGGGAAAGTGAATGTGAAATCGAGAGCTACATGAGCGAAGTGCCCGTACCACTGGACACTAACCCACCGGAGTGTGGAAAGTGAATGCCTTCCGATTTCCCAGACTGTCAGCTTTGGCGAGCATGTCTTCTCCGCTGCTGACCTTACCGTAAACAGACTGCGCACCCGTCTCACCCCAGAACATGTCAACATGTTGATCAATATTTCTGAATAAATATAGGCCCGCCCCGAAATGTATCTAGGCTACATTAAATACCGGTAAGTAGGCTACAATAGCCTTGGTTATAGTTTGTTGAGTGTGTTAAATTATTATTAGCCTATATTGGGCCTAATAAAACATGTAACATTTATTTCGTTTGTGAATCGTGACCAATCCGTTTTGGTAGCCTAAATTTGTTCCGTAGATGCATGCTCTTTGATTTGAGTAGCCTAGTCTATCTGAATAAAACATGTAAAATATGGTTAGTTTAATTAAATAAATAAAAAAATTGTATGTTAGTAGAGAGCTTGAAAATGTAAGGGAGTGGCTGCTGGACAACAAACTCTCACTGCATCTGGAACTTCTCATACACATCATTCATCATTCGTCGCTAAAAAAGAGTGCAACTGAATGGAAACAATATTTTACAGTACTTTGGATAAAAAAGACAGATGGGCCTAAAATTTGAGAGAACAGTTGGGTCCAGACTTCACAATAGATCATGGGTGGGTTTATTTTATCATGGCTTTGTGACTGCATCAATAACCAAAGAAATAAAAATATAAACTCTCTCTTCAAAGTCCTTTGCAACCTTCAATCTGAGATGGTTCAGGTTTCAGCCAGCGGGGGCAGGGTCCGCCCAGGGGGTGGTGGCTGGAATTACACCAACAGTGAGGCCTGGTAGCAGGCCGGCCTGGCAACTTTCCCCAGGATTCCTCCTTGTACTGCTTCCACATGACACAATAGATCATGGGTAGAATAGGGGGAGGAGTTGAGACACAATAGCGAGCGGGGGCAGGGTCATGCACACTGCTCGGTTCCCTGGACTGGAGGTAGTTGGTCCGCCCAGGGGTGGTGGCGGGATTTACACCAACGGTACAGCCTGGTAAATCCTCTTAATAAAAAAAATAAAAAAATTGTATGTTAGTAGAGAGCTTGAAAATGTAAGGGAGTGGCTGCTGGACAACAAACTCTCACTGCATCTGGAACTTCTCATACACATCATTCATCATTCGTGGCTAAAAAAGAGTGCAACTGAATGGAAACAATATTTTACAGTACTTTGGATAAAAAAGACAGATGGGCCTAAAATTTGAGAGAACAGTTGGGTCCAGACTTCACAATAGATCATGGGTGGGTTTATTTTATCATGGCTTTGTGACTGCGTCAATAACCAAAGAAATAAAAATATAAACTCTCTCTTCAAAGTCCTTTGCAACCTTCAATCTGAGATGGTTCAGGTTTCAGCCAGCGGGGGCAGGGTCCGCCCAGGGGGTGGTGGCTGGAATTACACCAACGGTGGGGCCTGGTAGCAGGCCGGCCTGGCAACTTTCCCCAGGATTCCTCCTTGTACTGCTTCCACATGACACAATAGATCATGGGTAGAATAGGGGGAGGAGTTGAGACACAATAGCGAGCGGGGGCAGGGTCATGCACACTGCTCGGTTCCCTGGACTGGAGGTAGTTGGTCCGCCCAGGGGTGGTGGCGGGATTTACACCAACGGTACAGCCTGGTAAATCCTCTTAATAAAAAATAAAATAAAATTGTATGTTAGTAGAGAGCTTGAAAATGTAAGGGAGTGGCTGCTGGACAACAAACTCTCACTGCATCTGGAACTTCTCATACACATCATTCATCATTCGTCGCTAAAAAAGAGTGCAACTGAATGGAAACAATATTTTACAGTACTTTGGATAAAAAAGACAGATGGGCCTAAAATTTGAGAGAACAGTTGGGTCCAGACTTCACAATAGATCATGGGTGGGTTTATTTTATCATGGCTTTGTGACTGCGTCAACAACCAAAGAAATAAAAATATAAACTCTCTCTTCAAAGTCCTTTGCAACCTTCAATCTGAGATGGTTCAGGTTTCAGCCAGCGGGGGCAGGGTCCGCCCAGGGGGTGGTGGCTGGAATTACACCAACGGTGGGACCTGGTAGCAGGCCGGCCTGGCAACTTTCCTCAGGATTCCTCCTTGTACTGCTTCCACATGACACAATAGATCATGGGTAGAATAGGGGGAGGAGTTGAGACACAATAGCGAGCGGGGGCAGGGTCATGCACACTGCTCGGTTCCCTGGACTGGAGGTAGTTGGTCCGCCCAGGGGTGGTGGCGGGATTTACACCAACGGTACAGCCTGGTAAATCCTCTTAATAAAAAAAAAAAAAAAATTGTATGTTAGTAGAGAGCTTGAAAATGTAAGGGAGTGGCTGCTGGACAACAAACTCTCACTGCATCTGGAACTTCTCATACACATCGTCGCTAAAAAAGAGTGCAACTGAATGGAAACAATATTTTACAGTACTTTGGATAAAAAAGACAGATGGGCCTAAAATTTGAGAGAACAGTTGGGTCCAGACTTCACAATAGATCATGGGTGGGTTTATTTTATCATGGCTTTGTGACTGCGTCAATAACCAAAGAAATAAAAATATAAACTCTCTCTTCAAAGTCCTTTGCAACCTTCAATCTGAGATGGTTCAGGTTTCAGCCAGCGGGGGCAGGGTCCGCCCAGGGGTGGTGGCGGGAATTACACCAACGGTACAGCCTGGTAAATCCTCTTAATAAATGAACAACCCTTTATGGAAAATCCATTCTGTGTATGCATGAGTTTAATTTGCCGATTTCCTCGTAGGCCTATGTGAACACACATAGTAGACTATAGCCTATACTTGTTTTACCATTGTAAAATGGTATGGTAAATGGGGGCCACTATGAGGTCCCCGCCCCCTCTGCAATGAACCATTAGCTCCGCCCCTGGGTGTGTCATGTAGTAAGGTGGGTGTGTCGTATAGTCTGCAAGTAGTCTGCGAGTCCGCAGATAGACCCTTCTTGTATGTGGACACATTCTTGGCAAAAAGTAGTGACACGTTGATAGGTGGAGCGTGGTACATAGGGAGTGGGTCCTTTCACGGAGGCCACCATGTAGCACTGTGTAATTGTATTCGGTTGCTTACAATCTGCAACCTTACCACTAGATGGCGCCAAAAATCACACACTGCATCTTTAATGGCCGGGTTTCCCGAACGCGTTAAACAGCACTTAACTGAGTTAAGAAGCACTTAACTCCAAAGTACTTCTTAACTCCCATACAAAGGGTTGCTTAAGAAGGATTCCTTAAGAAGGTTCTTTATCGGGAAACCCAGCCAATGTTGTTTGACTACATTTAAAACGGAAAAACACTACAATAACTTGTGGCTGGCTGCACAGCACAAATCATGCAGGACAGCGTGCACGCCCAACATGAGTTCAGCACCAGTGACAGCGATCATGAAGCCTTTTTGGAACCTGCTTCCACTAATGGGCATCAGGGACTGATTCTTGTAAGTGATCAATAGCTAGATTGCTTAGAAAAATTGGCACGGCAGCCAGTTCATCAAGCAGGCCTATACTCACCACTATTTGAAGGGCACTCTGCGATACTTGTGCTCATTTGGAGTTGCGATGGGACTAGGAGGATGGCAGCGAACAAACACGCAGTTTGGATATTCCTTGTTACACCTTTTTGTGTTTTTTTCAGTTTCAAGCTCCATTCTGGAGTTCATACAGCTGATTCTGCTCATGTTGTTCACTGAACTTCACTCATTAGTTAGTTAATAATGCACCCACCAAGTGATTGATGATGGCTGACTTTTGGGGCGGAATGTTGATGAGCAGCATGTATTACCCAGCATACATTAGAGCCGATTAATTCATTCCTACATCATCATGTTGTAACTGTAACTCATCTTAACTGAAGAATGTGCATGAAAATAAAACAACTAACCTACTCATGCAACACAACGATTCAAAACATTGAATTCATTTAATGGTTTTATTCATGTTTTCATTTCATTTTTTATGACTCAAATTGTCAACTTCCTACCAACCGATGGAAGGTATTATAATGCAATTGTAATATAATTGGTGTCCCAAAAATAACTCAACTGCAAAGTTTGAGATTACCACTTTAGGTGTGTCCAATATGACTGCATGTCTTTGCAGTCTTTAACTCTAGTATCACATGGCAGAGAGGAAGCATGGAAGCTAATGATGGTAGGTCTCTCCATGGAGGCTAATGAAGGTCCTACATGCCAGAGACCAATTAGAGAATACCAGGGACTGCGAACAGCAACCATTATAACCTTACAAGGACTGTGAACAGCAACCATTATATCTTTACTGTACTTGTCATTGTCGAGAACAGGAATGGGCTTACAAGGTAAAGTACGTAATTTGTTAATGGTGACCATTGATTATGTGTGTCGCTACCTTGAATAATATAATTGCATGAACATAGCATTGTACAGATTTGATACGCTTCTCACGGTGATGTTGACAGGAGCAACAGCTGATTTTTGTTACACACTAATAGGCAGACAATTCAGTGTACATTGGCAACATTGACAACAATAAGTCACTTGGTCATGAAGTATGGTAAATGGACTGCACTTATATAGCACTTTTATCCAAAGCACTTCACAATGGCCTCTGATTCCACTCACACACACATGCACACACCAATGTTGGCAGCTGCCATGCAAGGTGCTTGTCTGCTCATTGGGTGCAATTTGGGTTTCAGTTTCGTGCCCAAGGACACTTCGTCATGTGGAGAGAGGAGGAGCCGGGATTCGAACCGCTGACCCTGCGGTCATTGGACGACCCGCTCTACCTCCTGAGCCACAGCCGCCCCAGATGTTGATGTTGTCAGATGTTGACTTGGGTGTCGTGTTTGTTCTTATTGGGGGTACATACCTTTACCATCAGGGTGGCTGCCTTATACAAGGCCCACTTGTCAAAGGGATATGTCTCAATGTGACTCCCTGTATGAACACTTGTATACTGACATGTAGTCTACCAGGAAATGTGTGAAATGTGTGAAGTCTAGTGATGTGACTTCTGTATGAACTTTTGTATACTGACATGTACAGTAGTATACCAAGACTGTCTACAAAGTGTGAGTGGAATGTCTAGTGTGGTAGAGTGGTAGAGAGATGAGGTGGAAAACTGACATCTTGTTGGCTCATATCATCATTATCATCAGAATCAGAAGCAGCAACATAAAAACAATGTTATACAATAAGATGTCATCACTAATAACAATATAATTTTAAATTAAACACAATAAACCAGTACAGATAAAGAATATAAAATAGAACAACTTGTGACATAATCAGTAGTCAGTCAGTCATTAAAAATAGCTACAGAGGCAGGAATGTGCAAAACCAGGGCTTTAAACTGCCCATAGAGAGCCATTGTTTGTTCTTTGCATTGAATCTGAATAGAAAATTATATGAATGTGTTGCAGTGCTGCTCTTTATTCACATATTTCACCATGCGCAACATCTGCTTTCTGTGACGGCACAGTGAGCAAGATCGATTTGTTGTGTGTGCGCATGTATAATATGTTTTCCAACGAGTTCAACTGAAGCCACAAACATAACATCTACTATGCGTATCAATTCATTACATGTTCACATTGTGGCTATTTCCAATGCTGTCATCTAAGACTGATGTCAATTAAAACACAGAATGATGTTCTTGTAGATAGTGATACTTCCATGTGCTCACTACAGAATTGAAACCATGGGACAAGCAGTGGCCATAGGTGAAATTTGCTTAATAGATGTGAGTGCAGTCTTCATCACTATCATTTAGACTCTTTAGCAATCATGACACAGTACTCACATCACTGATATCCAAGGTAAGAAAGTGCTTTTCTTACATACTGTACACTGTCTGCATTTACACCAGCTAATTCTACAAAATTACAGCACATGGGAAAATGTTTCCAGTCCTGGTAAGCAGTAAACATAATTATTTTTGCCTTTTATAGAACCGCATTCTGGCACACATCACTTGTTTAATGCAGTGCCACTAATCTGGTCTGAGTTTGACATCACCTGCCTTTGCATGTGAAGGTCATGGAATTGATTTCAAATAAATGTCCATGTGCTGAAGATTTCAATCTTAATGACTATCCTTTGTAAGGTCAGGGAGTGGACTGGCCCTAGACTGGCAACAAAAGCAGGTGGAATGAATTGCATGAAGTGACTATAGTAGAATCCTCAATCAAGCCAATGCTAGCCCAGCACCTCCCCCCCCCCCCTCACATGCACATACCTAGCCCCCCCCTCTCTCCTCTGTTTAAGAAGGCAATTTCCTTTCATGGTAGTAGACAGCAAGCTGACCACGCCATTAAAGAGAACAGATGCATGGGAAGATCAATGTTCACATATATTTCTCCTCTATCCCTTGATTTTGGGCGTGACAAGGGGAGAAGGAATTATGCCTGGATAATCACTAAGGAGTCATTATCTGGCTCTGTTCTCCCTCCCCAGATGGCCTGATGCTTGATGTTCTTGTCACGTTGTGTGTTGCGTTTTCCCCGTCTTGAATGGGGCTGTGTACACAACCATTGTCATGGTAATGCGAGAGACAATGTCCAACAACCTTGTATTTCCCCGGATCTTCTCGCGCCATAGCTTCAAGCCTGAAAGAGTAGAGATACGGTACATGACTTCTGGAAATCTCTGAACCGAAACAATAAATGCAAGACTACAGTATGTCACGGTCAGTTAGACTTACTATTAGATGTATTGAATGGCCATGGCTGAGAAAAGTCCCTTCCTCCACAGGAGAAAGCCTTCCACACCTTAGTTTTATTAATCCAAGACTGCCATACTGTGATATGATAATCTCTCCACAGATAAACACATGATGCGCTGTGATAAGCGTGTGCATCGTAGCCCAAGAGGTCATCTCCTTAAGCTGTGCAACAGTCCTGAGGAGAACGGGGCTGGCTTTAAAGTCGCTGCCAACCTCGGATGACAAACCACAGCAAGGCAAACAGCGTTCTAGGAACAATGCAATAATACATGCATATATTAATACAAAGTAGCTGCAAAAAGCATTTAATATGCATGTCTGAACACAAAGCCTACAGGAGTAGTTTGTAAAGCTGTGTAGCGACAGTAATGAAATAATTGTAAATTATAATATCAATATGAAGTGTTGGCCAAATAACCCAATACTGTAGGTGTGAGGTGACTGAGAATGAAGGACACAGGTGCAGAACTAGGAGGGGGAAACGGGGGAGTAGAGAGTGTAGATAGGGCCCAAAGGCCCAGGAGAAGTGAAAGAATACAACAGAGGTGGAACAAATAGAACCAGTAGGAAACCGAGAACCTGATTCATAGAGGGGTAGGCACAAAAGAGAGAGAGAGAGAGAGAGAGAGAGAGAGAGAGAGAGAGAGAGAGAGAGAGAGAGAGAGAGAGAGAGAGAGAGAGAGAGAGAGAGAGAGAGAGAGAGAGAGAGAGAGAGAGAGAGAGAGAGAGAGAGAGAGAGAGAGAGAGAGAGAGAGAGAGAGAGAGAGAGAGAGAGAGAGAGAGAGAGAGAGAGAGAGAGAGAACTCAAACAGAAGACCAAATGCTCTTGAAAGCGTGGAGCTCAGTGACCTCGCGGGAAGCTGTGACGATTGAGTGCCACAAACTGCAATCCCTTCCCCTACTAATAGGTGCCCACACAGGTGTACACAATCAAAACAATTAACCTAGTAAATGAGAGCTAGAACAAAAGCAACAGGAACCCAGGGGACCCCAAGTGGCCAGCCGGGGTAACAATACCCTGACAGGTCCCCTCTCTCTCCTTTCTACCCCCGCCCCAAGGAACGGCACCTGACGTTCCACCAGCGACACCAACCCAAATGAGCTTGGGGTCCAGGGTGTCCCCAGCTGGGACCCACAAGCGTTCCTCAGGACCTTACCCCTCGACGAGGCACCGCACGCAGCCTCCTCTCACCCTCAGGCCGCCTCAGTAGAACGGGGCTGGACGCCGATGCCGGTTAGTACAACGCTACTACTGAGCCTAAAGCGTAGAAGGAACGCATGGATCCTCCTCCAGGTGGAATAACAACACTCAACACTTGGCCCGGCCCAACAGAGTCCACGGCAGGGGGGCACCGTGGACTCTGTTGGGCCGGGCGCCCTCCACCATGGACTCTGTTGGACCTAAGACTTAACATGCATTTTTGTTACGTATAGTTGACGATTTTTAATAAAGTTTGTTTAGTGTGTCTTAATAAGTTAAAATAAAATAAAAATGTTTGTTGCATTGCAGAAAAATCTGGTGGCCTCGTGTGTTCCTCTGACAAGTTTATTTTCCACTACTCAACCCTCCAAGACTGCTGCTAGCATTAGCCAAGCAACCGGGATGTTAGCGAGTACGAGGAGAACGCGGCAGCTAGCAACGTACAGGTAGCTGTGGAAAACAATGCAGATTTGAATGAGATAAAGACCCAGATGATGATAATGTTGTCGATGAGCCATTGGATGAAAACATTGGTAAGCTGTTTCATATTCATTATTTGTGATAGGCTTGTCATAGATGCTGGCTATCTGGCTACCTTTTTCCAAAATGTTGCTGCTTGTGTTGTAGACAGCTGTGTCTTCTTGATTATTGTTAGCCTATTATTGTGACACATTAATTGCTTTAACACTTTTAAAGGACAACCTGGACCTTATTTACGACATATTATAAGACGTTTGACTCACCGAGATAACTTTGGTGTAATTCGGAGGCCTGTAGAAAAAAATTAAAATCCAGCGCGAGCCAATTATATCCATGTAATGGCGGCGGACGGGGCACTGAGAATGCAGCTTCTAAAAAATCTATTTTCTGCCGCGAAACGGTTGTTTTCATCAATCTGTCTTTATGAATCGCTAGTTGTGCTTGTGCGAGGGCTTGTTGTGGTTTTTCACATGCCTCTGTAATATGATCTTTAGAAACGTCTTTAGAAACGAAATAGCTTCCCCACTTGCTCCAGCACGCATGCGCACAGCGCACAAGCCTAATTTATACTTCATAAAATGGCTCATGGCTCTTGGTTGCCATGGAATGGAAGCTAAAGACAATGCCCAGGCATCCCATTCCATGGCAACCAAGAGCCATGAGACATGAGCCATGAGCCGTTTTATGAAGTATACATTAGGCTTTAGTAGTTTGTTGTTGTGTGTAGGTGTGGCTTGATTGTGTAGGCTATATGGCTGTGTGGCTGGACATCCAACATCATTGAATGTTAAACTGTGTATTTGCCTACTATCCTTGGTTGCCCGCTAGTCTGCTGTATTTTTCATCCTTTATCTGACTGAGATTTGAAAAAAATATGGGTAAAATCCATGGTGCTGACCATGGTGCTGAAATAGCCAGCAGTTGTGTTGCTTAAATATCAGCAGGCCACCATTTATTTATAAATCCATGGCACTGCCCATGGTGCTGAAATAGAACACTTAATTGTAATCTGCATTTCCTTTCGTTCGTTCTATGTAAGTTTCCCCTTTGATCTGTCTTGAATCTCCATACAGCCTATAGGGGCCCACTATGAGGTCCCCGCCCCCTCTGCAATGAACCATTAGCTCCGTCCCTGGCTGCTGGTGATTTGGGTCCCAAGTCATTTTTCAGTTTTTTTCTAAAAGTGCATATTGTAATCTTTCAAATGATGTTGCATACATTGCAATCTGAAAATATTTGAAGAATATATATGCTTCTGTGAATGTTGGTACACATCACTAAGCAGAGCAAAGGGGCTTCAAAGATTCAGAGTTGTTTACATCTCACAGGACATGGACTTTGACAACAAAATATGATTTAGTGATCCTAAAACTGTTGTTTGTTATATTAAGTGGGCTCTTCACAACTTCCACGTTCATAATATGAAGAAAAAACAAACACAGGGGACCAAATCACCACCGGCTGTCACATTTTCCACCCAAGAGAGCCGTCTAAACCCGGAGGTTGGACTGACTCCCCTCTAGTGTCTGGTTGGTGTGGTCTTTTGAACTCGGGGACTAGCACATACTAGCCAGTGGCCATTTCTGGCACTACATCGATCACCTGTGCACACCTGTGATGTATTGTGCCAATCACCAGGTCTCACCTGGCCACGTCCGTGTTGTGCATAGCATAAATGCAATGTGTGTTTGTGTGTCTGCTACACCCTGAAGAAGGCGCGACTGCCGATACGCATTGGTGTTTTTAAACTCTAGCCCACCTCAATAAAGGCCTTTTATATTTAAACCCACCTGAGTGCCTGGACCTGGACTTTTTAACCTATGGTTATCATTTCCTTCTTTTTTTGGACTATTTTCCCTTCCATGAGCACCGGTGGTTGAAGGGATTCCAGCAGCGCTCCTGCCACCTTTATCTCTCTCATACGCAAAGACATGAAGTGTTTGGTTCCAAAACGCCTATTTTTATTTCACTTTAATTTGAAAGCAAACTACACATGCATTTGTCATTTATCTGCATTTGGGTAGGCTACATTTTGCAACAAAAAAAAGCCGTAATTGTTGCGACATAACATCGGCCACTACCATCGGTGAATGTCATTTTATTTTCCGATGGGCTGATGGCTGTCAACAAGGCCAACATCAGCCAATGCCGATGTTCGGCCGATGCATCGGTGCATCCCTAACAATAACCCCTGTAACATCTGTCTGACGTGACCAACATGTTGGTGGTCCTTGGAAAAGATCCAGATGTCATTGAGATTCAGGGAGAGAGATAAAGAAAATGATCTTACAATTCCCTAAGAACATCATTGACATGCGCCTGGAAAACTGAGATTTCAAAAGCATGATGCGGTATTCATAGTACCCCATAAGGGTATTGAAAGCCGTCTTCCACTCATCCCTCTCACGGACACCGACTACATTGTAGGCATTGTGGAGGCAGGACGCTGTTTGTTTGCTGAACCCCTGTTTCAGATCCCTTTATTCCTGGGGAATCCCTGAGGGGGTGGGGGGCGCAGCAGACAAGGATTAGGGTCAGGGTTATGTAAATACTAGCCGCCTTCATTCTGCTTTGCAATATCGCCACATACATAGATATAACTATTAATAAGGGAGAGGAGCGAGGCAGACATGACACAAAAGCAAAAGCAGCAGAAGGACAGTGTCAAGAGAAGAGGATGAGCAAAATAGAGGGAGGAGAGGGACAGAAAAAGAGGGAGACGTGGAAAAAGAGAGGGGGAGAGGGGAGAGAGACAAGTGGGGATGATGAGACGAGATCAGAGAGAGAACAGTCTGAGCTCAGAACCAAATCAGGCCTACGGCATGCTTCCAGCTCCCAGCCCTGAAATTCTAGTTTTATTTCTGTTATTTTTATGGTTGGGGTAAGGATTAAAAGTTATGTTTCTTTACTTTATAAATAGATATGAATAATTAAACCATTTGTATGAGTGTGTTTATGTGCTGGTCTTCTGCGTGTGGTGGCGACCCTAAATGGGTCCCAGAAAAACTCCCAATGGGGTGAGGATTAAGAGTTAATGTTTCTTTGCTTCAAGTACAAAAATAAGTAAAAAATAAATTATTAAACAATTTGGATGAGTGTGTGTATGTGCTTGTCTTCAGAGTGTGGTGGAGACCCCATATGGGGCCCAAGAAAAGTTTTGCAACTCCCCTTGGGGCTACGTAAGCCTCTTATGTCTTTGAATTCTAGAAAGGCCCCTGCACCTAGTTTTACAAATGGCTAGAGAGTGAAATATGCAAAAATGTTATTTGGAAAACAATGTTGTTTCTATGTCTCACCTAAATGCAAATATGATACTAAGGAAATTATACAAAACATATAATGTTCATTTGAAGATGAAGATGTGGCAAAAAGCCCTGTTATGGCTGTAGCTTATATGGGGTGCTCTCACTCGAGAGGGGCAGTCGACGACTGAACACTGCAACAAGACTGACTTCTGGGCTTGTGCTAGCAACATTTTAAACTGCAGAAAAGTAACTTACTCTCCTATAATTGCATATCATAGTCTACCTTCATATTTCCAGCGTTTCATGTGTGTATTTACAGTAGTTATATCAAAATGACCTAAAATCACCACTGTGAATTCTGTAGTCACCCTGAAAATATTGCTTAGAAATGGCATGTCATTGTATGAGAATTCCCTATTACTGTTCCAATGTTACTGTACATAGGAGTGGGTGGAATGAGCGTTAGCTGGGTCAATGACAAATAAGGTTGCCAATTTTTTTCTTTTTTTTTCAAAATGGATATAATACATATTTTTTTTATTTGGTACAGTGTGTTTAAACAAGTCTCTTTTTTAAACAACATTTCAAAGTGTTTATACTCTTTTTTTACTGTATTTTTAACTTCGCTGGCCAAAAAATGTCAGGTGTCGCAACCAAATATCTGTTAAAATAAATAAATATTTTCCTACTATTTATTCAAAGTGAAATCTTTGGCTTATTCTCATTAGTGTCTATAGTGCCTATGACATTCAGATTTTGAAGTAGTGTTTTATATTTACAATAATATAAAAGACTACTGCAGACAAATAAAAAGACTACTGCATTCTAATGGCCAGGTATTTAGTATTTTATGTATCCAATGTTACTTTTAAAGCCCCACTATGTTGTTAATTTCATCTTAAAATATCAGTTTCAAAGTCGATCTATTGGTGTTCTGGATTATTATAGCGAGAACAGCACCTCTTCCATTCCCACAGAGGGGTCCGGCGGCCTGTATTTGCACTATGTAACTCTTGACCTTGAGCTGCAGTTTTCTCTCGCATGAATGTTCTGCTTTACCTTTAGCTCTCCTCTTCCAATTTGCCGGCAGACTCAGTTTTCCTCAGCTTGTCACTTGTCAACAAATGCATGTGAGAGGCGTAACAGGCGTCTCTCAGCATTTTTAGTGGCCTTTAGGGGCTGCTAAAGTGCACAAAACTGGACCGCTACATAATGGGGCTTTAAAGACATAAAAACCAATTATACACAATTATAACTAAAGAAATGAAGGCATTCTATATATATTAGCTATTCACATCATACTTGTAAACAATTTATTTGTTTACAGCGGGCACAACCTCAGCGACTGCTTCATCAAATCTTCCGATGTCCTCCTCACTCATCCAGAAGTACTTGATGTCCGATGAGGCTGTAGAAGTCTTCTGGGGTCTGGATATCTGCACCCCTTTGGACAGCAGAGTCAGCTAACTGCTTTACTGCCCCACCAACTCCATCAGGGGCTCCTTTTCCATGGGACTTCTCTGAGAAGTTCCATGTTACCTGCTTGAAGCCTGAGAGGTAGGGGATGGTGCTGAGCAGAAATAAATTATTCTTATTGCAGTATTGTGTGACTGGGCCATCACTCATTACTTGTAAAGTTGTCAGAGGCTGGTTGCAGTTTTTCTTTACATCTTTTAGCACTGGCTCCAAGTGGGCCCACACAGCTCTCTCATCATGGCGGAGGGATGCAGATATGGTGCCATATGACTGTGCCAGATGCTGTGTAAGCCATGCAGGTGTGGACTTTGGCCTGCTTACGACTTCCTCCAAAGTGAAAAGATTGCACCTCTCTATTAAGTTTGCAGGAGAAGTTCTCTGAAAAATCCACATGGAGGACAACTTCATCTTCTCTTAGGTTTTCTTTTAGAGCCCTGCACACACTGGCTTAGTGCAACCAGTTGTAGTGATGCTTTGCTAGGCCATCTAGCTTCTGGTTGAAAAGGTCAAGCAGCTCAGAATATGTTCCCTTTTTTCATGTATGTCTTCTGCCCCTCTGACACAGGTTTCCTAATCCATTGGTGCCAGGTAACAATCTCTTCCACCTCAGGTGTTCTAACTTCTACCTCAGTGTAGCAGCATTTTGCACAGAATATACATGCATGCCCTGTTGTCTGTACTGCACACAATTGAAGGCAACAGCTGAGAAATGCTAGCAGTTTCCAGGAGACCTTTCTGCTGCAGTTTTTCACTCAAGAGTTTGACATTCTCATGGTCCACGCATGAACAAGTGTTTATGTCGGATGCTTTTGGCTGAGTTACATAGAAAGGACAGTATCAAACAAATTGTCTGTAAGACAGCATGTGGGACTTTTGCACTTCAGAATTATACTGCAGATGGAGTTCAGTCAATGGTTTAACTAACACACACCTCTGTTTTTTTTTTGTGACTGTATCTTTTCTCCATGGCAGTAAGCGGCTGTTCTCACCATGACAGAGAAAGTCAACAACTCTCTCTCTTCTCTGCTTGGCCAACTTGGCACTTCTTGACCTGTTCCCTTCAGTTGTAGATGTTGCCTTCTTTTTTCCCCTTAACCTTTCTATATGTTTTTGCAATTTTTCTGATTCCCTTTTGGCAGCTTCTATTTCTCTTCTCATTTTGTGCATTTTACTGACAGAATTTTGCTTTCTCTCTTTGCCATTTTGTGTTACTGCTTACTACTCTCTGTGGTGTGGAAGATGCTCTGGGTTGCTGTAAATCTACACTGACAATCATAGATATTATCCTCTCTGTCAATGTTGGGAAGGTTCGATTGAACTTCTGCTGGGGGTTCTGCGGGAGCTGGGGGATCTGGGGGAGTGGTATCCAATGACACGTGTGAAATTCAGGATGTCCTCCATAGCCCTTTTCTTTTCCCTGTGCCTTTTCTGGTCTTGCTTCCATTGCTGCCTCACTTTTTCCTTTGCTGTTTTGGATAGCTGGCTTATGGGGGGGTTTCACAATCTTTCCCTCTCTCTTCCTCCTTTGGTAACTATAAAACATTAGGTGGGTTGTGTCACGATGCTAACTTAAGAGTACTGAGTTTAAGTACAGGACGCTGAGCATAGGAGCCAAAAACAAACTTGCTTTAATCCAAAAGAAGGTCCCACAAAGGGTAACAAAGGTACAGGAGTCTCCTAGAAACATATGAGGCTCGAATGCATGGCAAAACACAGACACCTCTTAAATACAGGTGCATGCAATCAGCAACCAAACAGGTGAACCCACTTAGGGTGAGCCAAGCCCAAATCAGTCCACAAAATCCAAGTACGGTGCACTCTGCCGCCATCTGCTGGACATCTTGGGACACTATGGCGCAGTGCTGACAGTGCCCCCCTCCCGACGACCACCTCCAGGTGGGCCAGGTTTGAGAGGGTGGGCGCGGTGAAAGGCGCGGATGAGGCCAGGATCCAGGACGTGCCGGGAGGGCACCCCTGAGCGCTCCTCCGGGCCGTAGCCCTCCCAGTCTATCAGGTACTGGAGGCCCCGCCCCCACCGCCGGGAATCCAGCAGCCTCCGGACGGTGTAGACCGGGCCACCAGCGATGACCCGCGGAGGGGGCGGCAGCGGGGCAGGCCTGGACAAGGGTGAGGAGAATAGAGGTTTCAATAAGGAGACATGGAACACCGGTCTCACCCGGAGAGTCCTAGGAAGTTTGAGTTTGTAAGCCACCGGGTTAACCCTCCTCTCCACAGGAAACGGGCCGATGAACCGGGGAGTGAACTTGGTGGCTGTGCGCAGAGGCAGGTTCTTGGTGGAGAGCCACACTTTCTGTCCAGGGCGGAACGTCGGGGTAGGCCGTCTCCTGCGATTGGCCTGGATTCGATGGCGTTCGGTGGCGCGCGTAAGCGCAGCACGGGCCTTTTTCCAGGCCTGGCGGCACCTGGCCACAGCAGCATCCGCAGAGGGGACCGCAGACTCGGACTGTTGAGAGGGAAAAAACGGTGGGACAAATCCATACTGAACCTCAAAAGGGGACATACCGGTGGATGACCCACTCAGTTGGTTGTGGGCGATTTCAGCCCACACCAGCTTCCGACTCCAGGCACCCGGATTGGATGAGACCATACAGCGCAAGTATTTCTCCAGTTCCTGGTTCACACGTTCCGTCTGTCCATTACTCTCGGGATGATAGCCTGAAGAAAGACTGACAGATGTTTCAAACAAGGACCAAAATGCACACCAATACTTGGACATGAATTGGGGGCCTCTATCAGAAACAATGTCACTTGGGATGCCATGGTAACGCACCACCTCCCGGACCACCACATCGGCGGTTTCCTTCGCTGAAGGCAGCTTAGGTAAAGGGACAAAGTGGGCAGCTTTAGAGAACCGGTCCACGATTACAAAAATCACAGTGTTGCCATCAGAAGGTGGTAGGCCTGTGATGAAATCCATCGAAATGTGGGACCAAGGTCGATATGGGACCGGCAGGGGGTGAAGCAGGCCTGCCGGGGCTTGGTTCCCTGACTTCTGTGTAGCACAGACTGTACATGCGTGGACATATTCCTCAATGTCGCTTCTCATGCGCGGCCACCAAAAGTGGCGGCTAACTAGCTCTACCGTGCGGGCAGTCCCCGGATGCCCCGTCACTGGTGAGTCATGCCCCCACTGTAGAACATCAGAGCGGGCGTTGAGTGGGACATACAGATGGCCCAGGGGTACTCCACCAGGACCCGGATCCTCCTCTTGCGCACGCCGGATGGCGTCCTCCAGGGCAAGCGTCACCTGTCCCACCACACAGCTGGGGGGAATGATGCACTCGGGGACAGGGTCAGTAACATCAATGTCATACTGTCGTGATAAGGCATCAGCCTTGGCGTTCTTGGTTCCGGGGCGAAACGTGATGATAAACCTGAATCGGGTGAAAAACAGAGCCCACCTGGCTTGTCGGGGGTTCAGGCGTTTGGCTCCACGGATGTACTGGAGGTTTTAATGATCCGTGATGACAGTGAATGGGTGGCGTGCTCCTTCTAGCCAGTGTCTCCATTCCTCAAGCGCCCGTAGGATGGCCAACAGCTCCCTGTCACCGGCGTCGTAGTTCCTTTCAGCGTCACTGAGCCTGCGAGAGAAAAAGGCACACGGGTGAGTCTTATTGTCCATACCTGACTTCTGGGAAAGCACGGCTCCAACTCCAGAACCGGACGCGTCCACCTCCAATACAAACGGTAGGGTAGGGTCAGGATGCCTCAGCAGGGGAGCCGACGTGAACTGAGCCTTGAGGTGCTCGAATGCCGCTTGTGCCTCTGGGGTCCATCTGAGTTTGGTCGGTGCTCCACGGGTCACTGCTGTGATGGGTGCTACAATGGAGCTGAAACCTCGGATGAAACGACGATAGAAGTTAGCAAATCCCACAAAACGTTGTACCTGTTTGAGAGTGGTAGGAACCGGCCAGTCCAGTACTGCTTGCACCCTGGATTGGTCCATGATCACACCGTCAGGGGAGATGACATACCCCAAAAAGGAGGTGCGTGTAACATGGAACTCACACTTCTCTAGTTTGACAAACAGCTGATTGTCCAGTAACCGCTGTAGGACCTGCCGGACGTGCTGACGATGTTCTGTAAGGGACTTGGAGAAGATGAGCACATCATCGAGGTAAACAAACACACTGCGGTTGAGGAAGTCTCTGAGCACGTCGTTTAAAAAGGCTTGGAACACAGCGGGTGCATTAGTCAGACCAAACGGCATCACATAGTATTCATAATGTCCACTAGGGGTGCTAAATGCAGTCTTCCACTCATCATTCTCTCTGATGCGGACCAAATGGTAAGCGTTCCGCAGGTCTAGTTTGGTGAACACTGTAGCTCCTCCAAGGAGGTCAAAAGCAGAAGACATGAGTGGCAACGGATATTTGTTTTTCACTGTGATGTTGTTCAGTGCTCGGTAGTCTATGCATGGTCGTAGACCACCATCTTTCTTGGGTACAAAGAAGAATCCTGCTGACACGGGTGAGGTCGAGGGCTTAATAAGCCCATTGGTAAGGGACTCACTAATGTAATCCTCCATGGCCTGAGTCTCTGGGACGGAGAGAGGGTACAGTCGTCCCCGGGGGGGAATAGTGTTAGGCAACAGGTCAATGGCACAGTCATAAGATCTGTGAGGGGGTAGTTCTGTAGCTCTAGTCTTACTAAACACTTCAGCTAAGTCATGATACTCGGCAGGGACTGAAGTGAGCTCAGGAGATGAACAGGCAGCGGAACACTCCATCACAGGTGTAAAATGATTGGCTGAAACACACTCTGAGCTCCATGACAAAATTGCCCCAGTGGACCAATTGATTAGGGGGTTGTGCTTCTGGAGCCAGGGAAACCCTAGTACCACCATGTCATGGTGGGATTCGACTAAAGCCAAAGAGATAGTCTCTTTATGTGAACCGATCTGTAGCGATAAGGGGCGCGTCATGTAGTTGATCTTACCGGAGCCTAGGGGTCGTCCGTCGAGTGCCTGTATTCTCACAGGATTGGGAAGAGCCATGACCGGTAGACCGAGGCGTGTGACCAGAGCAGAGTTCATCAGATTCTCCTCTGAACCGGAATCGATCAGCACAGTGATTGGGATGTTCTCAGGGTTCTCTGGGGTCCAGGTGAGTTGAGCACTCAGGGATAGGCGCTTAGCTGGGTTGGGGGACTGAGATCGGACCAAACTGCTCACTAAGCTGTCCCCTTCCCCTAATGAGCGTTTTCGTTTCCCTGCAGCTGGGGGCATCGGTCTCTGTAATGACCAGCCTCACCGCAGTAAAGACAGCATCTCTCTCTGCGGCGACGCTCTCTTTCAGCAGGTGTGATGCGGTACCTGCCTATCTCCATAGCCTCCGCTTGAGTGGGCTGAGCAGCGGAAGCTGACGCGCTCTGTGGCGAACACACTTGGGGCTGTGCGGAGTTGGGAAGCCTGCGCTCACGCCTCCTTTCGCGTATGCGCTGATCGAGGCAGATAGAGGTGGTAATGAGCTCATCTAAAGTGGCACCCCACTCCCGACTAGCCAAATCATCTTTGACCGCCTCAGACAGGCCGTTATAAAAAGTGGTCAAAAGTGCTTCATTGTTCCATTTACTCTCAGCTGCCAAGGTGCGGAATTCTATAGCATACTCAGAAACGGCTCTGGCCCCTTGGCGGAGCGTGCTGATGCGGCGTGCTGCTTCTCTGCCACTCACAGGATGGTTGAAAACCTGGCGTAGTGCTTTAGAGAACTCTGCTGCATTAGCACAAAGTGGGGAACTAGCCTCCCACAGGGCAGTAGCCCACACTAGAGCTTTACCTGAGAGCAGAGAAATCATAAAAGCGACCTTAGCTCTTTCTGAGGGGAACTGATCTGGCTGCATAACAAAAAACAGGTCACATTGAGTCAAAAATCCCTGACAGGTCTCTGGGATGCCATCATACCGCTCCGGTTTCTGAAGGAATATCTTGCCGCCTGGGGGGTTCTGTTGATGCATTTGCTGTGTTATCCAGGTCTGGATCTGCTGGATTGAGGATCCTTGGGTCTTCAAAGCTCCGAGCACTTGGGATAGGCTGATGTCCGCTCCTTCAGCGCCTGTTAAACTCATGTTGATGATTCGAGCCTACTGTCACGATGCTAACTTAAGAGTACTGAGTTTAAGTACAGGACGCTGAGCATAGGAGCCAAAAACAAACTTGCTTTAATCCAAAAGAAGGTCCCACAAAGGGTAACAAAGGTACAGGAGTCTCCTAGAAACATATGAGGCTCGAATGCATGGCAAAACACAGACACCTCTTAAATACAGGTGCATGCAATCAGCAACCAAACAGGTGAACCCACTTAGGGTGAGCCAAGCCCAAATCAGTCCACAAAATCCAAGTACGGTGCACTCTGCCGCCATCTGCTGGACATCTTGGGACACTATGGCGCAGTGCTGACAGGTTGCAAATTTCAAGGAATTTCATTAATCGATAACTGTTAACCTTAACAAACGACAGTCGATAAATTGATAAGAAAGACCCGCGCCGGACTGCAATTTGCTCGCTTCATTTTTTTTGTCTTCTTCCGCTGAAATTTCCCAGCATCCCAATTAGCCTTCACTACATGGCGGGGAACCCTCTTGTGCAGTCAGACCTTAAATCATGATTACATTTCACGCAACTCCCGTTGATAACGTTCGTAAAAAAAAAAAGTTATGTTCCATTACTCAGAACTCATGAACTGGCATATTTATTTATTTTAAAAGGGACACTGCACATTAATGGACACTTCTGTAAATGTGGCCTTGTCACTATACTGTCCTCCTGCTTTATGATATGAACTGACTCAATTAAACTTATCAAGACTACATTGGAGACCATGTGTCTATAGCCCACCGTGGGCCGAGCAGTAGCTGTGGAGGTGTTGTATGGAAGTTGAGGTTAGAAGCAGTAGCAGTGAAAAGCAGTAGGTGTTTGTTATAAGTACTGCTAGTACTACACTCAAAAATAGATTAGACCACTCATCATAAGTCATAGTTTTATTGAGTTCAATAGCTGAAAGAGGAGAAAAGATATTAATATGAGTTTGCAGCCTGAAAAAGAGTGTCATTCTGAATATTTCTTTGAATATAAGGAAAGAAAGAAAGAAAGAAAGAAAGAAAGATGGATGGATGGATGGAAGGAAGGATGGAAGTAAGGAAGGAAGGGAGGAAGGAAGGAAGGAATGAATATGAATGCTACAACAGTAGTCATAAAAGGGTGCCTGTACAGAGAGCCTGCACGTGTCCCCAAATTCAAATCCCAACTGACACTGTGAGCATCCTCTCATTCACTTCAATGGAAAGGCATGTTGGCTTCAGACAGCTCTCTCTCAAAAAGTATAAAGGTCACAGCCTAGATATTGACACCGTAGGAATCCTGAGAAAATGCTGAACACTTTAGGCTATGATATGTCCGTGTAGCTTAAAAACTGTAGGCATGGCGACAAGTTAGAAAAAGAGTAAAAATGCAAAATTAGCAGCTCAAAAGCTAGAGTTGCCATACATTTCAATGAGGAGCGCAGTTGCTGAACAAATCGTCATACAGCGAAAACTATAAGTCACACTGCTTAGATACTTACATTATACGAATCAGCACAGTTGTGTGAACATTTTGATGTATAATATGTGTGTGAGCTTTCAAAACTGTAGGAGTGCCAGCAGTTTACAAAATGTGTGAATATTTTCAAAGCAACTGCTGCCACCACTCTAAAAACAAAGTTTCTGAACATTCCAAAAGCAGTTTCAAGCAGTTTCAATGGGACAAAAAATAGTTTTAAAAGTTAAATTTCTTGAAAACTATAACAAATATCAAAAAGTTTCTAGCACAAAGTATGAAGAAGTAGTTAAGGATACAAAAACTGGGGAGAATAATAATAAAGAAAGAAAGAAATAGTGGGAATATCACAAGTTGGGCTAGCTTTTGCAAGCTAGCCCACCTAATAATAATTGTTACGCTCAGGAAGCGGAGTGGGACCCAATAGGCAGACACAGACAAGGGAGTGCAAAAATAATAGGTATTTAATGAAAACTCAGGGAGGCCCACAATGTGGACTGTCGTCTCCAGAGGAGAGGCTCTGATCCAGGCCCAGGTTGGCGGCACGGCACTGCGGGGACACAAAAAAGCGTGATTAGAAAAGCTTCGCCGACGGCAAAAATGGCAATTGCAAAAGTAGGCACACGACTAGTCACGACTAACGTTGTCCAACAATTGATCTGGCATCGAGGTGTGGGGAATCAGGGTAGATGTACTGCAGTTGATTAGCCGAGGGGGTTCAGGTGTGCCGCTCTTGTTATCCCCTGATGAGGAGCAGGTGAGCTCGCTTGGGCCCGGGAGGGAATGCGCGACTTGACCACCGGGGGTGCAGGCGAGAGGCCTCGAGGGAGAAACCCTACCAGGGTCCCGGGAGGAGACACTCGAGGGAGAAACCCTACCAGGGTCCCGAGAGGAGATCCTACCGGCGTCCCGAGAGGAAGAGGCCGAGGGCGTGACAATAATGAATAAAGATACATTGTGTGCATTTGAAATAATCACTGTAGTGGAAAGATTTTATGATATAAGCTACTGCTACTAAATACATTTATTTACAAATAGACAAGCTCCAGTAAACAACAGTCCCCATGCAAACAAACAACACTATTCCAAACTCCGGTACGAGGCATGGCCATAGACTCGCAGTGCCAGATGTTCCAGTTCAATTGCAATGAAAGAAAGGTGAGGGCACTTCACAATAGCATTTTCTTGCTTGTAATTGAATGGAGAGAAAAAAACAAAAAACTATTCTAGTCTTTCGAAACTGTGCCAAGTCAAGGAGTCCCAGTTGCACGTTGTTTGAGTTAGGCAAGCAAATCACAAAGTGTATTAGCATGCACTGAAAATGATGCACAACCTATGCACATGCACAACCCATGTTGGTCCTAAAAGTACACACCAATATGCAAGATGGGAAAAAAACACAGGATTAGGGGATCCACTGACTCAAATGTACCTTTACACTCACTACATGTCTGTCTGCTGTCAATAGAATATCTCCTCCATACAGTGGGCAGTAACTTATAACAGTAGATCTGTCTGTCAGTCAGTCACATTAGCAATCTAAGTGGGATTCGATCAAGTGGTGTCTGGGGGAGAGGGAGGGGATTTGTCTCTAGTAGAATCTGTCCATCAGCAGCAGAATGTTGGGTATTGATTTGGTGTCTAGAGTCCCTACAGAGCGCAGGTGGGAGTGACAGCCCTGTGACTCAGCGTTGTCCTGATGTGACAGACCCGGGTCACAGAGGCGCCAGCGATGATACTCTTCGCCAACAGCCCCTGGCCTCTTTAAGTGCACAGGAACAGTGCAGAATCATTCATGCACAAAACAGTATTACAGATGCTATCTGTACTGTATGTACTGTAGGTGGACAAAGGAAATCAGGCAGTGCAGATTTTCACATGCCTGGTATGTCACTGTTAGGGATGTTAAGATGTTAATCGACTCGATTAATTGCTGATAAGAATTTGCTCGAGTAAGGTTTGGTTACTCGATTAATTGCTTGATTGATTAATTTTTTGAACGAACGTTATCAATGGGAGTTGTGTGAAATGTAATCATGATTTAAGGTCTGCCTGTAGTGAAGGCTAATTGGGATGCCGGGAAATTTCAACGATACAGCGGAAGACAACAAAACAATGAAGCAAGCAAAGCGGAGGCCAGCGCAGGACGCTCTTATCAATTAATCGACTATCGTTTGTTAAGGTTAACAGTTATTGATTAATGAAATTCCTTGAAATTTGCAACCCTAGTCCCTGTGCATAGTAGCTGTCAAATTTGATCAAATAGCACTAATACTAAGTAATCTTCAATAGCCGCTACTTCAAATACACACGCATACACACACACACGCACGCACACACACACACACACAAGAACATCTGATGGAGTGCATACTGTAGTTGTTGACTAACTTTAGCATCAGTGGAACACTTCTTGCCTGCAGCTTTGGACAGACAAATCATACATTCTCCTCTTGTGGTGCCTCAAACAGTTGGGCCTCTTGATCATCAAGCACTTCTTCTTGGCAAAACAGCATTTTATTTCAATGCCACCCGCTGAAATAGATTTTCTTTATTCATATCAAAGTGAAAAAGATATGTTTAAGAATAGTACGAGCAAACTGATCTTGATTGTCTAATGTTTTTGAACATTTAACTGAAAAAACAGTTCTTTCTGATGAAACTTTCTTCAAGGACCGTAAGTTCACCCTCTAGTTTGTAAAGCCAATGATAGGAAGCACACTCTCCACTAAGTTGTTTGTGATTAAATGGCTTCTATTTGAAGTTTTTTGGAGCCTGGATTGGGCTTGTTACCATGGCTCTCTTTAAAAAAAAAAAAATGATTTGCATAAAAACCCCTCTGTTAGGTTTTTGAACAGATTCTGGCTGAAGTAGACTCAGGAAAGCCTCCGGGCTTGGTGCGGAGGGGGAGGGGGGGGGGTCCGAATGGGTTGGTAAACAGACTCTGGGGACTTCCATGCTTTTGCATGCAGCCTGGTGGGGACTAGTCGGAACCCTCTGTGATTCTAATTGTGTAAGCTCATTGTGAATCACCATATAAAATGTCAATAATGCTGCCTGCCACAAGAAACACTTCAGCAGGCTGTAGCCCTGAGAACTCTCACTGTAAATTCTGTATTCCAATGCCATACCCCTTGTGCTCAAACGTACCATAATGGTGTCGTTTATTATTTATTGCATTTTCTGTTGATTTTGTGGGTTTGTGCCAAGCAGTGCAGAGAGACCAGGATTAATTACAAACCTGGTGCAAGTGTCTTTCAATGATAAAGCAAAACCACTGCTGGTAAAACCAGAAAAGTGATATGCCTTTCTCTGTAAACTGAACATGAAGCACTGGAAAGCCCTCTGACAATGTGCCCCCTCTGTTGATCTGGTTATTCACAGAATGCTGTATTGAAGTTGTAAGAAAACAAGCCCCCAGTGATCTGTCTGTCTGTCTCTTCTTTCTCTGGAAAGCACCTGTAATTTGTCTTCATCAGCTTCTCTGGACGTGCACCGCACAGAAGCCAGACCGAAAAGTATCAAATCAACAGCACATTTTTCAGAAAATGGCAGATCCAATTTTACACATGTCCCTGAGGCTTCTCCCTAAACCGTGGGTGTGCTGACCCCTCACTCATTCTGCAGCGCTACAGGCGGCCCAGGTGAAGCTTTTGAAGATTGTCCTGTCTGTTTTGCTACCCAGTGTGATGCGCCTCAATGGAAGGGATCCCTAACGAGATGTACCTGTGACGTTTAAAGCTGTGGGAACATGTAAACCAGCCTTACTAAATTGCCTATAATGAACATGAGACAGCCAAGATGGAGTCTACCTTCTATTTTGACGTTGAGCGACATAGCGCTGTCTCGTATGCCACTCATTGGGATGTGACGGGCGGTGAAGAAGAAGAGAGGTCTAATTCAATGTGGCTTTGGATTTTAAAACGTATGAACTTCATGCCGACAAAACCCCTAGGAACTTGTTTGAGTCTTGAGATGTTTTACGGTCCCATTCTTAAAGATTGGTTGATCAGTGTAACCAGGTCAGCCAGGTTTAATTATGGACTGTTTGTCATAGTCATAGTCATAGTCACTTTTATTTAAACACGCACCAAATTACACCGGTTTAGGGCGCCCTGGGCGCGGACTCTAAAGAACAGAAACACATAAAGGTGACATAGCAAGACGAGAAAGGACAACATAATAAACATGGGGGAAACAAACTTTCCTAACTGCACACATTTAAGACAAACATTCATACTACATAAAAACACAGTAGAAACATCTCAGTAGCCCAGTTCACGACAGTAGTGAGTTTTAAGCAGTCTTGAAAGTCTGTAGGTCAGGGGCTGACTTGACGCTCAGTGGGAGGTCGTTCCACAGCTTTGGAGCTGCCACTGCGAAGGCTCGATCTCCCCTTGTTACCAGCCTTGACCGGGGGACCTTCAAGTCTCTTGTTGTTGGATCTGAGCGATCTTACGCTGGAGGAATAGTCCAACAGTTCTGTGATGTAAAGTGGGGCGAGGCCATTTAGGGCTTTAAAGACAAACATGAGGGTCTTGAATTTCACTCTCAACCTGACTGGGAGCCAGTGAAGAGATGCGTACGTGTCAGCCGCGAGAAAATTAGCATGATGATGACCCTTTGCAGGGCCTGAGGGGAGAGAAAGGACCTGATTTTGGCTATGGTGCGGAGCTGGAAAAAGCAGGAGCTCACCACTGCGCTTACTTGTTTGTAGAACCTGAGGTCAGAGTCGAAAACGACGCCCAGGTTCCTGACCTGGGGCTTCACAAGGGTGGAAAGGCTTCCCAGGCCACCTGTGATCAGGGCCAGGCCCGTGCAAAGTAATGACTGGGCCCCAGAAAAAGTCCAGTGAATGCCCCCCCCCCCCCCAAACCTGCTTCACTCAAACCAATGTGCTGTCAAACAGAGAGACTTACGCAGTGTTAAGGGCTAGATAAGCACACATGATGTGCAGGCACGCACACCCTTACACTCTCTCTCTCACATACACACACACACACAAACCCTTACAAAACCATGAAGAAAACACTATTTTGCCACGGCAGCGCGTTTTGCGTGATTGGCTACACCCCTTAGACAATTTTGATGATATTTATTTGTACTCACGTTTTCAGAAATGTGCCTTGGCAACAATTGGTTCTTTCTATAGGCTACCAATATAGGCCTAACCAAAATAATCACGTAAACTTGATGTCAAGTGATTTTCTGATAGCCAGGAGAAAGAGAAAAAACACATCTACGATTCGACGCATCGCTTTGAACACCAAGTCTGAGTCGAATCACAACATCCTGAGTTGAAGACAGCCCTATGGTCAAAAGCCGCACTAAGATCTACAGCACCAGGGCGGCACACTTCCCGGTGTCCGTGATGCGGAGCAGATCATTTGTTTTCCTCAGGAGGGCAGACTCGGTGCTGTGGGCAACCCTGAAACCAGATTGGAAAATGTCCAAGATGTTGTTGTCGTGGAGCTATGGCAGCAGTTGACCAAAGACAGCCTTCTCCAGTATTTCAATCAATGGGAGTTTGGAAATTGGTCTAAAGAGGTGGCGTCTAAGCTGGGTTTTTTAAGAAGAGGCTGTACCACTGCATGTTTAAGGCTGGATGGTACAACGGCAGAGGCCAGGGAGCTGTTGACTATGGCTAGGATGTTGGGCCCTATATTGTCAGACACCTCCTTAAAAAGAGGGGTGGGGACAGTGTCCTGGGGGGCAGTGGCAGAACTCAGAGAGGAGATGATTTTGGTCAGGGATGGGAGTGTGAGGGGTTGGAGGCTAGACAGAGCATCTCAGGTCTACAGCCAGGTTGCGGGTGGAAGAAAGGATGTTCTTTCTGATGTCAGCCACCTTGTCTAAAAAGAAGGTCAAAAAGTCCTCACACTTGGCAGGGGATGCTTCCAGACCTGCAGTGGGTGGGCGAATGACAGCATTGATGGTCCTAAAAAGCGTTTTGGGGTTATGAGAGTTGTTTTCTATGAGACCAGCGAAATACTTAATTCTCTCAGCTTTCACCAGCTGTTGGTAGGCTTTAGCACTATCTCTCATAATTTCAAAGGAAATCTGTAGCCTATCTTTCCTCCATTTACACTCTGCCCACCTCCAGTCCCGCCTCTGTGCTCTAGTAACATCACTGAGCCAGGGGGAGGATCTTGGTTTCTTCTTCCTCTGGGTCAGGGGCACGACAGTGTCGAGGACAAAGGCACAGATGGAATTGAAATGTGACAGAAGCTCCTCAGGGTTCGACGAGCATCCCCTACCACTGCAGGTGTCGAGAGCAGCGGTGAAGGCGGGGCCAAACTTAGAGGAGGTCTGGGTGTTGATGAACCGGGAGAAACACTCTGGTTGATGAGCGCATGGTGTGAGATGGGAGAAGGTGGTATTAAATATAAGTGCATACTGATCACAGCCAGGGTGGGCAGAAAGCACCTCCACATCACCAACAGGGATGCCAAAAGACAGAACCAAGTCCAAAATATGACCTTGTTTATGGATGGATGTAGTGACATGTTGTTTTAGATAAAAAGATTCAATCAGGTCCATAAACTCTTTCTCAAAGGGCTTGGAAGGGTTATCTACATGGATGTTAAAATCTCCTAAGAACTTTGTCGTGGGAATGCATGATGGTAGACATAAAATCTGAAAATTGGGGAATAAAATTCTTTGACTGTTTGAACTGCTTGCTCTCTGTTGGGCGGTAGATCAGTGCAATAATGATGGGGTCTGGGGAGCGGGGAGCCTGCTTTCAAAAGTTGTAGTTCAAAGCTGGTATAAGAGCGATAGTTCATTGAGTGACAGCTGTAATTGTCTTTATACAAAGTGGCCAGACCGCCACCGACCCTCCCAACCCTCGGTGTGCAATGAAAATTACATCCCGGAGGACAAAGTTCAATCAGCAGAGTAAACTCACTGGCGGTTTGTCAGGTCTCCGTTAAAAAGAAATAATCCAGGTCTCGTTCCTGACAGAAGATGTTCAGACCCGCAGTCTTTTCTGTCAATGATTTCGCGTTTAATAGTCCCATTTTAACGCTGTTGTTTGTTGTTGTTGATGTGTCACTAAATTAGTGCAACACACCCCGTCAAGGCAAAGAGAAAGATGAATCCATATTTGAGTTGAGCCGCAAGACATTTTGTGGTAAAGTCAAAATGACGGTAGCCCATGCTAATACAGGTTATTATAATGTGTTAATGACGATTACATTACTGTGAACTGTGCATGCACTCTTTTGAATAATTGAGTTAATAGAAAATCCTATTCATCCTCCAAAATATTGATTTTGAACTCATTAAGAGGTCATGCATAAATAGGTCATTCGGTTGCATAAACAAAGTTTTCCTCTGGCAGCAATACTCCACCACATTAACAGTCCTGGGTGTGTGTGGGAGAAAATAATATGCTTGTCAATACTGTCAACTCTCAATTATGAAATTAATTTGAATAGTTTAGAGTGTGAGCAAGCATTGTGATTTCAAGAAATATGGATTAAACCCATTTTACGGTGTCAGGTTCAAATGATGACACCAGGCAGGGATTGGCTTGTGTGTGCTGGATTACTGAGGGCTATAATCAGGATTATTTCACCAATTACCTTACCCTCATGTCAATCAAATTATATCTGAAAGAAGTACTCTAATATTTAATATGCTTCTTATGGGAAAAGTCTGTCAAGCTAAAGATCAATCTACTCACCTGAGAATATCACTGTTAACATAAAGTGACTATGTAATTTATGGAGTGAGTAAATTCCAGTGTTTCCCACAGGATTTTGAGAGACTAAAAGGGGTGGTCCTCTGACCCTCTAGGGGGGTCCGGGGGCAAGCCCGCCGTAAGAAAATTGTGCACATTTTAAATTTAAATGCATCAATCTGGTGCACTTGGAGAGCAAAATCAAGAATGTAGCATAACAATTTAATCAAACACATTTGGTTATGAAAGGGGATGACATTGGCAAAGAAGTCACACCCACAAAGCATGGTAAACAAGACAGAATTTTAATGTTCGGAACCTGACCTTGAGCTATTTACATGCATTTTCACATTAACTACAACTTAAGTTTCACTCTGCATGAAAAAACCTGATATATACACACAATAATTTACAAAGACAAAGATAACAAATAAAAATGTACCTTTCTAAAAGATCACAAGTAACATATGTAGTCACAGTCTAAGGGAGACTCCCATAAAGCAGTCATAAAGAAAGAGGACAGGGTTGACATGTGAAATGAGCAATGAGTGAAAGCAGGAGAGAAGTGATTGTGTGTGTGTGTGTGTGTGTGTGTGTGTGTGTGTGTGTGTGTGTGTGTGTGTGTGTGTGTGTGTGTGTGTGTGTGTGTGTGTGTGAGAGAGAGAGAGAGAAAGTGTGTGTGTGAGTGAGAATGATGAGTAAGTATGGCCCCCTATTTGCAAACTTTGAATCTGAGCATGGGATTTTCTTGGGCTTTCTTATCTTTCTATTTTCTGCCAGAGCCAAAGCGATGAAGCTCGGCAGGTCGCGCCAATGTTTTTGAGTTTCTTTCTAATCTCATCTCTCTCTTCTCGTGACCTTAAAATCAAGAGTACAAACATATTAAGCTTAAGACAGTAGCGTTCTTTCAATGATATTGGCCTGACTACCAGCAAAGGGCTGCCAAGTATCACGCATTGAGCGTGAGACACATGCATTTCAGCCTATTGTCACGCTCAAACGCCACACTTCACAATTCTCACGTGGAGAAATTAACAACCCCTAAATACTATCACTTCAATGTACATGGGACCCTTATTTTGAAATTACTTGAACAAACGCTAATCTCGTCTCCCAGTCGTCCTTCGCGGTCAAAGAACGCTAGGTGCTTGTGACTGGGAAAAGATCTCACTCCAAACTTTTGGTCAAACTTGGCAGCCCTGAGCAAACCTATCTAGCTAACGCTATATTGTTAGCTAGTGAGGTAGCGTTAGCCTAGCTAGCTAATGCTAGTTTTCAGTGTCACTGCTTGTAATCTAGTCTAGCTAGCCTGGAAAATTGGCTAACATTAGCTAGCTAAATGTAACGTTACATAGGCTGAATTATGTTTGGACTAGTGGACTACAGTGCATACTGTAAATAAAGTTACCTCAAACGACGAGTCCTCAAAATACTTATTCACTTCCAGCTTCTGAGAAACTCCAGCATGAGTGCGCGCGTACGGCACGCGGGGAGAGGCTGGCTGGCTGGCTGACGGAGTGATAGATGCTTGAAGTAGCCTATTGCACAGCACAAAACACAACGGCGTTCGAGATCTTTTATTTATATTATTATGAGAAGTCTAATACTTTCGGAAGCTTAAATAATTATTTATAATAATACTGATTTATGAGACTATGGCGGGACAAATTACACTATGGCGGCCCGCCATAGTCTAGGTAATTAATGGGAAACACTGCAATTCAGTTTATTTTCCAGGCCTGGAGCATCCTTGGAACAGTTCAGGTACATCCACACTCCCAAATAACAGTTCCCACACTCCCAAACAACAGTTCAGGCACACCCACGCTCCCAAATAACAGTTCAGGTACATCCACATTCCCAAATAACAGTTCAGGTACACCCACACTCCCAAATAACAGTTTAGGTACATCTGGTCTCAATGCCAGACCCATGAGATTTATTTCGCTGATACACTACGTAAGCTATGCTAACTACGTTACTGCATGCTGCAGATCATTCTACATATGGGTCTGGGACACTTCATGCAAAAATATGCTTTTCAAATTCTGGCAATTCATTGGTAGCGCCGGAATCCCAGCGACACCAATTAGTAATGATTTTCGCGATCAGTCGCTCTTACCCAACCTGGCCTTGCCCATCTAACCTGGGCTAGTGTCTCTCATTTGCTGCTACAGTATAACCTGTCACTCTTTCAATTTTGAAATCTCGTCGATACACCCTCAGAAAATCATCTGGGACAGCAAAATGGCACAGACTCTTATGAAGTATGCAGAGTGCAGCGATTCAATGTAATATTTGAGACTGGAGAGAGAGTAAGGCTCTGTACACGCACACTCCAAAAAAAGAGTTCTGGTATTACCCACACTCCTAAATAATAGTTCAGGTGCGCATGCTTTCATGAAACTGTGTTGACACAACACCGACATTTAGAAAACCGCTGTAGAAGATCCAAACAGTGAGCAACAAAGGAAGGGTTTTCATACAGGGCCTCATTGACTAACCTCTCTCATTTTATCATAACAAAATAGTAATATTTCACTGCATAGAATCCTACGTATTGTAGGTTTCATTATTTTACATGCTGGTATGTGATACTATGCAGCACCCCATCCTGTCTCCTAATCCCTGCAGATGTGTATCACACAGAAGACATTCACCCTCTTGCTTTTAACTCTGTGATATCTTTATATGCTGTATGTAAAACAGCAGATGATCACCGGGTTGCCTGCTGGGAGCACATGTGGGATGAGATCTTCTTCTTCTTCTTCTTCTTGGGATGAGATAGGAGACAGATACAAGAAGTGGGGAGACAACGGAGAGTGATGAGCATTGAAGCAAAAACGCAGCGAGTGAATCTGTCAAGAAATCAATGTGCTGACAATTTGACAGGGGGGCGGGATTCAAATGCACAAACATTGTTTTCTTGAGACCCAGGGCCAGGAAAGCAGAGCCGTAATCGAATTCCGCTTAGCTATTTTCAAACTCAGTCCGGCTCCCATGTAAAACACTGTTTCGCAGGTGTACCACGTTCCCCACAAAGAGACCCGTCAGCCTTACATTTTGACACAGTTGGATAACCCCACCATGATAACACTACAGACAGATCTGGGCATGTACCCTCTAAAGGAGCAGAATTCATAATTATATTTAAAAAAAATAAATCCAAGCCAAAAAACATTGCTGTAGGAGCTTTTGAAATACAGTCTTGCACTTTAGAATTTAAACCTTGTTGTCTTCTACTGCAATCAATTACATCCTTTCTACTTTCAAAAATCATCTTCCTTGGCTCCTACCAGACACTGTCAAAAGGGGATTGGGATTTTTCTGCTGATAAGGCTTAGGTGATATGAAAGTCAATGATATTTTGGAGGAGATGGGGGTGGGGTGCTGTTACAATTAAAACGGCAGACAAGTATACTATCAGAGATAATGATTGCTTGAATAAAAGTTACCTTTGCCAATTATTATTGGCTTGCTTATCAGGGATGATATGGCCACATGGCTGACTAGAATAACGATGTGACAGTGCCATTTGGCTCTCCTTGCCTTGTCCTCCTCTAGCTTCAATAAAAATGTAAACTATGTGTACACAACACCTTCTCAAGGGCTAAAAATCCCTGACACAAGTGTTGGTCACTATGAATTGTTACAGGTAGGTGAGTCGAAAACAAAGAAGACTTGAGCTAATGCTTGAAAAAAAACTACCTTTAATATTTACAATGATCCCAAAATGTACTAATACTAAGCACATATAATTCCCTTGTACTCATGCCCTGATTCCAGTGCTTGAAATAAAATCTGATTGAATGCATGGCGATGCCAAGAAATGCCAGTCCCAAGGTTTTGTCACCAAATGACAATCTATCATGGGACTCTACACAACACCTGCTGGGTCCCCAGATGTGCTCCGGCACGTTTTTAGAGGGTGACTGGTAGTGTGTATCCCCAGGGGTTCATCCCCACAGCTGTGAGCACGGCAAGGTCTGCCTCATCTACACATCTGAGCTCCCCTTCCCTGCTTTATCTACAGTGGGACTTCATTTCCACACCGCTCACGCCATGCTGGGCCTATATCCTCGCAAATTTGGGATCTGAATAAAGGATGAGGTTGAGCAAGCCCAAACAAATGGTTCATATTCCATAATATCAACCTTGTTCTGAACACACCATATGTGTATTGTTTATTTTTGCTGTATAGTATGTAATGTCGTCTCTAGGATGTTTGAAAAAGTGATTGGAATGAGAGATTTGATTATCGGATGGGCTTCTTCAAGCATCTGTTCCATGATTTGTTTTGAAGCAGGTTGAAATAGTCCTAAGGGGGTGATGTGTCAAGGATTCTTTGGAATACCAAAGTCAGACAACATTTAAGTCACGGTGCCTCATCAGATGGGTTCTTTAGTTGTCCATTTAGTTTGAGTAAGTCAGACAGTCATCTCATGATGGGGGATTGGGTTAAAATGGTGCCTACTAGCAATAGCATTTCAAGCTAGGAGGACAAGCTCTCACTGCTGAACTGACAAGCCAAAGAGACAAAAGTAATGATCAGGGCCCCGTACTACGAGGCTCGTTCAACATATCCAGGATAACTTTTTGCTAGCTCGCTCGAGTAAACCGGACAACCGCAATCACGGATAAACAGTACTACAACGGTGGCTATCAACTCGTTAAGTCTACCCAGCTGGTCCAATCTAGCTATGAGCGCGTTCACGGTAAAAGGGGAGGTATTTGCTCGAAATGACCAATCGCATACCTTAGTATGGGTATTCGGACACGGCCATGAACAAGGCAAACAATACGCATAACTTAGTTCTGTCCACCGCATTTTACACAAGAGGAGCAATAATATAGAAATATATAGGCGCAACAGTCGCTACTGCCAAAGGCAGGAAGGAAAGCTGGAAAAATACTGCCTACGTTTTATCATTATCCTCCACATAAACATGAGTAGGCAAGATCTTTGGGCTATGCCTATTCTTTTG
This sequence comes from Borostomias antarcticus, assembly GCF_949987555.1. NCBI lineage: Eukaryota > Metazoa > Chordata > Actinopteri > Stomiiformes > Stomiidae > Borostomias > Borostomias antarcticus. The sequence continues at coordinate 24,873,103 of NC_140247.1, read as the reverse complement.
GCGTGTAAAGCAATTGTAGCCTATATCCATAGGCGATTTTACCCTCTTTGAGTAGGGGGGGCAACATTTTGACGTGAGAAAAAAAACAAAACAGTTCTGCCGTCCCCTCCCATCTATTTACAAAGAATGCCAGTTGTGAACAGTATGCTAATAAGACATCCGTATGACAATTCAATATGCACAACGCATCAAACTTCATCTAGACACCACAAGCATGTCAATATGACTTTATGACCGAGCACTAGGCCATACCCAACATCACAACATAAAACTGCAACTGCCTGCTGGTGCTAGCTTCCTCGCCGATGGTGATGTTGCTAGTGCTAGTGCTAGTGCTGGTGTTAGTGCTAGTGTTAGTGCTAGTGCTAGCTCCGATAGCCTCTGGAGCACTTCTGCATTCGATTGCCCCTGCTGCGGTGTCATTTCGAGTGGTAGCTTCATTAGCATTGTCAGTTTTATTTTTTTTTATGAAGAAGTGGTCAATTGTTTTTATAGCTCTTTTCGCCATTGTGAGCAGGTTGGCTAGTTGTAGCTTGTTGAGCACTGAGCAGTACAGTCAGATCTCATTTTTTGCGGTAACAGATCAAACCGGAAATAGTTGAGGTCGACAGAGGAGTTGTGCCATTGGTGGATTATGAATATATATATTTTTAAAGGTAGCCTAGTTTAAGTTATAAATACACTTTTAAAATGAATGATGACCTAACACAAACTGGTACAAACCACAATTATGTATTTAATGATTGTGTTAATTAGTTTCAAAAAGCAGAGATGGGCTGGCCAATCAGGGGGGGCACTTGCCCCCCCTATAAAATCGCCCATGCCTATATCAATATATCTTATTCTTTCAGCTTCAACCCCTAGACTGGCAGGGGACGCTTAAATAAAGCAAATGTAGGCTATAGTTTTTAATAGTTTCAGGTTGGAGAAGACAATGTGATGTCTCTATACAAGAGGAACTAGAGATAAAACAGGCTTAGTATTAAGATGGAAAACGTGAAGCTCGAGGTGGCGAAGTAGGATATAAGCCTACGGGGGTAAAGTAGCCTATTTCAGTAAAGGCTATAACGTCATAATTGTCAGGCATTGGTGCTATCACAATTCTATTAAAATGTAGCCTACTTCTCTTTGTTCCTAGGAACGGGAGGCTAGTCTAATGAATCAACATAAAAGACTTGAAGATAGAATTTAAAAATGAGTGTTTTTACTTGGTTCGCCGCATCACTCACAGCCTACACAAAGCTGCAATTTACGAACTGTAAATGCAAAATATGGCTCAAGCAGCTGTCATTCTGCAATTTTTCATATGATATCGGGGTAAGCCAAAGAGGGTTGTCGGTTTGTAAAAAGTGTTCTTAAGAACCTCTCACTGTTTGCGCACTGCAGATTATTTTTTAATTCGCACACTGAAGTTCCATATAGAATCTTAATATCTATATGCCATTTTCCAAGTGAATTGATCGATCAGCGGGCAGTGCTTCATACGTTTTGATCCATAGTCTGGAACTTAACCTGCCCCGGAGCAGGTTAGCTCGGAAGCATACAGTAAGTTGCCACAGCGATATAGCACGGTGAAAAGTGAACCACCTTCGTAGTACGGATAAATCAGGCTTTAACCTGAGGTGATCGCGCTAACCCCGTAATCCTGTTTCGTAGTACAGGGCCCAGGGCTTAATAATTTATCAAGACAAGCTTAGTTGCTGCATCTTGAGGACATAGAGTGGCATATACAATCTGAAACAACATGGTGAGTCATGGCGAGATGTTCACAGAAAACATCTGGGCCCTGTTATTTGCCAAGTATGCTGCCTGCAGCGACCCACAGGCTCGGCTTGTGTACATCAGACATTTATCTTGAGGCCATTTTCTTGTTCTGATATTCCCTCCCAGTTTGTTGTTTTTGTATTTCACAAGTCTAATGCCGCTGCTTTCACCTTAACGACTTCACTCAATCTAAGGATATGCTGCTTCTTGATCCAATCAGGGCCAAGTGAGAGATGAGTCCTGAAAAATTGTCATGATTATGTTCTTCTGAGAAAGACATACTATTCTGAGTCAATCAATCAATCAAAGCTTTATTTGTATAGCGCATTTCATAACCAGAGGCAACACAATGCTCTTTGAGTACTTTCAAAACATTTGAATCAAGACAAAGATATTTGTTCAGACTGTTTCTGAATTTGTCAGCTGCAGAACTAGCCTTCATCCTGATTCCGAGGGCTCTCATTCTGTGTCTCTCACAAATCAGTCTGGATTTCACCATAGAGATCTGTTTGTGCCAGATCAGAAAATGATCTCACCAATCAGCGTTGTTCGGGGGAATATGAAATACAAACAGCTACGCTACCCTTTTTCAATCAGTTAAATCAATTACAAGACACACAGGCTACAATGTAAAGGCTTAGATCCCACCCTACTCCACCATCGTCATGTGAGAGAGAGAAAGAGAGAGAGAGAGAGAGAGAGAACGCATGGCCAATGCCTATGAGGAAAGAGCTCATTGAAGAAAGGGAAAAGAAGAGTGAGAAAAGAAGAGCTGTGGAGAAAAATAGATACATGTATTGAACAATGGTCTATATTCCCTTTCATACCCAACCATCCAATCAGAGGTGCTGTGAGGAGGACCAATCAGACCACACCCTGTCCTTGTTATAATGCCTTTGCAAGGAAAACTATTAGAATAGATAGAAGATAATAGAATAGATAATTTAGAATAGAAAGTTTATTGGCCATGTGTAACAAGTACAGGTCCAGATACATCAGAATTATTGTAATCACCTGTAATGTCCTTACAGTATATTATCATTGCTTATCAGTGCTAATGGATTATGTACATGTTAGCATGTACATAATCTATCCAGACCTATCTACCCCATCCTATCTTAATTTTATATTTTATAGAAAGGTACTTATTGTGTAATTTGTGTTAATCTGTACATTTGTAATTGTGTAAATTTGTAACTTAGAATTTGTACTGAAATTGCGTATTGTAGCATAATCTTGGAGCCGGCAGCAACATTTCACTGTGACTGTATTACAAGTGACAAATAAAAGGAATCTTGAATTCCAGACTCAATTATTTTGCATATGAGACAGGGGGCATAGTATCTCCCACTCTACATGTTCAACAATCCGACATCCAACAAAGCTACACAATGCCAATTGGAATTACAGTACAGTATGTGTATTGGCAGGATAAAACATACAGTAAAAAATGTTGATTGTGGTGTTTCAGAAGTCCATCAGAGGCCATGTATGCCATGAAGTTTACTGTAAGTTCAACCAGGAAGACTGAGTACAATCCACACCATACTATATATGTTCAGTAAATACATGAGAGGGGGCAAAATAGAGATTTTCAAAGAAATGAAATAAATAATGTTCTAGCGACTGCCATGGTGTTTGAAACCTAACTTTCATCCATTTTTGTGCGACAGCATTGCATATAAAAGGAGTACTGTCTTCAAACCGCTCGAGATGCACTAACAACTGTGCTTCATTTTGCCATTCTAATGGCAAATTTACTTTAAACTATAGCAACAAAACTATCATGAAAGCAAATGCTGCTCTGCTTCACAGACGCTGCCTTTGTTGGTTTACTGAGACATAAGGTATTTTTGCTTTTTTTTGTTTGTTTTGAATCTTTCTGGGGCGTAATTATAGTTGATGTGGTGTGATGTAAAACAAGCAAATTATTTGCACCACTGTCACTTAAGTTTGCAGAGAATCTAAGATGAAAAATGTTTCAGACACTGGATGGCAAGAGACAAGCTCTCCTACTTGTGGGATTCTAGGAGTAGTGGAGGAACTGGCTGCTACTGAATTGACGTAGTGTGACTGTTGCTGCCCAGAAGCTGACTATCAAACAGTTGATGCTCTTCTGTGATTGGTTTAGATTCAATCCACATTTTGTCTGCAGGAATGCCATTGTCAGGGTTTGAGTTATAATCTGAGCTGTGTGAGCTCTAAAATAACTAATGTTATTAGGGGAAGAGATAAAAAAATACTTTTTAAGTAAAATATTTAAAAAGCCAACCAGTGTGCTTTCCGAGAGAGAGAGAGAGAGACTTCACTGTTCATTATGTGGTTAACTGTTTCACACACACACATGCACACACATACCTGTACACTCATGCATGCACACACACACACACGCATGCACACGCACACACACACACACACACACACACAGAAGAGGCCACCAGCCCACTTTTTTGATCCTGTCCCCGTGCACTGAACACATCCCATACACACAATCAACAGCACCGTGACTGTCCATGGTTCTAAAACAACACAATCAACAGCACCGTGACTGTCTATGGTTCTAAAACAACACAATCAACAGCACCGTGACTGTCCATGGTTCTAAAACAACACAATCAACAGCACCGTGACTGTTCATGGTTCTAAAACAACACAATCAACAGCACCGTGACTGTCCATGGTTCTAAAACTACACAATCAACAGCACCGTGACTGTCCATGGTTCTAAAACAACACAATCAACAGCACCGTGACTGTCCATGGTTCTAAAACACAATCAACAGCACCGTGACTGTCCGTGGTTCTCAAACACACTCAACAGCACCGTGACTGTCCATGGTTCTAAAACACACTCAACAGCACTGTGACTGTCCATGGTTCTAAAACACAATCAACAGCACCTTGACTGTCCATGGTTCTAAAACAACACAATCAACAGCACCGTGACTGTCCATGGTTCTAAAACAACACAATCAACAGCACCGTAACTGTCCATGGTTCTAAAACAACACAATCAACAGCACCGTGACTGTCCATGGTTCTAAAACAACACAATCAACAGCACTGTGACTGTCCATGGTTCTAAAACAACACAATCAACAGCACTGTGACTGTCCATGGTTCTAAAACAACACAATCAACAGCACCGTGACTGTCCATGGTTCTAAAACAACACAATCAACAGCACTGTGACTGTCCATGGTTCTAAAACAACACAATCAACAGCACCTTGACTGTCCGTGGTTCTAAAACAACACAATCAACAGCACTGTGACTGTCCGTGGTTCTAAAACAACAGCGCTGCTACTGTTTTTACTATTTTTCTACAGATACAGTCATCCTGGAAAGTCTGCACACCCCTTTCACCTTCTCCACGTTTTATTACGTTACAGACTTATTCTACAATAGATTCATTTTTTGTCTCAAAATTCTAAAATAGCCTATAATGACAATGTGAAAATATGTTTTTAGATATTTGTGCTAATGTAAAATATCATATGTACACAAGTGTGCACATCCTTTGATATGACACCCAAAAGTGAGCTGAGATGCATTTTGTTTCCACTGATACTGCTTGAGATGTTTCTACAACTAATTTGGAGTCCACCTGTGGTACTGTAAATTCAATTGATTAGACATGATTGGGGATTACCAACACCTGTGTCCCACATATGTTGTACCAGAGCCCACCACCGGAGGGGCGCAGCCACAATTCATTTGTCCAGTGCCAAGTACATTTTGCTGACGAGTACATGAAAAAACTATGCTTGGTGTCTCAGTATGTATAGTCTGTTCTACTCAGTTAGCCGTCTATTTTCTCAATTCATGAACGATGTATGCCCAAAAAATAATGTAATCTTATATCAAATTATATAATTTCTTACTTCCTGGAAAACGGTAGATCACGTGCAATGACGACAACAGGTACCTTAGAATTTAGGCCAATAATCTCACAACATCCACCCGTCAATCAACGCTATCCTTCTATCGAATCTGACTAAAGTTCTTAAAAACCGTCCACTTGTCAATGTTCCAATCAAATTCCATTATGTCCCACCCTCATAGCTTGTTTGCGTCGGAAATACGTCAAATTACGGAAGTTAGATGATCTAAAACGTCCCGTTTCAGTTCGACTTTAAGAACAAACAGCAGCCCATTGTCAAAGTCCGCTCTACATACCGTGGGAAGCTGTCATGTGACATAGGTCTACAGGTGCAAGTTCACACAAATGATATACAAATAAAGGTAAAGCCTGCAATAACAAGAATCATAATAGCAGTTCATGCAAATAATGTAGAACAAAAGTATATAGTAACAGAAATAATAACACCAAAATAACAGGCTTTATACCATGGCCTGGATGAATACTCGATACTGATTGGCTGGTGTGCATTATTTCTCGACAAATGTACAGCTAGAGCCTTGTCACAGTTTTCACAAATCACAAATTAATGCACTTGTTTCACCTCATGAAACAGCCTTTTAATATTGGCTCTAGGACTTTAGTGCAAGCAACCATGTAGATTCTCTAGTATGTGGTCTAATTAAATGCTGCAACTTTATCGGAGTTCACTGTCTAGCAGAGTCTGAGCCTGTCTGGTCCATTTCTGCCAAGTGTGCTTGCATCAAACACCATGTTTTTTTGATTGATTGATTGAAACCTTTATTTATACTCAGGTGAGCTCAGTACTCAGCAGAGCTGCTGAGTGTACAACAAAATAGAACAACAAAACAATGTACAGTGCACTTAGTTAAAAACAGTTACAACATGCATCATAAAGAAATGAAATCAGGCATTTAAATACCTTAAGGGAAGGAAGAACTTACAGCTTTAACTTGGACTGAATGTCATTCCAGGACTTAGGGGCTGCATAAGTAAATGCTGTCCTGCCAAGTCCTGTAGTCCGTGGAACTTTAAGTGTGATCCAGTCACTAGAACGTGTTTGATGGGCTGGAGCATTCCTGTCCAACAGGGCAGCTATATACGGTGGCTGTTTGCCGGTCAACACCTTGAAAATATTTAAGAGCCAATGATAGTCTCGCCAAGCTGCCAGGGATGGCCAGCCAACCTTACTGTAAAGGTGACAATGATGTGTATCATACCCATCTCCAGTAATAAATCTAAGTGCAGAGTGGTACACAGAGTCCAATGGTTTCAGGGTGGCAGCTGAAGCGTGACGATAAATGACATCTCCATAATCAAGAACATAAAAATATTGACTCAACAACTTTTTTCCGACAGAATCGAGGGAATCTTGAGCGATTTCTGTACAGAAAGCCAACCTTTCTCAATATGAGATTTAAAACTTAACTGTTCATCTATCCACAAGCCCAGATATTTATATTCAGTAACTCTGCTAATTTGTGTACCATTTAGTGATGCTATCTGTAGACTATTGTAATCCACATTTTTTGCCCTGGAAAATATAATGAATTTCGTTTTATTAGAATTGAGAACAAGCTTAAGTTGATATAGGGCATCGTGCAAAGCAATACGTCAGGGAATCCGTGTTTCAGTACAGTCATTTGGGAAACCCTGAACGCCGCGGGGCAGAGCCGGACCGACGCACGTTGTGTCATGGGTCCACTGGCAAGCTCAGAGGAGTGGAGGGGGTTGTGTATGGAGGCTGTGCCGTATTAATATTGGAATGAATAGTACTTGAAGAAGTGGACAAGGGACAGTGGTCCACAGAAAGTGGGACCGATAAGTTGTAAAATAAACTTAGGCACCAGACAGCTGAATCAACAGTTACAATATTGGAAAAACCTAAAGATATCAGATAGGACAGTGGGCACTGTTCTAACTTTTAATGAGCTAGACCATAAATCTGAAAGCCACCTGTGACAAATGATGGATGTAGCCTGTGATAACTGATACGTAGAAACAGAATTACAAAGCTGGTATGTACTGTACACAGAGCTTCTTGGGTCTCCTGCAGGACACTCACTGAGACTGTGTTTTTTGCTACTTTGGAAATAAACAGCCTCTGTTGATCGCCTCTAGACTCCGGTGTTTCTTCATTACTGAATTTGATTGTGTTTGACAAAGTGTTCCAAGTATAGTTTAAGACTAAATTTTATTACAGTAGTAGGAGTAGTTAGTTCTCAATTTGCACGTTGTAAGGCAAGGCTAGTTTAAATGTAGAGCACATTTCAGTAACAAGGCAATTCAAAGTGCTTTACATGAGACATTAAAACCATCAAGACAAAGTGCAATATTACACAACATTGCAATATTGCAACATTATACAAGATCATACAAAACAAAATGCAATAAAAAAAAAAAACATTATAAAAGGACATTTAAAACAAAATGCAGGAAAAATTAAATACAAGAACAAAAGTTACAGAGCAGCGTACGAATTAATAATTATTTGATTGATTTGATTTGATTTAATAAAAAGCAGCGACAAAAAGAAAAGTCTTCAGTCTTGAGTTGTAGCAGACCTGCAGTTTTCTGGAAGTTTGTTTGAGCATAAAAACTGAGCGCTGCTTCTCCATGTTTTGTTTTAACTCTGGGGACAGAAAGCAGGCTTGTGCCAGACGACCTGAGAAGTCTGGATGGTTCATAACCTAGCAGCAGATCAGAAATATATTTTGGCCCTAAACCATTCAGTGCTTTATAAACTAACAGCAGTATTTTAAAGTCAATTCTTTGACAAACAGGAGGCCTGTGTAAAGACCTCAAAACTGGAGTGATGTGATCCACTTTCTTAGTCTTAGTCTTCAGGTCTGGGTCCATGACTACACCGAGATGTCTGGCTTTGTTTGTGGTTTTTAGCATTGCTGATTGAAGCTGAGCGCTGACTTCTAATTGTTCTTCTTTGGCTCCAAAGACAATGGGCCTCATTCACTAACGAAGTAAAGAAGTTCTTAGGAAGCATTTCTTCTTAAACTGTACTTACGTCGTTTCTAAGAAAATTCTGGCATTCACTAATGGCTTCTCATCTGGGATTTGTTCTCAGCTAAGAACAGAATATACGAACACTGAATTGCAGTCGCAAGTAGGCCATTTGAGTGCGAACATTAAATGTAGACTATGCAAAATTGGTGATTGCGGTCACCTCAATTCTACAGTTGGATGATATATGATTGAAATACAATTATATTTGCATAATTACCAATAACATGCCCTAATCATAACCATAATTTCCATTGTAAATGTCGAGAAAATATTTAGATTGTGTGTGAATAATTTGTGATTTTGGTGTAAATGAATGAGTGTTGTATATTGTTTTAATTCATTGATCGTTCCGCAAAAGCACCGTGAGATTTCGCTGTATAGGCCTACATATAATACCAACAAATCCATGACCATTTCATCAATTGGTGATTGCGGTCACACTCACCACAATTCTACAGTTGGATGCCAAGTGCGCTAGACGGAGAGTGCTGCGGAGACGGAGAGTGCTGCGGAGACGGAGTGCTGCTGAGAGGGGGTGGTAGTCCGTGTCCCTGGTGTCTGTATCCATATCGCCAGCGGCGGGCACACCCTACAGTGCTGTTGTCCCTATTATGGCACCAACGCGCTGGTCGAACTCGGACAACGAGTTCAAGATTAAACATTCACGATTCCTTTATTTGTCACATACAGCCTAATGTCCAGTGAAATGTTGCTGCCGGCTCCAAGGCTATGGTCATTACAGATAAACTCCAATACTCAATTTACAAATGACACAATAAGGACAATTTCTATACAGTATGTAGATAAGATCAGATAAGAAGGGTACCTATGTTTCGCAATGTGTTTTTTGCTGTCCAATTTCACATCAGCCCATTTCTTTTTTATTTCAGCAATTGTGCGCCCTTCTCCTGATACTATATTAACTGCACGGGTCATCGCGTCCCATGCTTCATTCTTTTGTGTTGCTTTATAGCCACTGCTGACACTATTGAATATGACCGCCCATCTATTGTTGATCTCCACTTAAGCACTGCTCAAGTTTTTTTCTTCTTTTGGTCGGCGCCCCATCAGATTTGGATTTACGCTTTGACATGATCACTAGCTTATCCTTCAAATCTTTCTCACCCGTAGCAGAGTGTGTGTGTGCACACGGGCCAGCGGTGGCATGTCTTTATATGGAGCTGCCGGGGTGGTTACCTATGCTAATTCGGGTGCGCGTTCACGCGTTTTCAATTTGAGAAACCACCACTAAGAGAAGGCAGGTGCGAACCACTGGCGTACCGGAGGCCCCCCCGATGTGGGGGAGCCCCGGACCTTAGGAGACCCCACTAGATTTGTTTTTCCATTACATTTTGTAGCCTCTTAGATTTCCAAAGTCGTAACAGGAACAGGACGCTTCCTTTATATGTTGCTAGGCAACTCATCAAGTGTATCATTCTAATAAATTTGCTCACCTGTGATAGGGCTAGCTGGCTGATCATAAATGCTCATTGGCAGGCTGGGCAGCGTTTAAAACAAAGCGGGAAGCATTGCTAATTTAAAGTTCAATAGCCAACATAAGTTGTGTTGCTACTAAAAATTAAGCGCAAATATCCAAGCGGTGCATAGAAAAGCAAAATGATGGCGAAAGCTGAACAGGAGAGGGAAAAGCTACCAAAGATAACATTGATGTTCCTGCATGCAGCAAAGGTAGACTCTAGTGCTAGTGCATCTGCAGTAAGCTCTCCACCCGGGCCCGGCCACCGCTAGCAACCCCCCGGTCAGCTCCGAGTCTAGGCAGACAGCAGACAGACAGCACAGCCCCGTACAGCACAGCCCCGTTACAGCCGAGCCAGCTAGACATGCCTCACGCTTCGAGACAGGTAGAGTTATAGAAAGTTGTATTATCCATAATAGGATAAGCACTGCTCACAGAAGGCTATAAATATGTGTGTACTATGTTATGTGTTGCATATGTGATCTGTGTCGCAAGACCAATTTGAGCAGTGCTGACAAAAAAGTTATATCGTATCGTAGCCTATCGCATGGACCGTGGAATGCACTCAAAGTAGGTCGGGCCTAAGCTCAAGGCCGACCCCCCCCATCTCTTCCCCAACCACATGACACGTCAGCGCACACACACACAACACCAAATACTGGTAGACTACATTTCACAATAAGTGCGCCCCCCCCCCTCCTCCTCTCTTCCCCATCCACACATACACACACGTGCGCGCGTCAGCGAGACACATAATGCCAAATAGACCTTACAGTAAGCAGTGCGCCAGGAGCATTGAAATGAGGGTCACTGTCAGTTATCATTTTCTATGCGTTTGGGCCATAATAACCAGAATACGTAGGCTAGATTAAAAGAAACAGTGTCAGAAATGTAAAACTCACCACTGCTCTTCACATATTCCCGAAAAAACTGTGTCCGTCATTCATTTTGCGCGATGAAGTCCCTGGTAATGTCCATAGTGTGGTAGGCTAACGTTAGCTAGAAGCGAGGGGTAGTGCGTAGCTAATCATATTTGGCTGGCTGGATTAAATTCACCTGCTGCTGTCACAGTGTGCCCTGTTACAGCCGACCCGGCTGGAGTGACAGTATAGGCCTACAACATCCAACCTCAGTTGGTTTAGAGAAAAAAAAAGGTTGTTTTTTTTGGTTGTTTTTTAATTGGTCGTCGTTCATACTATTAAAGTTAGCTAATGTTTAGTCATCGGCTACTCTTCGATGCATTTTATTTGAAAATGTCCCCCCCCCCCCCTCTGTTTTTCTTTTTTTTTTACAAATCGCACCCTGATAATAGTTATATAATAGACAGGAATTCAACTGAAGACAACATATTCAAAGGAACCAACATTTCCGTAACACATCTGCTTACATGGAGGGAGTCATTAAACAAAATGGCAACTCCACATTCTTTCTTATGCACTCTATCCTCACTCATAAAGCTGAAGTTGGGAGGAGTTGACTCGATAAGAACAGCTGCACTGTTACCTTGGTCTAACCAAGTTTGTTAAAAACATGAAATTGTGCTTGATAATAAAATCATTGATTAAAAATGTCTTTCCTGCTAGAGGCAACGGCGATGGGAGTTGAGGGAAGAGAAAATGGGAGTATTGTGGGGGGTAAGTTTGGTCCCGGCAGAATTGTGGGGGGTATGTTTGGTCCCGGCAGTGACCAGCTCTTTCATCTGGTCAGTGAACTCCAAGCGGGAGGAGGAAGAAAGGGTTGCTGGAGACAAGAGTGAGTTGGATGGGGTCTGGGGGGCTGAGGGAGGTGGATCCTCACAGGTGGGTGCCAATGAGAGGTGGAGAGTGAGAGACTCCCCCTCTTGGTGGGGGGTGGAGGAGGTGAATCCTCATAGGCGGTCGTCTGGCACAGGCCTGCTTTCTGTCCCCAGAGTTAAAACAAAACATGGAGAAGCAGTGTTCAGTTTTTATGCTCCACATGTCTGGGACAAACTTCCAGAAAACTGCAGGTCTGCTGCAACTCTCAGTTCTTTTAAATTAAGACTGAAGACTTTTCTTTTTGCCGCTGCTTTTTATGAAATCAAATAATTATTTATTCATACACTGTAACTTTTATTCCTGTATTTTATTTTTCCTTTATTTTGTTTCGTTTTATATGACCTTTTATGTGTTGCACTTTGTCTTGATGCTTTTAATGTCTCATGTAAAGCACTTTGAATTGCCTTGTTGCTGAAATGTGCTATACAAAGAAACTTGCCTTGAATGGAAGTCTCTCTCTCTGTGTATATATATATATATATATATATATATATATATATATATATATATAGAGAGAGAGAGAGAGAGAGAGAGAGAGAGAGAGAGACAGTGAGATCGATATAGATATATTTATATTATATATATATTAGACAATCTCATGTTGTGTGTGCTACATGACGTGAAACTCAACTCAGGGCTGTATAAGAACGTTAACTCCAATATGCTGACAGCTCGGCCTTATATTTTCCCTCAGGTGGACATCTGGACCAGAAAGAGAGAGTATTATGCAATGACGACAGTTGGCTCGATAAACATTATACAGCTTGTCTTTACAGACCTAGGAATAGCCTTGCAACAAGTGTCACTGTAGCGTTCGATGTGGCTGAGTTTGAACTGTTTTGTCTTGTTTTGACCGTTTGCACAAAAAATAAACTGCTGTAAAGACTTAGGCTACTTTATACTAAATGTTGTGAATAAGAGTGCTTGTTGTTAACACCAATTGGAGTTTCATTTCTTTTAGTGACAAACAATAAGCTATATAGCAACCAAAACTAATGCCACATCAGATTTTGATTGCAATTTAGCTAGATATGAACAAAGTGTACTGCATAGCCTATAAACTGGACAATGAAACACATACTGTACAGCCCTTAAAAGAGGACATAGTGTACAAACAGTCACCAGTTTGAATATTGGTCACCCACAATGCAAGATACCGGACCAGACGGCATAGAGAATGAATTGTAACATATATTCTCTGTACTTATAACGACACCATTCGACTGCAAACTGCTCAAAGCAAGTCTAGCTATATTCTGTAGGCTGAGAAGAATTCAATGATGTCCACCTTTTGACATTTGTTCAATTTTACTGACCTCTAGTTCATCGAGAAGACAAGCAATTCCATTCAACAACTGTACATGATGACAACATGCATCAGAGGTGGTGGACACATGTTTCACTGTGATGCGGTGTCTGAATAGTTATCCTTCTAAGGGTTGGTTGTTTAGGGTAGCTACAATGTCTGACACAGATAGACAAAAAAAACAAAGCACAATGAAAATAGTCTATTTTCTAACTCACTAATAATAGTTTGAATCATTTGGTTCAGTAATATGGAAAAATTATACCTTTAAGCTACTGTAAGTTTTGACCTTAGATAATAGCTTGCCCCCCACTCAGAAAATGGAACCAGCGAGACAGTGTCCTCACAGAGCATGGGGAAATATGTTAACTGAATCCAGTTATTCTAATAATGTCCATTATAAAATGTCAATGGGCATTAGCCAATTTGATTTAAGATACGTTTTATTCAATTCTTTTCAAAACCATTCAGGCTTCCTTGCCAAGATGTCATATTAATTCAGGGAAGAGTCCTTGGAAGAAGATAAGTTAATTTGTACATTCATATGTTAAGACTAACACTGCTGTATATTTCACAAACCTAAACACGAACAGCAAAAGTAGGAATCTAAGTCAAAGATCCATGACTATTTGTAGGTTTTGACACAATGTTAAAAACATCAAACCACACATCTATTTTGCATAAAGTAGGGTTGCATTAAGCTGGATATATGATTTAACATTCATAGGTGTTTAAAAATGAATGACATACTGTTATTATTTGAAAAATGAAACATTTTTCAGCACATTCTTTAATATTTTTTAGTTCCCCAGTGGTGAAACTACAAGCGGAATAACCAAAAGGCTAGCCTATATATTACACTACATTGCAGTCATTTATCACACACTTTTATCCAAAGCGACTTACACTACAGTAATTGCATTTACAGTAACGTAGGTAGTAAGTTTATTTTTTGTAGTACACTTATTGCAAGTGTACTACTACTCGCCAAAACTCACAAAGTGCATCTCACCTCTAAACAAGTGACTTAGAGCATAATCTAACGCTAAAGCCAAAGTGCAAGAGTAGCAGAATATAAACACAATCGGCGCTTTAAGAGGGACGATCCTGGTAGTTCTTCTTGAAGAGGTGAGTTTTGAGCCTGTGGCGAAAAATGGACAGTGACTGACGTCAGTGGGTAGTTCATTCCACCACTGCGGAGCCAGGACAGAGAAGTACTGTGGCTGTGTCGATTGAGGGCAGCCAATCGCCCTGAGGTAGCAGAGCGTAGTGGTCGGGAGGGGATGTAGGGCTTGACCATGGCCTGGAGGTAGGAGGGGGCTGTTCCTTTCATTGCCCTGTAGGCTAGTGCCAGAGTTTTAAAGTGGATGCAAGTTGTATAGTTGGCACACTTACGGAAGTTCTGAATGGTAACAGATCCAGGGGCGCCGCCAGGGATTTTGCGCCCCATGAAAAGATATGACATTGGGCCCCACCAGTCGTGTATATTTCATTTGGAAATTGTGAGACACAATAAGTGGGAGGTCTTGGGGTCCTTCATTTCCTGCATTCTGGTGAATTTTTAATCCAGCAGTTTGTGCCTTTTTTGCATGAATTTATTGTGGAAATGTCTTTATGTAAAGGAAAACAAAATACAGGCACCAGGTGACAATTCAAGATATAATATAATCATGGGTGCCCACTCACCTCTTTAATTCCCTGCTTGCGTGGAAAAGTTTCCATGGCAACAAATGTTCTGCTTTGTTACCCTTGACACTTGAAGTTATGAATGTATGAAGTATAGCCTAGTTTTGAGGAAATCTATGAAGTTGTGTAATTTAATTGAATGTGCTTTTCAAACTTCACATTATATTGCTTGTTTTGGGATCAAATATAATCAAATCAAATCAAGCTTTATTTGTAAAGCACATTTCATACACAGAGGCAACACAATGAGCTTTACAGAGAGCAATGGGGGGGGGGCATAGGTCCCATCCCTACATATTCCAGAGGGAAGCAAAAAACAGTTTCACCCAGGGGTCAGAAAAGTGAGATGTAAAAATGATTCCCTGATCTCTCTCAATGAGACGATCGCGCAAGCTCCTGGAAAATGTCCTGGCTAGCCAGCTCCGGGGGTCACCACCCCTAAAGGAGCACCCAGCCCTCCACCACCCTGGACAGCAACAGGTCATTCGGCTTCAGTATCCTGGTCAGCGACCGAAGGGGAGAGAGGGAGAAGCCGCAGCCACTGAGCAGCTGCAGCCACTCCCGCAATCAGCCCTGCAACCAGCCTGGCGGCAGGTGCCCTGCATCACCTCCACAGCACAAAAGGCACCACAGGAGAGGTGCTTGGCAGACCAGTGACAGAACGGACCCGAGTAAGCTGAGTCCACCGGAGACCTGCCGTGGAGGACCGGTAACCCCTGGACCAGGACCGTGGTTTTGCTTACCGTCCGCCCCTGTGTTGAAATCCGTCGTTTAACGGGGGGTATTTTTTTGGGACATTATTTCAAGTTAATTAAACCGCCCACTGGGTGAACCTGCCGCTTGGTCTCCTCTTCTCTTCCCTGGGGGTCTGGGTTGCCACAGTAGGTAACAACTAACGTTACACACTAACTACAAAAAGTAAACCGGTTGCGTTATTGTGATTGAAACACGTTTAGGTAGGCTACAGTAACGTTATATTACACAGGCTAGCAGTAGTGTTTCGCCTATGATACAGTTGCAGAATAAGCAACAGTTACAACTACGGTTAAAACCTGGCTAACATTAACCGTAAGTTAGCTTATAGCTATAAGCTGAGAGGAATCCAATGATGGCTAGCACAAGACAGCCAAAAGACTAGAAATGAGCCAGAGATCTTAATATGTAGGCATATAGCTACCAGCTCGTGTTTTTCTAGCCCCACTGGTGCGGCTGAGCCAAGGCGCTCCGCAACACTGGGTGCGTTAAGTAGCTGAGCACTCACTCTTAGAATGCTCACTTTGCGTGCTGAGCGGTTTTTAAAACCACTTAACGGTCTGCTCTAACCGAGCGCTTAGTTGCTAGGAGACAAGAACTTTTCACCTGTTGTCAATCATGTGTGATTAGCGAGCAGCGTCCCAACGATTCCCAAGCCAAAACGCTCCCCTTGTTGTTTTTTTTGCTCAGGTGATGATGATGATTATGACGTGGTGTTTGGCTCAAACAGATCATAGTTCAAAACTGCTCACTTGTGCTCTGAGGAGATCAGTTTGAGATGCATTGCTTGTTGAAAGGAAACAGACGTCAACCCATTGAATGGTCCCATTGGCGGCCAACTGAGTGGTTGGAGCAGTGTGTTCCACTGTTTACAGCAAACCAGTGGCTTGACAACTTAAGGATGTCTCCAGAGACCTTTGAATACCTCTGTGACCGGCTGCGTCCCGCCATGGAAAAAGAGGACACACCATTCCTGTCCTTCACCAAAAAAGAGTGGCCATTTCTCTGTGGAAGCTAGCCACAAATTCAGAGTACAGAACCATCTCGCATCTTTTTGGTGTTGGTCTGACCACTGTATGGCGCTGCTTAAAGGAATTATGTGTAGCTGTTTCTGATGTCCTACAGCCTGAACTCACCCCCCTCCCATCTGCAGAGAGCCTTGCAGAGATGGCAGCCTACTTTGAAAGAAGATTTGGAGTACCTCAGTGTGTGGGCACCATCGATGGCTCCCATATACCCATAATTGCACCAAGAGAATATCACAATGATTATTATAATCGCAAGGGTTGGCACTCAGTTATTCTCCAAGCAGTCATTGATGGCAAGGGGCAGTTTTGGAATATCTGCGTTGGGCGACCAGGAAGCCTCCATGATGCCTTTGTCCTGCGTCTGTCCAAGCTGTGGGACCTTCTAAATGGTGGCAACCTCTTCCCTCCACACAACAGGACCATAGGAGTAGAGGAAATAGGTTTCTTCATTGGAGATTCTGCCTATCCCGCTCAACCATGGCTGGTAAAACCTTTTGCAGACAAAGGAAGACTAAATGAAAAACAACAGGCCTTCAATGTGAGAATCGGTAGAGCTATTGAAAGCTGTTGAAAATGCATTTGGCCGGCTGAAAGGACGATCTAAAACGCAATGACGCGATTTGGAATTGGCCAGGCAGATGACTGTTGCATGTTGTGTTCTGCACAACCTGTGCAAGGAACACAATGAAGTGTACAGGCCAGACTGGCTCAATGGCCTGGATGTCCAGCTACCGCAGCCTGCAGCAGCACTTCCAGAGAGGGAGAGAGTGATACCAGAAGCAAGTTCAGTGCGTGCTGGACTGATGTGACACTTCACTAATCCAAACTAGGATCTGTATTTAGTTTCCTCTCATTCTAA
This sequence comes from Borostomias antarcticus, assembly GCF_949987555.1. NCBI lineage: Eukaryota > Metazoa > Chordata > Actinopteri > Stomiiformes > Stomiidae > Borostomias > Borostomias antarcticus. Next base: position 24,855,530 of record NC_140247.1, on the reverse strand, counting down.
CTCTTCCTCCTCTCCCTATTGTATCACTTATCACTTGTATAATTAAATAACCACAATAATTTAATAACATAGCTCTTAATCATAATTAAGCATAAGTATAATTTAGCATAATTGTTTTGTTTAAAGTATATTTTACTGTTAAAAATGCATTGACCTTTTAAATATATATTCTAGTGTAAAAGATGCATGACTAAATTTACTCTACAACAGTATTTATTTAAAATTTGAGATGCTCTTGTGTCATACTTCCATTGCAGTCATACATGCATATATTGTTTGATACAAACAAACAAAATAAATAAATAAATATAGATTTTACTTTATTTTTGGAGTTTACTTTAGTCTAGTGGTAGTTCTGCTGCCATTTGTGCTCGATTCTCTCTCATGACCCCAACAAACTGTCCAAACAGATTTATGAATTGATTATTATAGTTTTCATCAACTTGCAACCTTCTGGCAGGTTCAGCTGCCTCAGCTTCTCTGTCGGCTTGACGACTCTCCAGCAGCTGCTTGTGCTGGGCCTCCAGGAGAGCCAGGTATGCAGAGTCCGAGTCCTTCTGATGGGACAGGTATTCGCTGTGAATACTCGGCTGGCGGGTCCTTTTTCCTTTGAAAATTATTATTTTGACAATGAAATTAAAGTCTAGTGAACATAACATTTACATTATACATCTGAAGCTGTGGTTGAAAGTTGCTCGAAATGCAGCAGATCACGTTAACTCAGTCTATTCATATTATTGTCATCAGCACCATAACGTCATTATTTTTCGAGGTAGTTTCGAGGATTTCCGACCAGATGGGGCACTGTCCGCTATGCGGAGTTGTATGGCAGTTGAAGAAGACTACCTCGAAAAATAATGACGATGCCACAAAAAACGGCTAAAAAGATCACTTAACAGTAGCGCCGAGCTTTCAAAACCCATCTTTTGTTAGAATATGCGTTTCTGCTTTGGTGAGTGGCTTTGAAATGTTTATTTGACACTTTTAAAAATATGAGCGCCAAGCGCCGCCAACTTGCAGACTATTTAAAAGTCAAAATTTCCTAAAAATGTCCTATGTTGGTAGAAAGGACTGTGGTAGCAGATGCTACGCCATTTGCACTCACAGTTCCTGAGAAGGGCTACACAATCATCTGCTATCATCGCTTCCAAGAGTTGTGTAGCCGTGGAGGGGGTGGAGAAACACGAATCCAACACACCGTTGTTCCGCATGGATGGGCGGGACCCTAATATCCCGTCCAATAGAAAGTAAAACTGGTCTGTTTTTCTTGCGGCTCCAATTCTGCCGTTGTTGTCTTTTTGTGTCCTGTACGTGTGCTTGAGTTTATTTTTTATTTTTTATCTACATTGTTTTGAGGTCTGATAAATCCCCTGTGCTGACAACTTCTCTGCTGTCAGTTGGAACAACTCATTTCTTTTAGCTCCTTCCAACTGATCTTGTATGTTTTTGTTAGACCAGATATCTATAAGGGCAAGGGTGTCCTCCACCGACCACGATACCGTTTCAGGCATTTCTTTTATTTTTCGTAAAAAAATAAGTTAACGGTTTCTCTACATAAACAAGCAATAGCTATATATGTTATAACGTCTGTTTAGCTAAGTTAGGCGCTGGAGCTCGAGCCAAGAGACTGACGTGAAGTGCAACCAATCAATGAATACCTATGTATTAAGCCTGCCTAATCGAACGGTTCTGCTTCACTGAGCGGTTGTCGAACTGGGCCTTGGGAATCGTGCTAGGAATGGTTTCTAAGTGTTCCGAACCCAACCGTTTCCAGGTGGAAACACCGTCAGAACCGTTACCCTGCGTGCTCAGAACCATTCGGCCCGACAGTGGAAAGACAGCTATACAGAGGAGTAAACATGGGCTAAACACTTCATAAGAGAGACATGATAGAGTGCACAAATAGTTAGAGAAGTTGTCTACATGGTCGGCCATTATGTGTTAGCTATCCCTGTAGTCTCTAATATGATATTTAAGTGAATCATATAACAAAGCACAGTAAGCACTTAGCAGAACAGGCTCGAATGCTGCAAAGCTGAGGTGGGGATCTATATATTTAATTTATCATAAAACAGTTCAATCTTGGGGGGTATCTTTTGAAAAGGTAATGTACAAAATTAGAAATTACAGTTTTATTGCAAATATTGTAGATCCACCATCCTTCACATTTATTGTCACTGTTTATAATTCAGGAAAATCTGCACCAGTGCATCTTTGACATTACATTACAGGCATTTAGCAGACGCTTTTATCCAAAGCGACTAACAATAATTGCATTTAACGTAGGAAGAGCCAATGTACTACTACTTGCCAGAACTCACAAGTGCATCTTCTTTCTAAAACAAGTGACTAAGAGCATAATCTAGTGCTGAAGGCAAAGTGCAAGAATCACAATCTAAAGTACAGTGCTATTTAATATAATACAATAAGTGCTTAGGTGGGAGGATTGTTGTAGTACTTCTTGAAGAGATGAGTTTTGAGCCTGCGACGAAAGATTGGCAGCAACTCTTCTGTCCTGACATCAGTAGGCAGTTCATTCCACCACTGCGGGGCCAGGACAGAGAAGAGCCGTGACCGTGTCGATCGACCGCAGGAGCCTCGGAGTGACGGGGCAACCAGTCGCCCTGAGGTAGCAGAGCACAGCGGTCGGGAGGGGGTGTAGGGTTTGACCATGGCCTGGAGGTAGGAGGGGGCTGTTCCTTTCATTGCCCTGTAGGTTAGCGCCAGAGTTTTAAACTGGATGCGAGCCGCTACAGGGAGCCAGTGTAGGGAACGGAGGAGGGAAGTTGTGTGGGAGAATTTGGGTTGGTTGAACACCAGGCGAGCAGCAGCTTTCTGGACAAGTTCCAGAGGTTTAATGGCTGACGCCGGTGCCCCAGCGAGGAGGGAGTTGCAGTAGTCCAGGCGGGAGATGACCAGGGCCTGGATGAGTACCTGCGCCGTTTCATTAGTGAGGAAAGGGCGAATCCTCCTGATGTTGTAGAGCATGAATCTGCAGGAACGTGTGACGGATGTGACATGTGAGGAAAATGACAGTTGGTCATCCAGGGTCACACCCAGATTCCTCGCAGTCCGAGTCGGGGTCACCACTGTGTCTTCAATGGTGATGGCCAGGTCCCGGTGCGGACAGCCCTTCCCCGGGAGGAACAGCAGCTCAGTCTTGTCCAGATTGAGCTTGAGGTGATGTGTCGTCATCCACTCCGAGATGTCAGCCAAGCACCCAGCTATGCGTGTCTCCACTTTTGTATCAGAAGGGGGAAATGACAGAACCAGTTGGGTGTCGTCGGCATAGCAGTGATAGGAAAAGCCATGCGAGCGAATGACAGAGCCCAGAGATGTAGTGTAGAGGGAAAACAGGAGAGGACCCAGGACAGACCCTTGTGGAACCCCCGTAGTCAGACTACGCGGTTCCGACGTCGACCCTCTCCATGTCACCTTAATGTCATATTAGTCCTTGAGGAAGTTTTTCAAAGGCTATGAATCTTATAAAGCTCAGCTTTTGAGTAACTTTTCCTAAAGTCTGCAGACTTTTAAGACTTTGGCTTTGTAGGCTTTGGTGGCCTCGTGCAATTCATACCCTTCCATAGTTGAAAACCCTGTCATTAAGAGACTAGGCTACCATGGCTGTTGTTCATCTTTATATACAGTATGTATGAATTATCTCCTGACTCTTGGCCTTTTCCTCCAAAATACATTTCCTCTCTGTGTTTGAGCAAGGCCATGGGTTTTGGTCCACAAGGTGCTGGGTGCTTTCAAATGAAGGAAAGGTGATATTGGCAGAAGATTGTCATTTAATCAGAGAACACCAACGGGGTCCTCACTTAAAATATTCATTTTCCGACTTCATTGCCAGGAGGCAGAGACACTGCTGTTCAATTGCTCGCCACCATGATTGTAACTTTTAATTTAAAAGAGATTCTAGTAAACAGGGAGGGCTGGCTGACACACTAACGAAATGAAGAACCCACTGGTGCTGGAGGCATTGAACGAAAAAAAAAAGTTATTTTCTTACTAACCAGGTTAGGAAGTGGTAATTTCTTTATTGGTCCTGCTATTTTGCTGGTCAATATTAATTAACAGAAACATTTTTCCTATATAAAAAAAAAAGCATTTTAAGAATTTAATTACTGATAAGATAAATCTACAAATAGTTCTACAAATAACTCCAAGAGCTGATATCATATTTGTTGTCAAATGGGAAAAACACACCACATTAACCACATTTAAAAAATCAGATCCACTCTTGGTCACATAGCTGCCATACCTTGATGTTATTTTGAAAACAGACTGTTCCTCCCAGGTTCAAGACTGACTTTACATTCTCCCACTGCTAAAAGCCATACTGTATCTCCTCTCCTTAACGACCTCAGACTTGGGGGAGACTAAGATGCTCTCAAGCCTGCACATTTCCCTAATTGGTTTTTAATTACAGAGACCGTATCGCCTTCAGTAATTTGAGACAGCAGGTGTCCTGATGGAGGGATGAAACATTGATGCAACATGGAGTTAGACCGATAAGCTTGTTGATCGAAAGTTTGCATTCCATTTTGAAGGTTACCTACAATCACACTTGTAAAACTGTAAGGGGGCTGGTTGGCTAGCTGACCCAAACGCAGGACCACGGACACAGACGGACAGTTCCAAGCCCAGAGGGTGGTTTAATACAAAAGCGGAGGTACAGAGGGCAAGGCAAAGGGTAGTCAAGTTCAGGCAGGGGTCAATCGATCAACAAACAATGTCCAGAAAACGTAATCCAAGCCCGAGGTCCGGGGAGAATGGGTCGGGGAAGCCGTGTGTCAGTCCAGGATAAGAGCAGCAACCAAACCGGAATCTGGAGGAGTGGAGAGTATAATGAGTCAAATGGAAAAAAACAACTATAACAACTGCTAGTACGGAAACTACAGAAGCCACTACTTGACACAATGAATCTTAGGGAAGAACTGGCGACGAACGTTGGGAAGACCGGGTTCTTATAGGGGAGGTGATTGGATGAGTGGTGGCAGCAGGTGAGCCGCGCCCTTGGAGCTGGTTAGCGGAACCGTGTTCAGGTGTGCGGGGGTGATCACGTCGGAGGGCGCGCAGAGCGCGCGCTGAAGTGGAAGGCCGTGGCGCGCGCGCTGCGGGAACGGTGGTGGGAGCTGGAGAGCGCCCAGGCGGAGGCGGAGCCGTAACAAAAACAGGGATATGAATAGATGACCTTTTGAGTTCTTATCTACTTAGTTGGATAGATAAGGGATATTTTCTTATCATTTAAGCTGTTTAAACTGTTACAGATGCAGTTATATCCAAATCTTGCAATGTGACCCTGTATCAATACTCTGCATTTTTTTCACAGTGATAATTGTTATGAATCATACTGACAATTTTCAGTGTGGTAATGGCTTGAAACTTCAGACTATCCAGATTTATTTCTCTTCTTCTTCGTCTTCTTCGTCGTCTTCTTCTTTCATCATTAAATGTCAGTCGATCCTTGCTCAAGTGAAGCGTAAGTAGTCAGTACCACCTTGCTATATACTGTGTAGCCTCAACTCCGATTCGCAGGCTGCCTGCATCAGATGCATTGGTCCTCTAAGGAATGGTTCATCGTCTGCAGAAGAGGTGCTCAAGCAGAAAGAACAAGCATCCAAATTGCTTTCAAAAGAATGGCATTCAAAAAGCTCCACCGGCATACTGTAGGTTAGGAATCACTACTCTGAAGAATCTGGGCAACAGCTCATGTTGTGCTGACTTCTAGGATTTTTCGAGGAACTGTTTGACACAAAGTGATCATTACTACTGTAGCTTCTGATGCTCCCACTGAGATGATGCACAAGGTCATTGACTTGAAGCCCCGATAAAACATTTGTAATGTAAAACAGAGATTGACAAAAAAGTTAGGAGCCACTGTGCAAAGCGCAATACTAAGACCAAATGTAATACTACTACTACTGCTACTACTACTTCTACTACTACTACTACTAATAATAATAACAATAATAATAATAATCATAATGCATTTCATTTATATAGTGCTTTTCAAGGTACTCAATGACACTACATAGAGAAAAACAGCAATTAAATACTTCAAAAACAGTAACAATAAATAGTAATAAGCTAGAAAAGGGGGCTCAGCACTCAGTTTATTACATAGTAATGAAGTAGAAAAGGGTGCTCAGACCTCCGCACATTGACGCCTGTCGTCAGCATGTGCAGTTGTTGAATGTTGTGTAAGTGGAGTGGACTTTTCTAGTTTAGAGGACGAGAAGTTCCCGACACCACCTGTAGAGTATCATCGAGTGCTTTGAAACTACTCTGCAGAAAGTGCAAGATCTTGATTCAAGATGGGAGTCAGACAGCCATTGTTACTCCAACAACATGTGAAATGCCAACACCATGTGCACAAGTAATTGTTTCCTATCACACCAATCAATTTAATGTTCATACATTTTATTTTTATCCACCTGAGTTTGTCTGTTATTTCCTCTGAATAATTTAAGTGTTTGAAATCCAACTTAAATTGACACTAATAATAAACTATAATAAACACATTTTAAACTAGATGCTTGGTTAGCATGTCATTCTACATGGTACCGCCCCCCCTCCCCTCCCTCTCTCTCTCTCTCTCTCTCTCTCTCACACGACAAGATGCTTGGTTTGAACATGTCATTCTACATGGTACCTCAATACCTCAACACAACACATTCACCGTCATTGTACCAAGCAAGGCCTGGTCTCTCTCTCACATGTCCATGTCATTGTGAGGAAATTGCCTATTAACAGTCTCCTAATCATGACAAAGTTATGCAACCAGGTTGGTTGTTGCAGTCTAGCATAGCAGGGCATAGCTCGGGAGGTGGAGTGACCGGTTGGGGATCGCAAGGTACCCGGTTTGATCCCAGCTTTCGGAGAGTGATGAAATGTCCTTAAGCAAAAAACTGAACCCCAAAATCGCTCACGTGCACCATGGTGGCACAGTACCTTGTACTGTCACCTCACAGCAAGGTGTCCAGGGCCCCGTACTACGAAGCTCATTCAACATATCCAGAATAACTTTTCGCTAGCTCGCTCGAGTAAACTGGACAACCGCAATCACAGATAAACGGTACCACAATGGTGGCTATCAACTCGTTAAGTCTACCCAGCTGGTCCAATCTAGCTATGAGCGTGTGCACATATAAAGAGGCAGTGTTTGCCGGTATGGCCAATCGCAAACATGGAGAAATCTAGAGCCGCTTACCACTCAGGAGGAGCAGACAATTATTCTGCACCAATATGAACACTATGACGATATTATATTAGTGAAAAACAACACAGTTGCTGCCACTAAAGCCAGGAAGGAAAGCTGGCAAAAAAAATAGCAGACTATTTGAATGTGTAAGTTAATAGGCTCATCAATATTGAATTGAATTATTGATATATGTAGGAAAAACAATTGTTTCTTTTTTCAATAGCGCATATAACTTGCCTTGTGCCCCATGATGAACACATCATAGCCTAGATGTGACAATGTATGTAGGCTATGCCTTGAAATTAATGAGTTGCATAAATGTAGGCCTATTCTAAGGGCGTGTAACATATTCCCTCAGCACCAACCCTGGCAATGGTAAACGTTCTTGGGTGCAAGTCAAGAACAAATATAAAAACATAAACCAAACCAGTGAGTAGGCCTAGGCTACTTGTTATTCTCCAATAAGCAGCCTACTCTACAGGCTGTTGGTGATTTAAACAGTTACTGTTTTAGGATGATGTATGTAGTATACAAAGGCCTATAGAACAATGAAATGGCTGAAATTGCTTATAGCGAACAGGAAGAAAAATGAAGCCAGAAAGACTGGAGGGGGGTCTTCTCCAAAAAACTACACCCCTGCTGAGGAGCTGGCTCTCTCCAACAATGAGGGTCGCCCCTTGATGGACGGGGTGCAGGTGGGGGATCTCCTCCGACCCTGGTGGCAGTTGCAGCTCCCAACAGTAGGTACAGGGTAGGTATTTCAATGACTCAATATTAAAATACCAGGTTGCAAATAAAACAAATATAACAGTCATTGTGGGAGTAAGAAGTATAATGCATGAACTTTCTCTACAGTTCAGGGAGACACACTGTTGTTGCTGCCACCACCCACTTGCACAGCCCACTCCCATGTAGAGGTAAGTGCACACACTGGCATGAATCTGTGGTTGTTCATCATGGATTAAATAGACCATTGACATTTTTTATTCCATCAGTGGGAGGCAGTAGATGACACTACCATGTCTGTGTGCTTTGGAGGTGCTAAAACAGATGGTAAGTGTGGACACGTGTCTAATTGATATACCTTGGGATGGGACAACACTGCTTCTAGTGCTCTCCATCTACAAATGAATCAATTGCATCCATTGCTATGATAATTCTACAGGAAGAGGCCAGTCTCCCTCTCCCAGAGCATAGCCTCCACTTCTAGGCCCTACACTTCTGGCCCAGACGCTTACAAGGGGTTAAGAATTAACCCTAATTCAAACAGAGTATCAAAGTTGCATTTATATCATAACTGAGCCTGGTAAAGGGACTATACTCATGTTAAAAGCAAGTATATAATGTCTGTTTCAGGTTGGAGCAGACAATGTGAGGGCCCTGTACAAGAGACAACTTGAAGCGGACATTAGGCTGAAGGAGGCTGATATTCAGCTAAAAGAATAGAAGTGCCAGAAAGTGGTCCTTGAGATCAAGAAACTGAGGCTGGAGGTGGAGAAACTGAAGTATGAAAAGAAGGTATATCAGTAACAACGTCATTTATTTACTGGCATGGATAACATCAACTAACATGTCTCTCTTTGTTCCTAGCAACGGGAAGACAACCAAAGGACAGACAAATAAAAGGATTATTACTACTACAAAAGCCTGCTGTTTAATGTTTGTTCATGCAAAAAAAAAAAGCTGTGTGTTGTCCTCTCTCACAGCCCTGCCAGTAGGATAGTCCAGGGTGATGGGGTCCACGACATCAGGGGGTTGCATGCTAACAGGTGGGACTCTCTCCTGCCGAATGGCAGCTATATTGTGGAGCACAACACATACTGACACTATTTGGCAAGCCCTCTCTGGGGCCACCCTGAGCCCGCGCAGGCAGCTGAAGCAGGCTTTTAGGATGCCAAAGGTCCTCTCTATCCTGACCCTCGTCTTGGTAAGGGCCACATTGAATCAGTTTTCTGGCCCTGGATCTTGGTCAGGATAGGGTGTCATCATGCATTACCCCTGTCCCCAAGCAGCACTCCATTGAAAGCCCCGAAGATGAAAAGGAATATTGCTATGATCAGTATCACACAATAATGTAGGCTACAGTTGCCATACCTTGCTCAAACCTGTGGCACAGTGTAGACTTCCTAAAGGTCCGGGAGTCATGCACTGACCCAGGCCACTTTGTCTCAAGGCTGGTGATCATGAAGTTGTGGTCACAAGTCATCTGCAAAAGCATTTGGGGTTCACAATATTTCCATAAGATAACAGAATTAAAGTAAATGTAGCATCAATGTGCATTTGGAAGGACTGCATGGTGGAGGTGATAGCCCAAAATTGCGCTGTGAATATTTCCATAGGCCTATGTGTGATGAAGGCACATTCATTAATTTCATTACCCAGAATACTGCATCAATCATATCAATGAGTAGGTTATCCTTACATAGTCTTACTTTACCTGAACATTGATGCTGTGAAATGACTTATGTCATATATGTGTACAGCCTATAGCACCGACCACTCTGGGGAACCCTATGAAAAGAGTGGGTTGCATTTAATAGGAGGCTACAACATTAAACGTCATATGGTATAGCCTACAGTATATCAAGTAGGTTCTTACCTGCTATTTCATAAAAGCCCTCTTTTATGGACTGCATGGGCAAGTGGCCTGGGAAGACCACAAACGCGTTAGCTTGGTAAGAGCCACGACCACCTTTCGTATTGTGCGACAGACCGTATTCTTACTCAGGTTCTCCGCGTCACCGACAGAATACATATAACTCCCTGTAGCAAAAAAATCTGTGGGACTGTAAGTGTACAACTTTGACGTGTCACACTAGCTACATGTGGCTCAAGCAGCTGACAGATATAAACTATCCCTTCCGCTGAAAATCTTTCATATACATAATGTATAGTCGTCAGTCGGTCCTTAAATACTCTCGCCATCCTAAGAGATCCTCTCACTGTTCACCCACCGACGTCCACAGGATCCTCTAGGAAAGGACAATCCATTTTCCGAGTGAATAGATTGGTTTACTACCGGTGTTTTTATCGCATGGATCCGTAAGCTGGAATGTAACCTGCCCCAGAGCAGGTTAGCTTGGCAGCATAAATTACCATGGCGATATAACACGGTGAAAAGTAATCCACCTTCGTAGCACGGACTAGCCAGGGTTGAACCTGAAGTTAACGAACTAACCCTGTTATCCTGTTTCATAGTACAGGGCCCTGGTCTTTATGTGCAGAGTTTGCATGTTCTCCCCATGTTCGCAAGGGTTTCCTCCCAAAAGAACCCAATACGGAAAACATGCAGAAGAACAGATCGCTAACGCTGTCCGTCCCTGGTGAAGACGGACAGGAGCACTTGCACGCTGCCCACTGTCTGCTCTTGGCTGCCTTTGGGGGAAGGACGTCGGAATGGGTTAGGCGCAGAGAATATTTCATCGGCGACCCTAAATATGTGTGTTTGTAGCCTATGTGTTCCATTGTGTCGCCCATTGCACGTGTTTGTTAGAGTGTGTGAAAAATAAATATTGTTTGATGTTTTTTTTGTGTGTTTAAAGCACATATCACCAGTCAGCGTTTCCTCTATAATTGTAAGAACCCCTGCCAGGCCAAAATAGCAGACTTTTAGACTGCTAACGTTGTTAGCAGTCTAAAACCTGGACTAAAAACTCCCACCTGGACTACTGCAACTCCCTCCTTGCTGGGGCCCCGGCGTCAGCCATTAAACCCCTGGAACTTGTCCAGAAAGCTGCTGCCCGCCTGGTGTTCAACCACCGCAAGTTATCCCACACAACTTCCCTTCTCCGTTCCCCACACTGGCTCCCGGTAGCGGCTCACATCCAGTTTAAAACTCTGGCATTAGCCTACAGGGCGATGAAAGGAACAGGCCCCTCCTACCTCCAGGCCATGGTCAAACCCTACACCCCCTCCCGACCGCTACGCTCTGCTACCTCGGGGCGACTGGCTGCCCCATCACTCCGAGGCCCCTGCGGTCGATCGACATGGTCACGGCTGTTCTCTGGCCTGGCCCTGCAGTGGTGGAACGAACTGCCCACTGACGTCAGGACAGCAGAGTCGCTGCCCATCTTTTGTTGCAGGCTGAAAACTCATATCTTCAAGAAGTACTACAACGATCCACCCTCTTAAGCACCTACTGTATTTTAGATTGCTATTCTTGCACTTTGCCTTCAGCACTAGATTATGGTCTTAGTCACTTGTGAGTTCTGGCAAGTAGTAGTACATTGGTTTTTCCTACGTTAAATGCAATAATTGTTAGTCGCTTTGGATAAAAGCATCTGCTAAATAACTGTAATGTAATGTAAGTCAATGGAATGTAACATGATGACAATTAGCATTGCAGCTAGTGGGGCATTTGCTGGAATAGATAAAAAATGGGGGTAAAGCTTTAAACATTAAAAACACATTTAGAGAGGTGGGTTTTGAGGAATGATTTGAAAAGTGGAGAGTGAGGAGGAGTCACGGATGTTGTTTGGGGAGGGAGTTCCAGAGGGTGCGGAGAGGGCAATGGAGAAGGCCCTGTCACTCCAGGTTCAGTGTTTTTGTTCTGGTTGGGGGGGTCAGGAGGTGTTCTGGTTGGGGAGTCGGGAGGTTGACGTCAGCAGATCCGAGGGTACGGGAGGGAGCGTGCCAGTGGAGGAGGTCAGAGAAAGAGGAGGGGGCCAGGTTTTGGAGGGCTTGGAAGGTGGTGAGCAGAAGTTTAAATTGTATCCGTTATTCAATTGGAAGCCAGTGGAGTTTTTAGAGGACAGGGGTGATGTGATCTTTGGCGCTGGTGTGAGTGAGTAGAGTTCTGGATGTAGGCCTAGTGAGATTTGTTTAGAACTTTGTTGGGTGTGCAGTAGAGGATACTATTGCAGTAGTCAGGTCTTGAAGTGATGAAGGCGTGAATGAGGGTTTCAGCAGCTGAGAAGGACAGGGATGAGTGGAGGCAAGCAAGGATTTTGAGGTGGAAGAAGGCTGTTTTTACCGTGTGCTTGACACATGCTTCAAATGAGAGGGTTGGGTTGAAAACGGCACCAAGGTTGCGGATATAATAATAATGTGAAGTCCCTTGTGAACCCAGAGAGAAAGCATTGCTTATATAACCCGTGTTAAGAGCTTGCCCAGGGCAGGATTCGAACCCACGTTCGACAAGCTTTCTCCCTTGGGAGGTGGACGTGCTGACAGTTGCGCCAATAGGGACGTCTCTCTTGGAGGGGCTGTCAGCAGTCCTTTGAGGAGTGAGTTTCATCAGCTACTCATGTTTCACTCGGTTACACATAATCAGGACAGGAAGTCTGTGCACAGAGCAACTTTCAATGAATTCAATAGTCCTGTACTATTAAGTACAGGTGGAATTTTCAGAATACCTGTAGTGACATCATTAACATTGATTGAAAGTTATCTGATTTCAATTTGAGTATTAATCATCCATGTTATGTGTCAACAAAACGCTGACATCCAGTTGTCAAACTATAATCTAAAGTATGCCTATGTTGTGTCTTTAAGGCTTGAATACTGTGGCAATAGACTGAAACAAAATATAATGATCATATCCTAATCCAGTTATATTATATACATGTATCAATCAGGCAATCCCTAATACTGAGTGTGTTGAAAAAACTACTTATTTTAAAACAATACAGCAAGAAACAAATTAGGTGTCAGTGTGGAACCTTACTCCAGTTTATCCGTCTAATGATATTAGATCACATAGAAGTGATCAGCTGCTGCTGGTGGCAATAGCGCCTTAGGGTTATGGTTGTCAGAGAAGATCTACAGCAATGAGCGTTAGGGATAAGTCATCCCTCCTCAGATTCTTCCAGACACATAAATAGGACTCTATACTTAAGGGGCGGCACACAGCTCGGGAGGTAGCTCAGTAGGCTGGGGATTGGAAGGTCCCTGGTTGGATGCACTCGGATTCCCTCCACATAGAGCGCCGATATGAAAAACATTTAGACAAACAACAGATTCTCTTCAGTCCTGTCCCTGACCAGGACCTGGACTGAGCACTTGGACTTGGTCCCCGGACGCCAGGAGGAGGGCAGAGGATAAATTTCACCGGTGACAGCTAATGCGTGTGTGTTGTGTGTCCTGTGTCGCCGCCCACCCACGAGTGTGTGTTTGCGTGCAATTGCCGTGTGGCTAATAAACAACATTCGAGGTCCAGTAATTATTATGATTATACTGTACCTGTGTTCAGCCACTCGGGGCATGCAAGAACATTATCTTTCAAAATCCAAATGGTGCAATTTAACTCTGACCCTTGTTCACCATAAAATGAATTGAGGCTAAATTAACCCCCCGACCCCCCCCCCCCCCCCTCCCGTTGGTCCTATGAGATGCTGTTGTAAAGATCGTTAAACCGCTAAAGACCTCTGCGCATAAGAGTTAACATCTCTACTTCCTGCATAAGCTAGATACGCACATCTAAAGAGGTCTTCAACTATCGAGCACAGTAGCTCCCCCCCCTCCCCGTAAGTGTTCCGTAATTAGATTATGTGCCAACGTGGAGGATGTGGCCCAATCGGCGATTAACAGGGAGATCTGGAGCCCTCCCGTTGGCTCGTATCACAAACACACGGCTGGCGGTGGATTAGCATTGATCAAACGGAGACGCGGAGGGCCGCTGCCAGCTCAGCGCTGGTAGAACTGGCAAGATCTGTGTCCGTCTTTATGAGCCTGCGCCGAGGGGGATCTCCCAGGCCAAGCCACCCACCAGATCTGCCAATGAAGAATGACACCCCGACCTGATAATGGGTCCTCGGTGTCGGGCATCTTTGTGTGTGTGTGTTCAACATAGTCTGTACACAGCAGAACTATATAGGACAACACATTACATCTATACAATACATTATGTGTTTGGTTTCTGGTTTCTGAACAGGTTTGGCCATCTATTCAGTTCTGGAGACATGACAACAGTTTTGTCTAATTTGATTAGATGTCAGGCACTGAAGATTGGGGCAGGAAGTTAAGAGACATCAACTCAACATCAACTAGCCTGTCTCCAGCCCCTGAATCTAATTTTAAATTTTTCAAAATGCAATTCAGGGTCTGGAAAGGCTGTCGTCCAGAGTGATTTCTCGGTTGGAAATCCAACCAGGCCAGTCAGCGTTCTTTGAATTGAATGTGTCCTTTGATTTAAACTGTGCGCCGTGATTGGGGGGGATGAACTAATCGCTGAGGACTCCTTCGGAAACACCCATTTAGGAAAACGGCTGCAATGGGAGCCTGTTCAGACTGAATAATGAAATGAAACGAGATGGCAATTCAGTCTGAGGCCTTGTTTACACGTAGCCGGGGATCTGGGAAAACTGTGATACTTATATGCGTTTGTACCTGTCGTTTACACGTAAACAGAGGTTTTAACCCACTGAAAATGAATGTTTTAAAAACTCCGGCCAAAGTGGAGATTTAGGAAAACTCCGTTATTTTGTTTGCATGTAAACAGAGGAAGACGAAGATTTACGTCATGTATGTGACAGAAAATGCATTGTGTCAGGTGTGTGACCTTTGTTTACAGTGTGTTTGCTCCTCTGACATGCTCTAATAATCATGGATGTTAAAGCGATGTTCATTTTTATGTTAGTGCAAAGTCTGTTGGTGTGTTTGCATTTGCAAATACAACTGCTATATTATGTCGAGGAGGAGAGGAATTCGTTCATTCGTTTTGTTTTTCTTTTACAGGATTCTGATTGGCTAACGTGTCTTCATGCTTCTCGTTACACTGCCACCTACAGGCGTAGAGTGCTCTTGGTGGCTTATTTATGCGGGTTCGTGTGCACGATTACATTTTTTAAAGGGCATATATACTGGGATAACAATCAAGGAACAACGTACAGGGGCCTCATTTATCAGAGTGTGTAAATGCAGGTGTAAAAGATGGCGTACGACGAAAACGAGAAAAGGGCGGACTGCCGCGTACGACGAGAATATTTACATGCTTTTCGGATCTATCAAACATGGCGTACACGCTGCTGCGCCGATTTCTCAATGATAAATCCCAGTGTCGTAGAAGAGAGCGGACGTGCACGCGCCTCGTGTTCCGCCCTCTCCACGCCCAAATTCAACCATATAAGGTCAAAACTATGACAGTGCACAATGTGGTTCCCCGGAAGGAACCGACATAATATAGCGTGGAGCAAAGGCAAGACAATTACATTTATGGAAAAATGCGGAAAGAAGAGAAACTTTTCGGAGACGGAGGTGCATGTGCTTGTTGGTGAGGTCCACGCGAGGAAAAAAATCATCTTCGGAAGGTATTTGTACTAGCCTACCTTTGTCTGATTGCTCCTACAGTTTAGGTAGCCTACTGTACGTTTCGTGCATCCTGTATTTGGCGTAGGCTACACGGACATTCTGTATTATGTGGCTGTGAGGAAAGGCTATGATTGATATAGGACCAAAAACAGGGAACGATAACACAGATGATCACTTCATAATGTTAGACCACATTAAACATTTTCCCCTCTGGGAAATTAAGACTCATCTAAATCACCCGGTAAATCACACTTAAGCATTTATTTGGCTGCCAACAGATAAACATATCAAATGAATATGGCTACACAATGAAATGTTAAATGCATAAAAAAGTTTACAGACAAACTCAAAGAAAATGACTGAAATTGTTTCTCCAGACTCTGACGTGGGGTGGGACTCAGAGGAGGGGGAGTCTGCAGTGGTCCTTGACCTGACGGTCGTGCCCCCGCCGGTTGTAGCCTCCACCTCCAGCGCCACGACCTCCAGTGCCTCCAGCGCGCCGGCCTCCACCTCCAGTGCCATCTCCAGCGCCTCCGTCTCCACCGCCCACGCCTCCACCTCCGGCTGCCAGCGTCCCTGCCTCAAAGGTCCCTGAGGGAAACCGTCTGGGCTTCCTCTCAGACGCTGTGCTGGAGGCCCAGACGGGGACCTTAGAGGCCCAGAGGGACATGGCAGAAGGGATTGGGGCAGTTGTGCAGCAGTTGGTGGAGGTCACCACACTACACCACCAGAGCCAACAGGACATCCTCACTGCACTTCCTTCCCCCACACATGCTGTCACGGACCTCACACAGTCACTCACTACCACACTCACGGACCTCAAACATTCACTCACAAACGCACTCACACAGTCACTCGCCAACAGACAATAAAATGGTAACAATGTGAACCTTACTTGTTTGTGTCTTCATAGCTGGCGCATGACCTCAGTGTGGGCCCTTTGGCCCCGCTGGTAACCCTCATGACGGGGAGGGGGCTGAGGGCTTGGGTCCTCATTTTGTGGTGGGGTCTTGACTGGTTCACATTCTTATCAGCTTTGAATATGTATCTTGGCAAACATAACACAGGATGATGCACAAGGAGGGGACAGATACCTAGTGAAAGTACTATTGGTTGCTAGTAAAAAGACAATAATGAGGGCTTGGTACAAGGAGCAGTGGCTGGGTGTTGTGGAGGAGATTTATGTTTTGGAGAAGTTCACGCATGCATTGAGGATGCAGGAAGGAAAGTTTGAAGGGAGATGGGAAAAATGGATGGATTATAGAAGGAAGTGTGATGATACCACTAATATTGAAATTGTAATATTTGAGTAAGAGAAAATACCTGCATTGTGACTTGATGGAAGTACCCATAAGCTGTTATTGTTAGTTTTTATTGTGTTTTTTGTTTTATTGTATTGTCGTTGTATGGATGGAAAATGCTAATAAAGATTAAAGTTTAGAAAAAAAAGAATATGTATCTTGGCTATGCACTCACCAACAAGCCAGCCGTCACGCGCAGCGCCTGCCTCCAGTCTAGCCCCTACCCTGCTGTGCGCCACGATGAATGAGTCATGCGTGGAGCCAGGCCACCGTGCCACTACACTTGTGATGAGCATGTTGGCGTCATATATGATTTGAGTATTCATAGTGTGCACATTTTTGCGATTCACATAGACGTATTCATTCACTGATGGTGCCCTTATCAATATGTGGGTGCAGTCGCCATCGCCGCCATCTCTTTGGAGTTCTATCTCGGCCAGTAGGCCGAATAGTGCCGGATTCATTTTGGCTCGCATTACGCACAGGAGGACTGTCATGTATATGCTTACCAAACAGCAAACGGGTCCACATGATCACATATTAATGACAATCTAATTGGTCAACTAGTGCCGTTTGATGGAGTGCCTGCATTAGGTGTGCGCATAGGTTAAGTTTGGGGAACAAATCCATATCGGACCATTAATGAGCCGGTTAGAGGACACGGTCTTGCATTGAGATAGGCTACATGTTTGTGCTGAATTGGGCTATTAGCCTAATGATTGTGCGTTTATAAACTCTCCCTCTTCCCCTTTCCATCAAACATTGTAATTCAAAGACGCACCACCGGCGTCGCCAGTTCCCCGTGTTCAAAAAGGGTGTAAAAACCAGTCTAAATCGGTACGCCGAGTCGAGAGGTGTCGTACAAAAGCGTGTAAAAAGGCGACTTAATATACGCCCTTTTTGCTTGATAGATCGCGCTGTGGGGGGGGGGAAGAGGGCATACGCCTGAAATCGCGGAAAAGACTGTGTAAAAAAAGGCGTACCTCAATGATAAATGAGGCCCCAGGTGTGCAACAAGACATAACGAGACAAGTATAGACAATCACCCAGACAAGGACATGGAGGAATTCCAACAAGACACCAACACAAGGACAGAGGAACTAGGACACAAGTGAAGGGAACAGGGAACGAGGCTGGGACAGGGAATGGGACTGGGCAGAACCTAGAGGGGGGAGCTAGAGGGCCAGGAGTGGAGGGACTGGAGTGATGTGGGACTAGTGAGGGACAGGTGTCTAGAGCTGGGGCAGGGAGGACACAAACCAACATAGAAGACAAGACAACGAACACAAGACAAAACACATGGAGGCAGAACAAAGCAGGTGACGACGTGAACATGAACAATGTGCTAAAGTCTCTTGGGGTAGTGCAGGGGCAGTCACTGCCTGGGAGGGGAGATGCTCGGGGTCCACGAGGGTCCAGGGGGCACAGGAGCTCAGGAGGAATCCAGGCCAGGAATGGGGGGTGAGCAGGGCAAACCAGGGGTCCGGGGCAGGGGCGAGGGTCTGGACCAGGAGCGAGCAGAGTGGACCAGGGGTCTGGGGCAGGGGCGAGGGTCTGGACTGGAAGCAGGGGGCGAGCAGAATGAACAGGGGTGAGCAGGGCGAACCAGGGGTCCGGGGCAGGGGCGAGGGTCTAGACTGGGAGCAGGGGGCGAGCAGAATGAACAGGGGTGAGCAGGGCGAACCAGGGGTCTGGGGCAGGGGCGAGGGTCTAGACTGGGAGCAGGGGGTGAGCAGAATGAACAGGGATGAGCAGGGCGAACCAGGGGTCCGGGGCAGGGGCGAGGGTCTAGACTGGGAGCAGGGGGTGAGCCGGGGCAGACCCAGCCCGAACCATAACACTAGGTATCAACAGGACTTGTCCAACGGCAAGGGATTCATTATGTTTGGATACAGCGGGATCTCTCATTGAAGAAAGGGAGCGTGTGACTGCATCACTTTTGAAGGGAAATCCCTCTATTTAATAAGGGAACCACATTCTCCAACACCTGTCACCTGTTGTAAACATTTCAGTGGATTTGTCCTGTTGCTTTATCTTTTTTTAATTGTGGGGGTGGATGCAGTTATCCTCCCTTTGTAGTTCAGTAGAGTCTAATACAGCTAAGTCTATTAGGATCGAACCATGGTAAAGGCTTTGAGGAAGTCCTTTGTTAGATAGATGTTGGTGTTTTAGCGATAAAAAGATTGAGTTGCTTTCATGTTCAACAAGAGAGTGATTGATAATCCACTCAAGAGGGTTATGGTAATCTAGTGTGTCATCTGCAGAAAGGCTGAGAGCTGGTCAGATTGGTTGGTGCAGGTGATTAAAAATGGTTCACCTCTATTAGGATTCGTTTTGAGGGAGGCAACGTGATTTTTAAAGGACACTGTGGTCAAATGTGTCCGCCACTGGAGGTTTGGTCCTGATGTCTGCCAAGGTCATTTTTCAGTTTTTTACAGATTATGAAAGTGTAAATTGTACGCTTTCAAATGATGTGCCATGCATTGAAATCTGAAAATATTTGAAGAAGATATGTTACTTTGAATGTTGGTACACCTGGAACTTAGCAGAGAAAAATTGCTTCACACTTCTCACAGGACATGGATTTTGACAACAAAATATGACCAAATTTAGTGATCCTAAAACAGTCGTTATATTGAGTGGGTTCTTCGCAACTTCAATATTCATAATATGAAATACAGGAAAACAGGGAAAAAAAGGTATTTTGGCCTTTAGCACATTTTAGGATTGCAGACATCAGAACCAAACCTCCAATGGCGTTAACAAATTGCTCATCTAAGGCGTTGTCACCTATGCTCAGTGAACTGGCTGTAAAGGAAGGCCTTTATCACCATGGAGTATACAGAGACATACTGTATCATGGTATAAAAACAATGTGTGCTAAAATTGTCAGACAAAATAATTTAATATCAGATAATCTACATACTGTAAACAACCTCAGGCATCGAGCAGTACCCAATGATATCAAGCAGTAGCCAATGTTATTTTCTGTATTGGTGCAGATATGTCCACTTGTCTTGCTTCTATTCTAGATGCCAAGTATAAACCCTCTCTGGCACCAAGCCCTGGAAAATTGTCAAAATACGAGTTAAGTAAAGTAATGTTGCATTCAGTCCATGTACACTGAAGCAAGGGAAATCTGATTCGGTCCACTGGTGAGATTGATCCAGAGTTAGAGTTTGCTCCCCTGCAGACACGTAGAAATCTCCTCTAGGTTAGACCCAACCGAGGCTAGAATCACTTCCACAAGCCATGGAATCTTTATGTTCCCAGAGCTCCCCCTCGATCCTAATTGGCTTTTGTGATTGTCTTGTTAGATAGCTAGGGTCCCATCCCGAAACTCCTGCTGAAGTGTGGGCCCTTCATTCTCAGTGTGGGCCACAGCCCTTAACGAGATGTCCGGTCTCTGAGGCAGGACCTATGATCCTCGTGAGGGCAATCACTGCCCTCTCTCTCCTCCGGTGTCTTAGAGAGATCCTCTCTTACTTCAGGGCCGAGGACCAAGGAGCATGTCGCTATCACACACTAGTTTACTCTTAACCTCCCTGCAACTAATTAATCTTAAGAACAGAGTGGGAGACTACAGCAGGTACAGTAGAGCACGGCACAATGAATTGTGCTTTTACTTCTGTAAAGATTGCAAGGAAAATACTGTACTGAAAATACTGTGTAAGTATTCAATAGCCACGCCTGGCTTTGTGTTGTAGACTAGTAACTCAATTTATTTAACATAGTCTAGGGGGATAATGCTGAATGTGCCAAAATTTATATTGACAAATATAGATCCTATCTCCCTTAATATCCTGCTAAAGAAATCTCCCCCTTATTGATTGTGTAATTTACTTTTAAAATTCAATATCAGAAGGTATTCCAAAGTAACAGGCAGAGTGATTTTTAATGGCACACATTGATTTGGCTAGACATCACATAGATTATGATAGATAACGCTATCTGTAACTCAAGAACTTAATCAAGGTAATAAATTCATCTGTCAAATTCACCAGAGAAAATTAATCTGTGGCAGGACTCAAGGCTTCCAAGCTAATTCATATTACCATAGTAATGTCACATTCCTTTAAGTCCAATCAAAACAAGTCAAGGATTCTGACCTGAAAGTCTCAATTCTTCTATTCCCATTTTACAATTAATCTGCCTCTGAGGATAACATGGAAAAGCAAGACTGATTGATGTTTAACAATATGTTATGTTTATACTCTGCTACAGCCTTTCTCTGTTGTGTGGTTTAAGTATGTTGTTTGCTTGTCTATAGGTGTACTCCTTGTGAATTCCTAGTATCACTTTTGTCTCCAGGACTTCATGTTTGGCCACTTCATGTTTCTACCAAATAATTTCATGTAGCTAGGTTGTGGCATCTGTTTATACACTTGTTGGGGGAGGAAACTGTGTCTCCATTCAGAATGAATAATTCCATTGGATAGCAATTCTTCCCTCGTTTTGCCTCAGATAGGGCTTTGTTGAAACTGCACATTGTTACAACTGCACATAGTGGGATAGACTGCTGTTTGGAATAAGCACTGCTGTTAGTAAGTAAATTATGTGATATAACCAGAGCAGAACTGACATGTGATTGGGTATAGATTTGAGAGACAGAATCTGACACCCAGAAGGACATTTGGGAGTTGTGGGTTCATTACATACTACCTCCAAAGGGCACGGGGAAATTGAGTTTTGGCTTAGCATTACCAGAGACATCCTATTTACCTACAGAAAGTGATTGTTTGTGGCTTGACTTGTGGCCAAAGTTCGACAGTCCGCAACAGCCTTTAAAGAAGCCCTCACTCACGTCTAGATTTTAACCTTCTACAACAACTCACAAACGCAGCAGCAGTATTGTACTGTAGGCTTTGCCCAATGATTAAACAATCCAGAGATTATTGGGGGAGGTTCCCCAAGGGAGGTCTAAGAAAAACATGTATTATAACCATCTTCCTACTACAGTATAGCTGCATGTTATAGTACAGTAGGACTGTTGTTCATTACCACTTCCCCCACAGCCTGTGGGTCTCTGGCAGTGCTCCCCGCTCTGTCATTGGCACAGACTCTCCCCGTCTTGTTTTTTTTTAAATTATAGGAGGCAGTGAATGGAGCTGTATGGCGCTTGTTTGCTAACGACACAACACCCTCATGAGTACTCACTGGCAGTGTGCCTGGCCCAGGGAGCCGTGGAGCTTAAGCAGAAAAACTGGAAGTGAACCCAATGTTGTTTTAAATGTGTCTACCCAGCAGTCATTACCACTGTATGAGTTGGTCGCTCAGTGACGCGGTTAGCCTCATTATATCGGTTGTTCTTTGGATTTAATTTGTTTACAATGAATGACATGAGACACTTTCTGCGCTGGTGTTTCAAGTGATTGAAGTGAGCATTTAAAAATAACCAGGCCAGGTCCAGCCTGGCTTATGTGTGTTGGCTGCAAGGGACTAAGAAGCGATTTACTTCCTGAAACATTTTGATCAGCGCCATCTTGCCGAATCGATACCTTTTGACATGCATAGTTGTGCTTTTCTCAGACCCCGCCGCCGTTTTCACGTTCCTGTGGATTTCCAATGCGCGTTCACAGCTCCCCCCCGCTCTGTTAGTGTGTCTGAATTAGCATTAAGAACTAGCTTGCGTAGAATACTGATTCTGTCAAATATATAGTTTAGAAAAATTGTTTCTTTATCCAGGCATCTTAGTTTTAACAGTTTCATTATAGCGGAGCAGGTTATATTTGCTCGTATGTGTTATTTATTCTGTTCACAACTTCGCGATCGTACAGCCAGGCTCCAGAGCTCCAGAACCCCCTATGCCAAGCCAAGCTGCATCACATTGTGGCCGGCCCAGAGAGCTCCTGTTGCTGGTACCAGCACAGGGCTAATAGCTCAGTTTGTGGTGCTATTTTCCATTCGCTGAGTACGGTTATGATAATAATAATATTAAGAAGAAGAAGAATCAGAATGAATATGTTATAGATATGGATTTGTGTTAGGATTCATCAAAGGAGAATGGAAAATAGCACCACAAACGCTATTAGCCGTGTTCCTGTACCACAACAGGAGCGCTCTGTTCCGGCCGCTCCTCTGCTATGGCTACGGTTTCTGGAGCTCTGTAGCCTAGATGTACGATCGCGAAGTTGTGAACAGAATAAATACCACACACGAGAAAATATAACCTGCTCCGCTGTAATGAAACTGTTAAACTAAGATGCCTGGATAAAGAAATAATTTTTCGAAACGATATATTTGACAGAATAGTGATTTGATGGCAGGTACTTAACAATGCTAATGCAGGGACACGCAATACAGCGGGGAGAGCGGTGAACGCGCATTAAACATCCACATGAACGAATAAACTTTGTGGACGCGGCTGGGTCAACAAATCACGTGGTTAAAAAGCACAACTGCGCATGCCTGTGACGCAAAAAAATACAACTGCGCATGTCAAAAGGGGTCGGTGGACCCTTCAGAAAGCTTCACTCTCAAAAACGAGGCGTCAACGTAGTCACCGCATCCAGTTCTATTAATACATCCATGGTTGGCTGGCTTGTTTCTGTGCGGGACTGGTAGGACGGTAATGTCTGATAAATAAAGATGGGTCTTGTCACCTGGACACATCAGTTCCAATGCTTCCAATGCTAATCCAGCACAATGAGAGCGGGATAGCCAGTTAGCTCATGGGCTCACAACAACTAGCAGGCATTTCTGCTGATGTCCTCAGTCCAGTCCGTACGCTTAATAATGGCGATTTCGTCTGTCTTCCTCTGCTACTGATTCAAGAATGCGCACACATACTTGTGCTGACTAGGCTGTAAAAGGGTCTATAATTAACAAATATGACCCATGCTCGTTACATAACTTCTATAACATCCAGTGACAAAATACGTCATGGTACCTTGGTATGTCCACACCAAGGATTGAACTCCTCCTACTTCGCGGTGATCTGGGAAATCTGTGGAGTCTTTTGGTTTTGATGTTATGGGACCACTGCCTCTTGTGGTAGCAACATAGAACTGCAGGTTACTAATGGTGTGTCGGCTTACAACCAACACACAAAAACAGTGGGATTCTGCTGTTTCCAGTACAAATGTCTCCCACAAACTTGAGTTTTAATTGTTGCTTAATCGGACTAATGTTTACTAACAATCAGCATTTTCTTTCTATCGTACATACAAAGACATCTGCTTTTAACTTGTTTTACAATAATCTATTGACAAACTATAATCTTTATGGGATCATGTTTGTGGTAGCAAAACCATTAGGTATTTACGTCTATGATAAATTGAAAGGGATCAGTGAAAACCTTGACTTTGTAGATCGCTGTGTGGCTGTGCTACAGAAATTTCAGTCAAACATTTAAAAAAAAAATTGCAGCTTGGAACTCAGGCTGCCTCCTCCCATAGAGGCGTGGCCACATCTGGTTGCACCCATGTACATCTACTGAGATTCAATCAGCACTGGAGGGGAGTTTTTGTTTGGCCTTATTTGGGAGTGTGGACGTACCTAAACTGCTTTAGCAGGGGACAATAAACTTGTGGCTTGGGGTACCTTGAGCACACGTCATCAACGTCATCGTGTTGATTGTCACAAACACAGCAAACTACTAAATTAGCTAAGATTTATCTGGCAAAGTCTAATAAATTGGGGGCGGCTGTGGCTCAGGAGGTAAAGCAGGTCGTCCACCGGTGATTCGAATCCCGGCTCCTCCTGTCCACATGTGGAAGTGTCCTTGGGCAAGACACTGAACCCCAAATTGCTCCCAGTGAGCAGGCTAGCAGACCTTGCATGGCAGCTGCTGCCATTGGTGTGTGAATGTGTGTGTGAATAGATGAATGAGAGGCCATTGTAAAGCGCTTTGGATAAAAGTGCTATATAAGTGCAGTCCATTTCCATTTACTTTTAGTGAACTAGTATTATTATTATTATTATTATCATTATGTGCTACTGTATTTATTTATTTATTTATTAACTTATTAATTAACATATTGATTAATTTAATATTTTTTATTTATTTTTATTTTTATTTTATTACAATAATATTATGCAAGGTTGGATATACAACTAGTGTGTGATCAGGACATGTTTGGTATTGTTACATCTGTTATGTCGAGAGCAGAGAGCTTTATGCCAATTCAAACCCTTTGTCTCTGTGACCTTCCCATGTTGAGATATGGCCATTTCAACCCTCCCGTTGACAATGAATGGGCAGAATTTTTCAAAATCCAAAAAAGTCAAGTCCAAAAAATGAATGGGTGGCCATGTTTGGGGGGCTCTGTGGCACCCCCCTCGCGTTACAGCTGGCAGGGGCAGTTTGGGCTCTCCTCCTGCACACCCCAGGCCAAACCTGGTGTCTAGCTCCCCCACACGGAGAGCTGGCTTCGCTTAAAGTTTTGTTTTAATTTGTGGACCCGTCCCGTGATTCGGATCCGCTACAAAATTTCATGGGTTCCAAGTTCGCCCATACTACACTCCTCTACCGAGTTTCATGAAAATCGGTCTGGTAGTTTTTATGTAATCCTGCTAACAAACGAACCAACGAACAAACGCGCTATCGATAACATTATGTCTTGCCCTACCCTGACGATCGGGTGGAGGTACATATAGGAACCACTAATATTGCCTTAAAACTAGTTTATGATTTGAACATTTTTTGGTTAGTTTCTGTGTCTTTTGTCAGCCCAGAGTTAGCTAACATTTGCATCAAACAGACAATGCTTTCTTTACGGATCAACAAACCTCTATTCCTCTGAAATGTCCTAATTTCTCATCGCCACAATATGGAAACTAAGATATTCTGAGAAATCTCTCCCTTCTTCACAAGCACTCCAGTAGACATAAAAAATGTAGATTTCAACTGAGTGTTACTGGGGAAGGTCTGTATGCCCTCTCAATATTTCACATCAACTGTCAGGTGAGCACTATATCACTATTTGCAATGAATTTAAGGAGAATGGATTTATATTGTTCCCTGACAGATTCTTAATAATGAATCAAAGCTCTTAAGGTAGCCAGAGACAACTGCAACCGCCTCATGAACATTTAATAATCAGGGCGGTGATAGGATATTACTTAATGTGATACTGTGGAATTATGCATTGGGCCATAGTCTTGATCTCAATGCATTTTCAGAAGGATTGCAAGGCTTTCAGAGCCCATCTGAAGAGCTATATATAGTCCACTTGTAGATTTCTAACAAGTTTATAGTCCTGTGAATAGTTGATAAAAGTATAGCTCTTAATAAATTACAGTGACTGTTCTCTAGCGCTTTTTTCTTTACTTTGATTACATTTAGTTTTTCGGGGAGAGTGCACATTGCTGAACATTACTGTAAATATGCCAGTATTTGCCAGCTGTCGCTGTCACTCAGCCACAATGGAAGGTGTTGGAGGACTTAGTCCCTCTCTGTATGGCTGTCTCTTTTAAGTGATCTCGTTTTCAAGCTGGCAATCAGGTAATTAAGGCCCTTTATTATAAAAACATTTTCATAGTCAGAGATGACAACCAACAACTGTATTGTCACCCACTGCTAAGCCTTGTACTCTCATTAAAACTCTAACTATAGGGATTTTGATGGTTGATACAATAGTTATTTCCTATTGTCACTTCTCGCAACACTATGGAGATATAAGAGAAACCGTTGTCTGGACTAAACCTCCAGGAAACCAGATTATAACCTTATTTCTTTTTTCCCCCCCGCACAAACCGTTATGCATGTTTCAAATACAGACCATGGGAGAGCTGGGATGGGCGGGTGTTAAAAAGCACCCTTCTAAAGCCACTTAAAGAAAAGATATAGAAACGAAAAGCCTATCTATTCTGTTTAAGACCTGCCAAGTCATAGTAAAGACCCATGACGGGTGAGGAAATCATCTGATGGATATTCCAACTCATCAGGTGTGATTGCCTTGAGTGCTTCTCTGCCACAGCTGGCGATGGCAGGGGGAGGACAGGACTTGTAGTGTCTTGTTTATCAAAAGCAAGAGCAAGTTTTTTTGACTGACTTGTCTTGTCTTTGTGCTTTCAGTTTGTGATATGTTATGTCGGTGGTTCTTCATTAGGCTACCTTCTTCACTGGGTCTTTTTTTTCTTGACAGTGTTTTTAAAGCATCCTTCAAATTACAGTCAGAAACATTTTCTTTTCTCCCCATGGTTTGGACTGGACTGGTTCAGACTGCTCATTTACTACCGTAGCTTTCTGTACTCATGACAACTATCTGACGAAGTTTAAGTCCTAATCCATTGCTCTGTCGTGTACTTCTCTCCTACCTTTGTGTCTTTCTGTCCTTAGTTTAAAAATGGAAAATATAAACATTTGCTGAATACTGTTAAAATAATGTTTCCTTTAACTGCACATCTCGGTTCTTCATCAGTGTCCCGCTCTCTATCTGAAATCATATTCTTGATACCTGATGAGATAATAGAAAACAATTAAGCCAAATTTAATGTCCCCTCTGTGAACAAGCATGGGATACCTCAAGTATGATCAGGCAGCATGGATTTAAATGTGAGCCCCCTTGATGTTCCCCTGCTACTCGTTCACATTTGTAATCAGACATGCAAAAGGGGGACAGGAGTCCCTTGAAGATGCAGGCAGTACCATTAAGTATTTAACAACAATGGATGTCCATGGAGAGTATTATTCCTGAATCCTAGTTTCACGTATAACCTACTTTCTGCATATCTAGTATGCTGTGTGTGCTATACTGTTTGTGCTTTTTGTGTGTTGCCATTTGTTTTCGACATCAAACATATGGTTTGAAATGTGTCATTTCCTTCAGGAATCGCTCCCCTGGTAAAGGGTTCATTTCATAAACATCTTTAGCTGCCTCGTGAATAGGAACAGTAGGACATTGTGGCTAGGCCTACCCCTGAATGTTTGAATTCCCAGTCTCAACCTATTTATTGTGGTCCATGTTTTGTTGTTGGCCAGGTGATGAACCAGGCCAATTAGATTACACGTGTGTTTGCATGTCTGATTAGAAAAGTGTCCCTCTTTGACACGTTGCCTCCCCAGCAGACGGCAGTCAGTAATGGCGAGTGTCCTCTTCTATGCTGCCATCTGCTGGGGAGGCAACGTGGCGAAGAGGGACACTGGGCGGCTGGACGAACCGGTCAGAGAGGCGGATTCAGTGGTGGGGCGGAGTCTGGACTCACTCGGGACTGTGGTGGAGAGACGCAGAGCAAGTTCCTGGCCATCAGAGACAACATCAACCACCTTCTTCACCACGTCCTGGCTGACCAGACCAGCAGCCGACGCTGCGGGCGGTTCATCACGCTGAGATTGAGGACTGAGCGTCACGGGCAGTCCTTCATCCCAGCTACCATCACACTGTTTAATGGACTATGATCATGTGCAACAGGCCACAGTGTGCTATTTTAGTCTGCTTCTAAATAGCCACATATTTATTATATTTATAGTACTTTTACAAAGCTCTTACCACTCATTTTAAGCTCACACCTTGCGGTGATTTTATACCGATTTACATGGATGCTTACATTTTATTGTGATTCTATTTATTCTGTACATTGTCTTTATGTATGTATGTCCTGTGACAGAGTGGCGAGACACCCGGATTTCCCCAAGGGGATTAATAAAGTATCTATCTATCTATCTATCTATCTATCTATCTATCTATCTATCTATCTATCTATCTATCTATCTATCTATCTATCTATCTATCAGGGGCCTCAAACTCCTGGCCCACGGGCCATTTGCGGCCTGCCCCACCCCTCCATCCGGCCTGGGACATGATGTCAGAAATATTATTTAATCCGGCCCGCAAAATAATTTCTTGTACACGGCGCTGGCAGGCAGGCCTACAATGCGAAATTCAAGTCGCTTAAATGTGGGGCAAAATGCTGTTATTGTGCGCAGCGCGCGAGGTGGACGCTGCATACAGTCACAGGTCACCCATTCTTGAGAATTGGGACAAAACACGTCCTACATAGAAAAGTGATCTTTATGTTAAAAATCATGAAATGTATAATAAATAATATATATACACATTTAAATCTATGGGATCTGTGTATATCCATAGTAGTATTTGTATATATGTATTTACTGTTTCTGTTGAATTTACTTGAATACATGATCTATACATAGAGATTACATGTTAATTTACCTGTCCTCGGCAAGAGGTCACAATATCACACTGTTCCAAAAACCTATTAAAAACACCACCAATTTGAAAATATATGATTCAAATGAAAAATAATAATTAAAGCCACATTAAACAAGAAATAACACAATTCTAAAAAAATATTTTTTTCAGAAATCTGCCTATCAAAGTTGTGTCCTCAGTTTCTTACAACTCCGGACGATTAAAAAAAAACAGTTCTAATCAGGAAATAGAGTGGTCAGCTATAAGCCTGAGGACCCCTTTCCCGCCACCTGTGCATGAAGGATGCAGCAGTACATGATGTGTTCAGGTAAGTTTTACTTTTTTTGATATTTTAGACAAACAATGTTGATATCACTGATGTCACAGCTAATGCAGTACAACTCCGCCCCCTTAATATTGATAATATTAGGTATGAGCTGTGGATTGAATTTATATATGTTAGTTTTGTTCTTAAAGCAGCTAGCAACTGTGCTAACAACAAAGAGCTAGCATACTGTGCAATCAATCCACACACGACTATGAACTATGAACGGAATGCAGCTAGCCTCCGAGAGGCTGTTTTCATGGTTAAAGGATAAGTACACTGAATTTCATGTTTAGCCCTAACTCTGCGAAATTCATCCGCGCTGCGGTGTGCGGCGGTTTACAGCGTTAAGAGATGGTTGTTGTATGTTCGGTGAAAGTAGTACTGTTTACAAGTTAGCTGTTGTTTCGAAATGCAGAGGCGAAAGGAGCTATGGTGTTTACAGGACGACTTCAGAGCTTGGTAAGCATAAACCATGTAATTCCTGAACTTGAAATCCACGTATATCATACATTTTAGAGTTTTCCGAGTGTGCCCATAGCTAACAACGAGCCAGGGCGCAAGCGCCGACGTTATTGACACAGAACTCTGTACTGCACAAAACAGAATATTTTAACCTGTACTAGTCAGATACATGCCAGGGAAGCCAGGACTAGGTCTAAATATGAAATTCACTGTACTTATCCTTTAACTAACAATAGAAACACAGACAGTTTCAAGAAAGATGGACATTGCAGTATTTTTTGTGGAGTTCAATGGAAATGCTACTGTACCTGTCTGATATGTGATTGTAGTAGGGAGCACTGCTCCCAGGTAATTGCAGCACAGATAGCCACTCCCCCAGGAAGTCCATATATGGGCAGAGTGCAGCACAGGTAGAAACTCCGCCCCCTGTACCAATTTCCCTTTCTTATCCCTGGTTACACAAGAACAAAGTCACCGTTCTAAAATAATGTAATGTCAAGAGCTATTAATTGCTAAACTTGGAGAACAGTGTCATAGGGAGACGAGAGGAGAAAACGAGCCACACAGCTGAGAGGGCGAACGTCTCAGTCTTTCAAGATAAGTGTCTGGCAAGAAATAGAGTAGCCTACAAATGTATTCAAGTGTCTGGTAAGAAATGAAAGGAACTTGAACTTTATTAAATGCAAGTACAGGTCCAGGGCTGGCAGTAGTGATGCATCTTGCAGCTAAAACAGAATAAAGTACAAATGTAGGCTATAGATAAAATAAAAGTAGGCCTAAGGAAAAAAGATTTGCACTAATTGTTAAAACATATTAAAATGTATAGAAAACGGTTTGAATTTGTATGATGAAAATGTTAGTTATGGAATAGTCTGGCAACATTTAGAGACTGACTTGTGAGTCAGGAAATGGAAATGAAAAATGACATTTTCAGAAATATTGTATGTTCTTATAGTTAGTAGTACTTGAAGTTGACATTGAAGTGGCCCTCCTATGAGTTGACGATGCCAGCAGTGGCCCCAAGCCAATTTGAGTTTGAGACCCCTATATATATATATATATATTGGATTAATTCAGCCGGTTTAGGCTACATTCAAAGCCAGTGACGGATACAGCGCATAACTTCTCTGATAGGCTAATCTCTGGATAGTGTGCTCTAGCTGTAAAGGTAGAGTTGATGTAACTTTACAGTAACCGTGGGCCCAGATCAAACACACTGCAGATCAGTGGGAGTTCTGGCCCCACACACACACCGCACCACAGAGGACAGGCTGATCTCAAACTGGGACCAGGAGTGTTGAGCTGTCACACTGTTCACATGCGGAATCCTTTTCTTCTCTGTCTCGGAGCAGCGGGAGACCCCTCACACACGGAGTAGGCTCTATTACCCATCTTTGTTGGACCACAATACCTCAGGGCAAGGGTTCTGTCTGGCTCGCTTGACTGTCAATGATGCAGTTTAGCTTTTTGTTTCTCCGAGGCCTGAGGAGGAAGTGTAATTGAGAAATCAGCGGGCCCCTTCCTCCTCCTCAAAGTCATTGCTTACACACTGTGTTCCCACACCAATCATCAGCTTAAAGGCTTAGCTATGTTTGTACTTGAAGATTGTATAGCTGGTGTTGCTGGCTTCTTATCATGGCAGGGGATGTGAAAAAACTGGTAAACTTTTGGTCCGGCACGCACGCCGTATTGATCTATTTGCAGTATCATTCTTTCTCTGAACTCGGATGATTAAAATAATTTGCACCGGGAAAGTGTACTTTCCCGGTGTCCATGACCTCAAAATGCAGACATTATCAAGCGGTCTGCTGTACTCAACATGCCTCTTGAATAAGCAGACGTGGAAAAGATGAAAGGGAACAATTTTTTCTATGTTCTCGGTAGGGACCAATTCAGGTTTCCTGATTGCTGTATCCACTCTATACAGTAGGCCTAGAAGCCAGATGAGCATAAATGAAAATAGGCAGCTCACCTAGTCTTCCATCTACCCCAAGGGTAAAGACAGAGAGAGAGAGAGAGAGAGAGAGAGAGAGAGAGAGAGAGAGAGATAGAGAGAGAGAGAGAGAGAGAGAGAGAGAGAGAAAGACATGTGAAGTATAAAGTGTGATGATAGACCTACATGGAAACATTATTTATGGCAACTGGGGCAGGTTTTTCACATTATGTCCAAGTACAGGTGCTTCTTGTTATCGTCCTTTAAAAATCAAATAATGGGGAGGATCTTAAGTTTGAAGGTTATTCTCCAATGTTTGAAAAATAAAAGGAGAAGAAAACAAAGGGAGAGAATCAATCAAAATGGAACAGTCAACAGACAAAATGTGCGTATTGCTTTTTTCATAGTGTTGGTTTGTAGAGGGGCAACGCAGTGTGACCTTTCTCAGTGAAGGTCTCCCCTCTGTATTGTCATACTGGGAAAGCCTCGTGTTCAAATTTGAGTTACAGCGGGAAAAATGCTTAGGTGGCAGATTTTCAACAGATGCATGTGTCATCACTTTTAGGGGGTGAGGTGGAGGAGTCAGGCCCTTGGAGAGGTGATCATACTTCTCTTTTTGAAGATGAGAAAATGGGTCTTCTGAAAGGGTGGACCCCACTGTGTTGCAGCTAGCCACATTGAGATTGAATAAATCCCGAAATCATGGAAGGTGATACTACCTCTATTATTATTAAAATGTTTGTGGGTCTACATGAGATACAGTATTATGCACTGTAGGATATGACAAGATAGGATATGAGGACTGCATTCCAACTGCATTGCTTTTGAGACAATGTATAGGAAACACATAATACTTAGAATATGACAGACATGAAATAGTGTTATTATCCTCTGAAATAAATTATTTTATGCTAGACCCAATGCTGAATAAACATTATTTACTTCCAGTGGTTAGGAAAGATATATACTTTTAACTACCACCTGTCTCACCAAAGACTGAAACATAAATGACTTGTCAAAATGTTATGCTGACATTGAGATCCTCTATTTGAGTACAAATAATAAGATTGAGTGGCTACTGCAACACACTTTTAAGTCGGATAACTAATTAAAGTTGAAAAATTGAATTCATTTCGCATGTCAACAGCGATGAATAATGATAAAAGACTGGCACGCCAGGCACAAGCTCTCTGTCAACTACATGAGCATGTGCTAATACATGACATTACAGTGCATTTGCTGATTTCCTCTGATAATGGGATGAGCATGGCTCAAGAGTGGTCAGCCAATTTAAAGCAAGTGATTTATTGTTGTTCCAGGGCTTTGAGGCCTGGGTAAAGCTCTAATGTTCCATCACATATTTATAGGCGGTGTTTATTTAAGCAGTTAACAGCATCTGGATGAAGAATTGCATTCTGCTGACAGACACACTTAGTGGTCAAAACAAACATTCAGTTAAAATCTTATTTTTCACCGTCAGTAGGAGTGATGTAATGTTTGGAAAATATGCCAAACCCCTCGTCAATTAAACAGAACCCCATTTTTTGATACGATATGATAATTGATTATTATTTTGAGTGGCACAATTCAATGTACAGCAGCTTCAATAATTGTCAAAAGACAATATTTTATTGTTAATCCCTCATCATCCCATTACCACCATAGTAACACTGTTTACAATGACCTTGAAAGCAGTTCAACAGATACAGTATATTCTCAATGGCAAGTGCATTGAGATACTCATTGGCAATGCATTTATCGGGGTCAGTGCATTTAGAGTAAGACATCTTGTTTCTATGGATATTGCAGGGGTGGTTCAGACATCTCTCATACTGTATGTCTCTGAAAACGCACACTAACATGCACACTGCGGAGGTGAAGAGAAACCCCAGGCCTACAGGTGAATGGCTACACGGCTGCTGATGTTGCGTTTTGTGTAATCCTCAGGCGCTCACACGCAAATCTTCCGATATGAAAGGCAAAGCCGGGCTGCAGTTCTTATTTCCTGAAGTTAAAACACAGTCGCTGAAGGCATCGTACAACCATGGTGGTTGTACATGTACAAAGGGAGCAGTAAATATGCTTTGCTTTAGGCTACAGATTTACAGGGAGCATGATATAAGCCTCAGCCAACAGGCATTATACCTGTAAGCAAGGCTTTGCGTCTGCACATGGCTTTGACTTATCTGCTTGTAAAAGGTTTCGCTCAGCCTTCAAAGTCTCTACTGTTTTGTATGTGACGTGTCACTTACCTTCACACAGCAAGTCACTCTTACTGTCTCGGTGATTGTGAAAGATTTGTTTTTCATCCCTCAGTTGTGATTGTGGCAGTTTCCTCTGACTTTGTTTGCATCCAAAGAAACATTTCTCAGGGAGCCAGAACCGCTCACTCTTAGACTGCTCTTTTTCTTTGACAAAATAGGGGGACATTTGTCATTGCAATGATGTTAACTTTGAGAAAATTGACCAAGGGGTGCACGATCACACCAATGTGTTGCATGTTGGTTACGACATGGCAATAACTTAAGCTAGCCAGGTGCAAGTTCTTGTTATGATACATATAATAATAATAATAACTTTTTTTGGATAGCACCTTTCTTACAAATAAATGCAGCTCAAAGTGCTTTACAGCTGAGAATTTACATGCTCGGAGTGCTTCACATAAAATAGACGTACAGTGGAAAAAAAGCAGGAAAAATAAGCAATAACGCAATAAAAGATGAAGGTAAGAAATCAAGTAAAATACAACAATTTTATAAAATATTGTACTGGAGAGACATACTTTTTTAAAGTGCAGTAGCACGCAAGTGTAAAAGGAGCTAGTTAAAAGCTAAAGTGAAGAGATTCGTTTTTAGCTTTCTTTTAAAAGTATTTAGCGAGCTGGCTTCCTGATATCTATGCGTATTGTGTTCCATAGGTTTGGACCATAACTGACAAAATTGCCTACAAATCAACTCTAATGGTACCGGAAGCCAATTCAGAGCCGCTAAGACTGGACTAATGTGCTCTCTCCTCTTGGTTCTGGTTAATAGTCGAACTGCAGAGGTTTAAGCGAACTGAAGTCACTCAGGGGCGAATTCACTAAAGGATTGCGCAGCTTTTCTTGACGCAAAACCTGTGCAAATAAGTCAAAAATAACCTTTGCTAATCACAAAGCCCTCGCAAAGGGTGAAATACAGTGTTAACTGTGTTGCCTTCGTCATAGCGTTTCTCTGCGCTGGTGTTAGCTGATATTTAAATTAGGTAATATGGGCGGAGAATGTTCCCTTTCTATGCAAATGAACATCATTGCAAAATCCCCCCAATTCACAAAGATCAGCGCCAATTGCTTCAAGCAGTTAAAGTGAAATTCATTCCGTTTTCAGAGACGTGGTGGTATTTAAGCGCAAGGGGTGTGTCATGGCCAGCCTTCCACTGATCTTTGCAGCAGTTATTGTTGCGAGGCGAAAGCCTCACTTTTAAGAATGTCACTTTTTGATTTAACACTAGAACCACCGCGGCTCACTATATACCTATAGGCCTATCGGCCAGTAGCCGTTCAATGGACGTACTGTACCGTAAGAACGCATAGTATTTTTTACGTTATACGGTCTTAGGATTGTACTGTACAACTCAAGGCTTAATGTTGTCCTTTCATACTACTCACAAAATGACTATATGGCAATAAAATAACACAACAAAATGTTATCTTCGCACTCTAACAAGAATAGTATAGCCTACACTTCACAAAAGGAAAATAAATCGATGAAATGGCTACAAGAACAGCATTTTGGCCAAGGATCCAAATAAAACAGTAGCCTACTGTACAGATGCAGCATAGAACGTAGGTACATAATAATTATCTGATTAATAATTATCTAAGTTAATATATGAGAATGCATCACTTTTTACGTAGGCTAGGCGCCGCCGGTAGCTGTTTGGATGCCAGAGCGCGCAGCTCTTCAGCCAACTGGAGGATGAAGTCGCTTCTGGGGAGGCTCTGTAGACTATGCGTCTCTCCACCCGTCCCCAGCGAGTCCAAGCTTCCCCATTGAATAATACTTATTTATAATAGCCTACATAGCATGAAACTGTGCATATAATAGGCTATACGCGAAACTGCACATTCCCTATAGCCGTTCATAGAACGGCTGGCGGCCGATATAGGTATAAATTTAAAAAACATACACAATTTTTTTTTTTTTTTGAATGGTCTTGAAAATATTTTGCTTTTATATTATATTTTTTATTTTTATTTTGTATCATAGTCACGTCAAGTCACGGCAGGTATCATCTTCAGCCATGGATGATGACTCCCGTGCGTAATCCTTCCAACGTTGGAGAGGCGGCGTACAACTGGGCTCACATCAGGACGCGCGGTGTGATTGAGTGCACATTTGGAATCCTGAAAAGCCGTTTAGATGCCTAGATCGTACTGGTGGGGCAATGTTATACACTCCCCCAAAAGTATGACAGATCATCGTAGCGTGCTGCATCTTGCATAACATAAAATGACAATTTTTCCTTTGTTCGTCTTTTCAAATCCTTCGTTTGCAGTCTTCCGCGTTTACACACACCTATGGCACTGACTGATTGGGAAATTAAACCCCAAATATGATTTTTTGCTGCAGCCGTGATATTTTTTTCGGAAAGCTGTGAGACAAGTTTTTGAACCTCGTCCTTGAGGACTTCAAGTTCGCTGTCTGAAAATCGTATCTTTCTTTTTCTGTCTGCCATCGTCCAATGATATGCATACGAGTTCTATGCGCTGTATGCGCTGTATTTATAGTCATTTCCTATATCAGCAGCAAATTGCACTCAGCCGCAAACACCGAATGGGCGTGTTTGCGCTGGGATATTATTAGCGCAATGTCTTTAGTGAATAGGTTTTTACAACGGAGCACATACAGTAGCTGGAGCAACTGACGCGCAATGTAATGGTGCAATTAACGGCCGCAATTCCGCTTTAGTGAATTCGCCCCTCAGTGTTTTTTTGGGGGGGAGGCTAGTGGAGAGTAACATTAAGAGTAATCGAGTCAGCTTCAAAGAAAGCATTAATCCATTTCAAGGTGAAAAAATGATATCCCCGAGTGGCAGCATGTATAGTGGACCAAGGCAGCTTCCTTGTGCAACTCCAAAGCAGGTGTCATGTTTTTCAGACACATGATCTCCAAGCCTGACGTAGAGCTTTCTCCGATTGATGTAAGTTCTGAACCAGTTTACCACAGTCAGAGAGACCAACCAGCCTTTCAAGACGGTTGATTAGGATGTCATGATCGGTCGTATCAAAATCAAAGGTCTAATAGAAGAATTGAGACCTTATTTGCATCAGAGTTTAGTCTAAAGTGGCAGGATATTTTAGTAAGAGCAGTTGAGTGCTGTGTTGTGTCCTAAAGCCTGACAATCTTACAAAGCTCTCATAATGTGAATTTCCCCATGGTTACATACAGGGTTTGCTTAGGTCATCTATGTTTTATCAGAGATCTAATTGCTGTTATTTATTTATTTTTGTATTATTATTATCAAAGAAATGTGCAAGTTCTTCACATTTTGGTGCTGAGAGTTGTGTCGGAGTTGGTGGGGAAGTGTTGATTAACTGGTCTATAGCGGAGAATAATTCTTGAGTTTGTCATATCAGTTGTCAAGATATGATTGAGATAAGACATCGTGCTTATCGGGAGGCAATATTGAAATGTGATCGCAGATAATGGAGGCGTTGAAGTAGAACACTGTTGGACATCCCATAAGTTGGGTGTCACACTGTAGTAACTAGCTGTTTTCTGAATTCACAGCTGGCGTCATGCTCTGATCAGGACAAAAGCAAATACAAAATAATCCCATACTCAATAAAACAGCCAGCCCTCGCCCACCCAAAAATCTATCCAAATATCAAAAACAGCAGAGAAGAAAACTAAGGACATCTGCACATTGTTTCATATCTTCTACCCCAAATATATTGGGAATAAGCTTCTTTTTTTTTTTTTACATATATTATTTATTCAAGGTTCACCTTGGCAGTTTCCTTTGCTAGATTAAAATAATAATTTTAAAGCTGTAAATAATCTGCAGAGGGACATATCACATTCTCTGAAGGGCAGTGAATTATTTATTGTAATCTGGCAATGCAAGGTTGTTTATCATATATTAATGTGATACATCAGGGAGCAATTCTCCTCTGGCACACCATGAGCAGTTCCTCTCTCTCTCTCTATCCGTGTCAGAGGACATGTTCTGCCAGGATTCCTGGGGTAGCATCCGGAGGAGGCTAATCTCGCCCTGCAGCGCTGCATCATAGGTGCTCTGATTATTCTCTGATACTTGTGTGTGACAATGCAGAGATGCCTTGTTCACATATTCCTATTGTGAGTGAAAACATAACTTGATGCAATGGTTGAATGGAAGAGTTCACCATGCAGATAACAGTGGAAGAGTTCACCATGCAGATAACAGTGAACTGTAACAAACTGTATATCACAGTTTATCATATTACTGACCCACTTGAGAGAAGCACACAACAGATTTTGGCAACCTATCCTGTAAGAGGAATAGATGTTGTTACAGAAGCCAGGTTTCGATCCATCTATGGGAATATCAATACGATAATTTGAGAGTTTGTATAGGAAAGGAATCTAAGAGATGCCTATCAAGATGTGTTTCCATCAAACAGTCCGGTGTCAATGAAAAACTGGTCCAGCCCATGTTCATGCATACATAGAAAATGTCTGTGCAATGCAGCGACTGCACTAAACATGTAGTTAGGACATGCAATGTGAACAGTAGAATAAGACATTACAAGGAGTAAGATTGGGTGTAGCTGGGTGTGTAAAGCACTGTGCTTGAACCCAGGCCGTTCATTCCTATAGGCACATGCAGCCTACCATGGTAGATCCAGCAAAGTGGTACAGGCGTACAGTAAGGGGCGTGGCTGCGGACGGGATCCGCGTTCCCAAATGTACAGAATGCATACCTTATAAAGTCACCTATGGCTGTGATCTGAAACAATCTGACAAAAAAGCATGCTAGATATTGTTGCCATATCTAAGAATAAAAAATGTTTATTGCATAAGGGCTCTCAACTACTGTGAAGGCTTGTGATGTGCACAGATCTTCTCTCCCAGTTTCTGTGTGCCCTCTGCACCAGCCAGTGAAGTAGATTTTAAAGTATATGATTGAACCTGTCCTGACCCAGGCTAGCTTTTGAATTCAGAAGACATCAACGCATGGGTTTCTGAAAATGCATAGAATTTTGAATCTAGCATGCATTAAACAAAAAACAACTGGTCCCCGAAGGTTGTCTGTTCACCATAGAGTGACACACACACACGCACGTGCACACACACACACGCACGCACGTGCACACACACATGCTGTATACACACGCACACACACATACACACACACGCAGGAGTGTAAACTGATTACATTTATGCTCTGATTTTCTCCCACCCCTTCTGTCCTTCCTCCGAGGGCAGCCTGGAGCGAAGTGCAGCCTGGAGCAGAGGGGCAGCCTTCAGCCCCAAAGTCCGTCTTAGTCAGGGATGGACAGAGAGAGCGATCTGTTCTTCCTCATGTTTTTCATATTGGGTTCTTGGGAGTTCCCTTGCGAACATGGGGAGAACATGCATACTCCACACAGAAAGGACCAGGAGCAACCCTGACAACCCTGGGGAGAACATGCCCCTAAATGCCAACAGCGTCCCAAGTGGGAATCAAACACAGGACCTTCTTGCTATCAGGCGACAGTGCAAAGCACTGTGCCACACATAAGGTCACTTAGCCTATCAATTTAAAACAAACAGCAAATTAACTGCTATTGTTCCCTCTAAGTCAGTAACTTGCCAAATTACATTGTATTAATTCATCATTTTCATTCATCCAATAAAGCCTAATCTGGATATTGCCGGTTCCTTGACTTGAATGTATTGAACATGCTCCCGTGCTTGGCACTAGGCAAGGAGATAAGACAGCTGACTTGGTTGAATAGTCAGCCAGCCCCTATTATAACTGTATGGATAAAGGTGCCCCTGGGCAGGCCTATGGAGATGCACGCAACCCCTCTAGCGCTGCCCTGACTGTTGACTGACACTCAGTATCTTCCAGCAAGGCCAATGTGATATTTAGGCTACAGAATAAACATTTATTTTGATTGCCATAATGCTTTTTAGCCCTATAGGCATGCACATTTTTCCCGCACCCCCTGTGAAAAAAATACTTCCTGTATACCTGCACCTACCTACAACGTGGTGAATCGTGCCGCCCTAATGCTTGGAATGATAACATGTCTGATAACTTGTTTGATTGGTGGTAGGTTTAGGTATATCTCTGAGAAGGATGGCTATTTTTCCTTCCTCAAAGGGAGGAATTTACATTCAACATTTAACCAAAATGCTCTTTTTCTGCAGTTTGTTTACTACATGTTTGATACCGTAGCAGGATCGTCACAATGTAGGTTAACATTACTTATTACACGGCTCTCTGAAATACTCGATTCTGGACAATCCTTGGAAAATTGCCGTTATTTCTCGGTAATTCACTGGTAGCAACCAATATTCGCCGCTGCTAAGGGCAACACATTAAAAATCATGAAAGATGGAATGAATGGAAAATCATGTTTAGCCCTGTTTTGAGGTTACTTATGATCATATACAATGGTTCAGATCAAAAAGTTGACAAAACTAGCACTTTTGAGAAAGTCTGATAATTACTCTACCACCGTTTAGGTCATACAATGGATGTGGGTGGGCACTGTGAAAAATCATTCAAAAACATGTTAAACTCTCGACTTCAAAGACAAGAAGCTCTATTTACAACCAAGCTTTTAGGACACACTGAATAAACTACAGAGCCATTATATGACAACAATCGGCCAAGCACCACGAAGAGGAATGACAGAAGGATAAAATACACGCCCTTAGGGCACAGCACTCAATAGCCTACTCCCCTTCTTCAATCAGTGTTTAGGCTACTAGGCCTATTAGCTCAATGCTCCAGGAAGCAAAGTTCACTCTCCTGGGTGCTGATTAAATCTAGGCAAAGCAAAACACACAGCCATAACAACTGGTAATTAATCACAAAAGACCAACCTTATATCGTAACCCAAACTCGTTTAATCCACTTCATTTTGGAATCAACTTTCAACAAATACTCAAGATCTCCGTTCATTGATGCTGCCAGTAGCTAGATAGCGAAAGTGGGTAACGTGATTGACAGGCGATGTGAATGACGGGACAGTCATAACACGTTTTGATTGGATAAATCGTCCCAATGTTAAAATGTCAATAGGAATTCCAATGTAAGCACTTCAAGAACAGGCTTACCCTACGCCCACTTTTAAGCATTTTGACAAATCACAGATTAGGTTACATTTCGACTGATGACGAAATTTTTCGCGGTTTTGTATGTTTGGGCTAATTTGAATGGTTGATTTTTCATTTGGTCTTGATTTCCGTAAGCCAGAATAACCTGGTGTACAATGTTACTGTAAGTGAATGACGAGCTAGTAAGACAGCTGTCAACGGACCATAGCGTGGACTGTATTTTCATGAGGACTGTAGGGGGCAACGGAGCACTACCAAAACGCTAAACATGGATGAAAATTAAGCGATATGGCAGAATACAAGACGCATTTAAGTCAAAAACAGTTTGAAAGTCGATTTTCGTGCCTTCTTTCACTGAAAGGAGGCGCAAAAATCAAGTTTTATTTGGATTTGTATGGGGAAGCCAGGCTTACCCTGGCTTATAGGAACAATCGCCACTGTAGACTAGTTCGACTATTTCCGAAATTCCGAC
Source organism: Borostomias antarcticus (assembly GCF_949987555.1). Lineage (NCBI taxonomy): Eukaryota > Metazoa > Chordata > Actinopteri > Stomiiformes > Stomiidae > Borostomias > Borostomias antarcticus. The sequence goes on along the minus strand of NC_140247.1, from coordinate 24,814,189 downwards.
AATTTACTAGTTTATATTTTTGACACTGTCAGTCATGTTCTTAGTGAGAGGAAAGGGGTGACTATCGGAATTATGTTTTCTGTTGAAAGGCCGTTGTATAAGCGGGATAATGAACTCGGGGCGGGTCTTTGTGCTGTTTAAATTACCTTCGCGGAGGTAAATTGCCAATTCACTACCTCTGCATCGGCCATTTAAACAGCACAAATAAATGCTTCCTAAGAACTAGACAACACCAATGGAAACATTGTCTACAGTTCAGGCATAGAAAGTCTCTAAACAGCCTAAACAAACTACCATTTACTGCCATTTGTACTTGACATACATAGGAATTGTATTTGACACCATGGAGCCAACAACAACACAACAATCGACAGTGCAAAATACAAACAGTAAATAGTGCAAAAACTAGCAGGGCATTTGGCCTAAAAAAGAAAGCAAAAATTGCAGGGGGCAAATGAGAGAGTTAGAGGGGAGCCTTGTTTATAAGGCTACGCCTCAGGCAATTCACTACCTCTGCGTCGGCCATTTAAACAGCACAAAGACCCGCCCCGAGTTAATTATCCCTTACATAAATGCTTCCTAAGAACTAGACAACACCAATGAAAACATTGTCTACAGTTCAGGCATAGAAAGTCTCTAAACAACCATTACAAAAAGATAACAGTCTTGTAATGTCCTGTTTACATTGAGAAGGTGCCCTGAGCATATTTAGATGCCAGTATGTTCATTAGAACACTGTCCTGTCTAGTTCACTGTCCTGTCTAGTTCTTGTACTCTTCTATTGTTCAGAATCAGAATTCTGGTTACTGCCCTTTGTACTTGACATATAGAGGAATTGTATTTGACACCATGGAGCCAACAACAACACAACAATGGACAAGTGCAAGGACAGTACCAAGTACTGGACAGTGCAAAATACAAACATAGTAATCAGTGCAAAAACTAGCAGGGCATTTGGCCTAAAAAAAGACAGTGCAGTAGTCAGTATAGTGCAAAGATTGCAGGGGGCAGGAGAGAGTTAGAGGGGAGCCTTGTTTATAAGGCTGATGTCCATGGTGAAAAAGCTGTGTCGAACAATTTTAGTCATTGACGACAGCAGCCTCCTGCCAGAGGGGAACGGTGTGAAGAGGCCATAGCCCGGGTGGGAGGGGTCAGCCATGATCTTTCTGGTCCGCTTCAGCGCCCTGGAGTCGTGCAAGGCCTGGAGGGAGGGCAGTGCGCAGCCAATCACCCTCTCTGCAGAGCGTATCACCCACCGTAACTTTGGCCCAATCCCAATTCACCCCTTGGCCATAACCCTCGGAAATGCGCGTTCACGTTAGGGCTAGGGGTGTCCCAATTCTCTTTGCGTCTAGGGTTAGGGTGAAGTGCGAGGGCTAGATAGCCCTTGAAACAGAGATTTTCGGTACCCACACTTCAGAACGAGGGCTACCCAGAATGCTTTGCAAATCTCCTCTCAAAAATCTGTCGACAAGATGGCGGCGGCCACCGACCGAAAAAAGGAAATCCTCAAATGTAATTTTTTCTTTGTTAATAGATGTAAACATTGCGATAACCATCACATTTTTATTGTTTTATGTTGTTTCAATGTAGTATATATATATTATTTATAACAAGCATGACGATCGCTAGTCTCTAACATTAACGAGCTAGCTTACCACGTAGTTTACATTACATTAGTCACAGCAGCTTTACTAACGTTATAATATTTAGAACAAATTCCTAGTACTGTGTAAAAACCTACCTGGCACCAAAAGCCGATTCTAATTCTGATTATTAGAACAAGAACAGTTCATGAGAAAAACACTTCAAGGGAAGTCTCACAATGCAAAGAAAATGGTCATATTATTTATGTTGATTATTATAATATTTGTATTATTGTAGTAGCACTATGCATAACGTCATCCTGATGACAAATAACTTCATCCTCAGATGCCTGAGCTTGACTCTCTGGGCAGATGATACAGGATGTAGCCGTTTCCAGTGGAGACAGGGCTATAAGTCACCAGAATGAGATATTGCCTTCAGGCTCATTAGAAGAACAGCTGGTTGGTTAATGAACAGGAAACAGCATGTCATGAGGTTCCCACAACTCCCCCTGAGATGTAGATTAAGAATTAAGGATTGAAAAGAAAGATTATTGCAGATGATCTGATTGCTTTGGGATTCTACAATGACATTGAAAGGATAACAATAGTTATATAGTGTGATGCTTGTATAATGCATTCAATCACTCAACCTTTGATTCCCCTCCAGAACACCCACAGTGATGCTGCTACTCCATCAAGAAGACTGGGTAAATGTGAGAGGTCTCTGGAATCTCTGAGTGTCTGTCTGTGTTCAATTCAAATAAAAAACAACAACAAAAAACACATTATTTCTCTCCAAGGGGCAATTCTTGAGGCTGGCATAGTAAAATAAATTAATAAAATAAAATAAAAAGTAGCTTACAATAAGACATATAGCAGCAGACAGACAGCATCATGGCCTATGATTTTGGAGCAGCTGCTCACTGTACTCTGGATGCGCTTTTTGTTTTGGCTTGTGAGGGAATGGAACCAGCAGAGGAATGAGAAGGATAGTATCCTTTCCATGAAGGAGTTGTAGGATGTAACGAGGATGTTCCTGTCTACCCCAAAGGAGTTAAACTTACCGCAGAAGGGTTTAACTTCCTCAAGAAGTGTGCTTGGCTGTATCTCGATTTTCTACAGGACACCAGGCACTGTTTGAAGTTCAATTTCAGCAGGTGTATCGCTCCAGACCCAGGGAAGTGCATTGTCGAGTGTGCAAGCTGTTGGAAAGGGAACTGCACTATAGAAGAATATAGGCCTGTATATGCTGGTAGGCTACTCAACATAAAACAGAGGTTTCCCCCACAAATTGTGTGCACATCACCCCCCAAAGACCCATTCTGAGCCAGGAAAAACCCTGCAAGTATCTGGGTTATGACTGTAATTCCCTAGAGTGGCGGTTTCCCTTATGGATTGGTCAGTTGTATCATGGTTGGTTCTGGTCCCGAGTAAATTATGGTATGATAGGAGCGAAATATATGTTTTTGCTTTTATTTTTATGTTGTGCAGTTTGGTTGTTTACAACAGATGGGAAATGTATTTCACCGTGATTATCCAGGAATTCCAAGTCCTAATGTTCCTGTGTAAAACGTGTCATTTACTAGACACATTTGTACAAATTGATTTCCAGTGACCACAGGCCCACAGCACATTTGTGCTCTGCTACCTTCGGGAGGTGGGTGGTCTGGACCCACCGTCCTGTGACGCCTGCCCTTTGGCTACAAGGATATCCTGATACAAGCCTATGTTTGGTGGAAACAGAGATTTGGTCCTCCACCACCGACACACTGGAAAACCAAACGATCTGCTCAGAAATAAGATCGGCAAGCTGAGGTCATTCATGCAGAGCTATTTGTCTCACCACTAAAGGTGCATTCTATTTTCGGTCTGCTGTGTTCTCTTGATGATACAATAATGACACATTTTTTGGTCGCTCTGCAGGCTGTTTCATTTCTTCACAAAGCTGCTTAATTAGGCTAATTACTGAAGTAGTACACGGCTGTTCCGGAATCGTCCTGGGTTATACACCACTGGTTTTCATTGTTGCCATATAATCAGCGACTGATTCAGATTAAGGATGTCACTGGAGTGATCCAATCCATGAAATGAATTGATCAAAATTAACCGAGGACAAAAAAGCAGCATTTGAGGGCCAAAAATGTAAGGTCATTACATCAGATTGGCTCCCAAGCATAAGATATGAACAGGTTGTCAACTCTTACTATCACAGACTCTTGTTTCATAAATCTGAACGCGTTAATCTTAATCGCTAAAAAGTTCCTCTCTCCGGCCAATGAAATGGCAAATTATCTTGAAGACGTCGACTTAAAATGCCAACTCATCCCATCTCATCTCCAGCGAATCATTGCAAATGAGCCTCACAAAAATGTCAGGTGTAAAACCTTCCACACAGTTGACAGCCCCTGAGAATGTCCTGCAATATCTGCCACTCAGTCCCTCATCCCTTACTGCTCCTCCTCTGTGGACGGGAGGCGGGTTTGAAGGCTGTATTCTGAAATGGGACTGGGTGTTTCACAGCCAATACAGTGGCCCTGGAGTTAATGTGTCGGCATGTAATGCAGAGTCCCACAAATTTCAAACAGATAAGAATAAACGGTTCCCTCAAATCGTTTATCATTGGAGTGTGGTGGCCAGGGTTCAGGGAGAGGTTCTGGGGCAGATGAAGGACACATCTGCATGCACGCAGAGGGAACTTGTCATGTTTTCCTTACTTTGACGGATGTGCTGTCACCTCAGAATTGTCCCATGATGCAAACCAGATAGCCTACTCTATTAGATCATTTTGGCTTCAAGAAATTGAGCGGGTCTGAAGTACTGTATAGGCAGCAGAGGCAAGGCTCTTCTGTCTTCTGTCTCCCATTGTACCTACTGTAAAATAGACACCATTTTCTGCCTGCTTCATGCCATAGAATCGGTGAGATTGCATATTACATGGATTTGCCGATTCTGCTTTATATCGCTAACCAGCCTTTCAGCTTTTCACTCAAATTGTAAATATAATATTTTGCTAGTCTGTGCTTGAGTCCATACTCAATCTGTCTAAATTTGAACTTGGATTTGACAATTGTGACATTTTCAAGCACTATGAGACATCATCTGTGTTAATCGCTCTCTGTCAGGAATAAATGATTTGGTTCATGCATGGGCGGTCTGGCAGGTACAAATGTTCTACACTAGCCTTTCTCTGCAGCTCTAACTGTCGGCTTCACAATTTAATTCATAATTAACTTGTGAGGAAATGTGGGCATTTTTCTATTAGAAGAGACATCTTGTCAATTACAGTCCTTGCGGAGATAGTTGCAGCACTTCCTGTTGGAAGAAAGGTCAATAGCCATGTGTAATGAGTAATTGACTCAAGGCAGAGACGCTCACACTGTGTTCTGATCAAGTAGCAAATGTGATTTATTTCCATATCATTTTCTCTCATTTCCAACACATTATAGAGAATCAGTCTTGATTGAAGTGGCGCTGCCAATCCATCACCAAAAGGAGTTATGAAAATTGGGTTTAAATGGGACGATGACAAGAACATAGATTTCTTTTTTTTGAACACGAGTAAGGGCCAGACAGGGACAAATGAGGCGAGCAGGGGCCTGTAACAGTAGGACACTCGTCATTGTCCTCGAAAGATGGAGAATCTGTTCCTAGTGAGCCCTGAGTGACATCGCAAAAATGTTACTTGAATGTTTGGTCATCGTGCCATAGCAGATAAGTAAACTGAGGTTGGCTCCCTATCAATCTCTGACTGATGTCCACGCACCCTGTATGTATTATGTGAGAATGCCAGGAAAGCATGTGATGCAACTAGCCTGGCTCCAGCCCATGAATCTGAATTTTCAAAATGTGATTCAGGGTCTGGAAAGCCTCTCATCCAGAGTGATCTCTCAGTTAGAATTCCAAGCAGGCCAATCAGTGTCCTTTGAATTAAACTGTGCAACGTGATTGGTTAGGGGATGAACTAATCGCTGATGACTCCCTCTTCGTCAATGCCCATCTCGGAAAACGGCTGCCTGTTCAGACTGAATAATGACGTAAAATTAAATGGGAATTCAGTGTCCGGCTATAATGAAACAGCTCTGATGCAAAATAATTTTAGCCCAGCGATACAGCTGTTGAACAAGGTAATATTGATGTTATTTTCATTGAATCAAATTATCGCCCTAGGTGTGAGCAAAGATGACAGTGATGTAGGGTGTTGTTGTTGAAGGAAATGGGATAGATAGAGGAAGCACCGATGGTTGCAGCCCTGATCCTTAAGCATTTCCTGGTCCCATGATTAGGCTCAGGCCAACAATATATTATATTCATCTCAGTGATGTGGGGGTAGCCACTATGTGCCATGACTGATTACTTGCTTCAACTTTTTGGACATAATTTCATGAAGTTACAATACAAGAGTCTGAGGCACACAAAACAATAAACGGCCTACTCCATGCATTGTATTTAATGTATGGAAGTTATTTTGATGTGGCACATATTCAGCACTGCATGCTTGATAGTTGCACAAGTTAAATCCTTTGTAAGAAGTTCTGGAAAACAGTTGTGAAGCTGTTTTGAGGACTCAGTAGGGTTAGCCTGGTATAGTCAAGCTGATTGAATATTTATAGAACTGTATGACTAATGACAGGAGCAATACACACTGAGAGCGTGATGGTAGCTTGTGGGCATACAGTATGAGATTTGTGTTTTTATTATAGCATTACTGCAGAACACATCCACACACTATCATTACATTCACACTGAATTGCAGTTTTGTAAACTAGCTAATGGAGGATCTAAATTAACCTGTCAACTATTGCATTTCAACTTAGTTATGCTAACGGTATTTGGGAGACAACCTCCATAACTCCATATATGATTGGATGTTGCAAATTTAGTGAGTCCCTCGTAGAAGGATGGATAGGCTGTGTGCACACAGACAGCATTCTGATTCTGACAGACACACACACACACACACACACCAGGGTTTCTCCTGGCTCAGGATGGGTCTTTGGGGGGTGATGCGCACACCTTTTTTGGGGGGAAAAGGTTTTTTGTTTGTTTTGTTTTGTTTTATGCCGAGTAGCCTACCAGCATATATAGGCCTATATTCTTCACTGTCGTTCTGACTGAGCTCACTTTTCACAATTGCGGGAAATCTCCTGACATGACACAAAATGGATAAAATACTGATAACCTGTCTATGAATTATCTCAATTACTAGTGGTCCAAACCATGGTCAATGCAAGAAAAATGGATGGACTGCACTTGAAACAAGCTATCAAACACATTTGGATTGCTATTTTTATTCTCAGTTTTTATCATTTTGGCACTAGTGATTTTACTTTGGCTCTGGCTAAAATCTATTTGGCGGGGTGCCATAAAATCCTCTATGCACACACAGTAAAACAGTAAGGCACAAAAGGCATAATAAGGGCAGCAGAAAGTAGTACAGTAGTACAGTAAAAAAACTAAAAAACAACATTGAGACAACAGTTTTGATGATCCAGTTTCTGCCAATGGCAAGAGGTGTACAGTGAACACATGTCTTGTGTTAATCTCTACAAATGCTTAACAGGAACATGAAATGGATCTGCAATGTTCAGTCAGCATTATGTGAATAAAACTGCATGCATAAGGCTGTGTGAAGTTGAAAGTCACAGAGTGTTACAGTAAGTGCTTTTGACAGTTCCCAGCAGGTGAAAGTTTGGAGAGCTTTGGGGATGCAGATTCAACTTGTTTAATGAAGTTGGCGGCATATTTCCAACCATATCAAAATGCAAATATGTCCATGCTGCACATACACCACCCTTCCCTAATTAATTATCGATGAAATTATTATTGAAATAGAAGATCCTGACTCCCATCCCCCCTCCCCCCCCCCCCCACATTTCGAGTGTGAGGCCTTGTCCACACATACCGGGTATTTTTGAAACCGGGGTTGTTCCTCTGTCCACATGAAAAGTCTGTCCACATGAAAAGACAAAAACACGCTGCCCAGGCTGTCGCTGGCTCATTCCATCCGATGGTGCCATGGTAACGAGGCTGTAATAACACGCACATCAAAAAGGCAGCTCGCTGTCACATTCACTTTCAGACTTTTGCTCCACTCCAACTTTGATTTTAAGCCCATTATTAGCCAGGAGAAAACACAAGAGGAACAGCATTTTGGTAACCGAGAGTTGCAGAGTTGTGTGGTTGAGTCCACCGGAGTCTCATTACAGCATTTTAGGTGAACAGAAGGTAACAGAAATGTAAAAACAAGCCCAAAACTCTGGTTTTCCTGTCAACACGACAACAACAACAACATCGACAACACTGAGAGTGGAGTTTCTAAATATATTCACCCTGGAAGGAGTTTTCAAAAAAGTCCAGAGGGACGGAAGGCCAAACCACAGAAAAATGTTTGGTTTCAAAAAGACCCTTGTTTGTGTGGACAAGGCCTTAGAGTCATGGTTTAATGCAGTTGATATGACTGTCCATTCCATCCAGCTATTCTAAATAGCTGTGCCCTTTGTGTTATCATCAAGAGCACAAAAGAACAGGCTTCAGGTCGATCCCAAACCAGGGATGCCACCATTAGGCATAGGGGTAACCCTTGGCATAGATTATTGGATCTGTGTAGTGTTATTTGAGGTGCAGAAATCAACAATGATATAGTTGGTATTCTGATTCTTACTGCAGAACAAGCACTGTGGTGATAATAAAGGTGATCCTGTATCAACTTTCCAATCATTTCAACAAGCCTGTGAATGGAAATGCATTCTTTTTTTCCTACTGCAAGTAAAACCGATCCACAGACACTGAAAATGATTACATAACATAAAACTACATTCTATCTATTATCATCTATTGTAACTTATATCAGAGTGATGTTTTTATTTCATTTTGTATGTGTACATTCTGCTCCTGGACTTTGACAGAAGTGAATGTCAGGGTAAATTTAGCCCTTACAATTAGGGTCAGAGAGAGTTCAAACAAATCTCACCTTGCAGCTCCACCTGGTCTGCCTTCAACCCCTGGTCAACAGAGAGAACGTACGTTTAAAGCATCAATAGAGTGAGGTTCAGCACAGACGGCCTCCCCTCAAGTGGATTGGATGAAAACAGATTAAATAGAAAAATGAAATCTTGACATCAATCAGAAGGAGATTGAGGATTGATGGAGAATGGATTATGGGGTGGTGAGTCAGAGTGTCCACTTGACTTTCTGCCAGGAAATGTTCAGTTCTCTGGTAATTTTGGCCTCTAGTTACCGGGTGCAATGTCCCTTTGGCAGAAACAGCCCTTGTCAACCACAAATGTCATTTTCAGACCTGATGACCTTGCTTTTAATGAAGGAAGGTGGAATGAAAGTCGAAACATGACCAAGTCCCTCAACATCAATACATATGTGTACGTAGACATATTTTCAATGTACAATGCATGCAGGATTTTTGTTTTCCTATGGAATGGGTGTTGTCATACTTTGACTATTAGGTAGATAGAAACAGCCAATTCCAGAAAAAAAGTTGAAATTCATTTTAGAGTGCGCTGCATCTTTCTTATTCTTAAAAGAGGTTTTCTGTGTTGTGTGACGCAAGTCTAAAAGTGTCTAGAGAGCTAAAATTACCCTGAAATCAATACATTAATGTGCACTAAGAGCTCTGATAGCAGATACATCCCCCACTTTCCCCCTGGTAACATGCAAATACACTTTGGGTTCCATGCATGGAGCTTCGGCAACTGTGCTCCTCGACGTGTGAGGTGATTTGTCATGGATGTTTGCGTGCCATCTCTTCTCCAGGGATGTAATGAAAATCCTAAATGACCCTGATGAGGTAGAGCGAGATGCAGAGGTAGACTTCTGACATTCCTTCAGGAGGCCTTCTCCTCTGCACGCCATCAGCAGGGCTCCTATCAGTGAAGCCTCATTAAAGATGGAATCCAACTGTAGAATGGGGATTTTTGCAACATTAATTTTAACACTGCCAATCCAGTAAATAATATTCTAGTTACAGCCTTGATCGCCTGCAAAAAATGCCCACTTAGTCGGAATGGTATTTTGCTCAAGGACCATTTTGGTGGAATTGAGGGCTGAATTAAGGGGGGTGCAAATTAAAGTGCACTGATGGTTAAATTACATCCTCAGGTTCTTTTCAGGATCTTTTCTAACCAAGCAGCATACTGAAGAGAAAACCCTGTTTGTGTATTTTGCAACAATAACTTTGTAAAGTAACACTGTGCAGTTGCACCTCTATGGTATTTGCTGTATATCAAGGACAAGTACGTAATTAATTGTTAATCATTTGTTGCAGAGAATATAAGGTGTATTGACAAGACCTGTCAATGCTTGAAAACATTGACACCTTAATATCAATGAGTCAGTGAAGGTGACGTGATTGGATGAAACATGCAAGCTACTGGCCTATTATGCTTTGATAAGACTTTTGAAAAACAGGAAATCAATACGGTAATTAATTAATTTTAAATGCAGCTTAAGAAAGGCTTCATATAATTGTAATATGAGCACAAGGTCAATGGTATATCTAATGAGTTTTCAATTTCTGCAGACAACATATTCTCATAACATTCACATTGCAAACATTCTACCTGCACTCCTATGTCTGGGTCAACATTTATAATTATACATATTATTTTAAGATATCCTGCAACTAGAAATTAAATCCATGGCTTGCGGTTACAAACGAGCTGTCACAATGTTAACCAGAAAAGAAAACACCAACAAAGTTAGTATATCCTAGTTTCAGGCTATGTGTTTTCAATAGGCTCTTTTTTGAAGGCCTCTCTCTATCTGCTGAGTTAGCTGAAGTGGAGTTAACTAGGATAAGTGGACCACACAGGGGCGAAGAGTTCAATAAAGAAAGCAGGAGCAGATGTTAATGGTTATGGATTTGCGGGGATGGGGTGGAATGCGTAATGACTCTCACCTGGGTGTATTTTTACCCTACACCACTTACAGAGCGGCCCGCACAGCAGAACAAGAGACTTCTGAAGCATTCAACTACCTGTTAGCATGTTTGTCAGTTTCCACCAACACCTGGGAAGAGTGCTGGGATGATATTAAATCTGCTTATGAAAGTTTAATACAGCTTTCCAAAAATGTTTTAAGACCTTCTTTATTTGATAACAAAACTGACTATGATTGCTTGTTTGTTTTTCGCATTACAGTACAAGTACATCCCAATGGGTTTCTCATCATACATAGGAATCCTCAACACTTACAGAGAAGTAATGACTGACAGCACTTCACAATTTCACACTTCAGCTCTCTTTAACTCTCACCTTTCGGTTGTATATATCTCGTTACTCCTAAGTATAGCTCTCCCAGCAGCAAGTGCTAAACAATTACTATAGTTTGAAACTTTGCATTTTATCCTTTTTCCAAGCAGGATGTCAAGGCGTTAATTATAAAATACTATCAGTTCCACTACCTTGGCTCATATTAATTTTTCCCCTGGTTGATTTTATGTCCCTTTTCTCTGCCCCTCACTCTCCAACATGAAGGCTGCATACCAATCATTCCAGTTAATACCTCTGTGAGATCAGTACAGTATGCTGCCATATAGGGAGGAGAATGGAACTCCTAACACATGCAATGCATACTGTCATTAGTTTGTATCATGATATGATTATGAAGTGAAGGAGATAAATAGTGTAGATGATAAGCAAACTTTTTTTGTTTGTTTGTATATGCCACTATCCTTGAATAACTTTTAGGCTGTACTGTATCGAATAGTTACTGACCTGATACTGTATAACAACAGTAGCAAAGCGTTGACATAACACTACACACAGAAGGCCACATAGTTTTCAAAAGACGACATCTTTTCAAGTTGACGAAGCAAAAATTATTCATTAATGGGTGGGGCATAATAATTATAAAGACTCAATTTTTTCCACAGCTGAGCAACTCATTAAGTAACAAAACAGGTCATTGGTTTTACTGCTTTGTCCAGGGATTTTATGAGACATAAGTGACTCTCATAAGATTTCACTATGCATCATTAAATCTGAAACGTGGATGATCCCCCAAACATTTTACCCTCTATAATGACAATGAGATTGTCTTTTTACACTATTGTCAGAGTTGCCCAGTGCATCTATTGTACTATATGTGAAATAAAGTGCCAAATTATATGCTGCAGCAATGTTGAGCAGGTATAGCTACATTATGAAGTATCATTTGAAGTGCACCAATCTTCTGTTTCATTTGCCTAAAGAAAGTAAATTTAGAATTATAAACAAGGTACTATTATATAATGTGTCCATACTTCAGAGAACAGCTCTTCAGTAGGTCGAAACAGCACTGAGATGAATTAACCAAATGTTCTATCTCTTAATGGATGACCTTCTGCAAAGACAGTTGCAGTGAAGTGCAAAACAGTTTTTTGATCTAAAAGAGCATATTATAAATTTTACCATCTGTCTTGAGTCCACACTCTGATTAACATTTTAAAATAGGAGTAAAATTTGCATGATGTTTTGCAATTAGCACTGAAAATGTACTTTCTCACTCAGTTGGGCAAGTGCATGCTTGCAAAGCGGCATTCAGAGTACTGTCCCATTATCATTCCTGAAATTACCTCAAAAGGTGTTCAGTTTATTTACTGAGCAAGGATAAATCAGACTTTGCTAACCATGAATGAGTATGGGATCCTGCCGTGGCCACGGGTCTAACCCTCTGGAGCTGGCTGGCAAGGATGCTCAATCAGTATTCTGCAGACTGCATAGTCTTAGCGGCTACTGGGAGGGCTTCAGTACAGAGAACGTGTGGGAGCAATATGGCAATACTTTCAACCTCCAGCAAGGCTTTTGCTGTGTAGGAAGGAATAAAACCTGACCTGATAGTCATTTGCATTCTCCGTCCTGCATTTAGAGATCTATGTCATTATAAAAAAAACACTGGTATGTTAACTGTAAACATACTCACTTAATCTAATATGAGGGCAAAACTGTTGTTTGGTTGTTCCTGTCATGCTGAGTTATCACATCACTAAATGACAGTGGTGATATTTTCACCGCTCCTGAATGCAAAACTTAAAACAAACCCCAGGTTTTTAGATAGAAACATGAAGAAGCATGCAACATAGCTAATTATTGTAATAGGTTTATTATTTTCATAATCATATTGTATGCCAGCTACCTTCATTGACTTACGGATACACAGCGCTAGGGTTGCAAAATTCCGGGAATATTCAAAGTTGGAAATTTTCCATGGGAATTAACGGGAGGTTATGGGAATTAATGGGAATAAACTGGGATTTTGGGGGTTATTTATACCAACTGTATTTACCTTGTCATAAACAGACGTAAAAATATTTTGTTTTGTCATGAATGTCAGAGTATTAGAGTAATTACGGTACTCTGCAGTATGATACTAACGTAACAAAGAAGTACAAGTTTGTTCGCTAATATATGCAATGGGGAGTGAAGCGGAAAATATCTTACATTCGTTCACGTTTACTGAACCAACACACCAGAATACCTATAACATAGTGATGGAGAAATTTGACAAGTACTGTAAGCTGACACACCAAGGAGAGGGAATCCTTTTTGTCTGTGCTTCTTTCTCTTTCTCTTGCTGTCGTGTTGTTGACCTGCAATTCCATTGCTGCTACCACAAGAGGCAGTAGTCCCAGAACATCAAAACCAAAAGACTCCACAGATTTCCCAGGTCAGCGGTGGCTGAGTGGATAGTGCGCTGCCTATCATGGCGAAGGTTGTAAGGATGTCAACATAGACTGGAATCTGTTGCGTGGCATCACATCAGCAACAGGGGGGTGCCGTGTGTCTGTCTCCCAATACGGCTTCCAGCCATTTGTACAAGGCCCATCTTCAGGTACATGCCCAGCATTTTCTTTACTTCCTTGGTATTGGTGTTTACAGATGTCCCTTTTGTTTGACGGCTGTACTCATTTGTGTTTGTCGTCAGAGACTGAATCATGTCTTTGGACACAAACTGATGGAAGTATTCCAGTGGTATGCGAGAGAACTCACATCTTCTGTGAGAGGTGGACCAGAAGAATCAGTATTAGGGCTTGTGAAATCTTTTTTCTGCCACCAATATCTGTCGCGGGGCTTGGCATGTTTGGCCAGTTGGGGCTCAATGTCTTCTTGTCGGAAGTCATTGGGTGGTTGGTTTTCTTTGTCCACTTCTTCACAGGCTTCTTCATCTGACTCCTCATCAGTTTCATTGAAGTCTACGTCCACATCACTCTCTCCATTCTGGAGAGCATCCAGCAGATCCTGTACACTGTAGCAAGGCTCTCTCCTTGCTAGTGACATTCTGAAATGAAAAAAAGAACATTCCTTTTGTATATTGGTGGCGAGGCAAAGTGTTTACACATTCCACTACAGTAACCTACAGTATTTACACATTTCACATGTCACACAATACTGTCTGGCCAACTTATTGTGCCCTGATTATCATTGTAAAAGAAAGGCATTCAGCCCCCCACTTACAACCACACCCCGCATTCCTGAACATTCGCACCTGTTCCACAAAAATGCAACAGGCATCCCCCAGTATCCTCCCAGAACCAGCTTCTACTACAATGGGTTACAAACAGGATTAGAAATTAAAGTAAAAATAAATATATAGCCTATATTATTATATATATATATACTGGGGTATGGAAAGCATAGAAAATGTGTGTTATTTTTAATATATAGTGAAAACTAGAAGATCCCTGTCTATTTAGACAACACCTGTTAATTTATTGCTTTATAAATGTTCTTATCTGGTAGACAAACATACTCCAGGAGCTTGCTCGATCGCCTTGTTGAGAGGGGTCAGGGAAGAATTTTTACAGCTCACTTATCTGGCCCCCGGGTGATTACTGTTTTTTTTGCTTCCCTCTGGAATATGTAGAGGAGGGTCGTATACCCACCTCCTTTGTTCTCTGTTAAGCGCATTGTGTTGCCTCTGGGTATGAAATGCGCTATACAAATAAAGCTTTGATTGATTGATACACCTAGCCAGGTGGCTATTTGCTGCCACACTCTCTCTGTGTTGTACAAATACACAAACATACAACATGCTCTAATTCATGCTCTAATTTACATTTGGAGGATGTATTTCACAATGACAACATATGTATATGTTCTAAACATTGCAATGATCACCCCCAAAAATATTAAAGGCATTTTACTTACTTACATTTGATGAATCCAGTCCAATGAAACAAAGTGTTGTTCAGCCAAAGTTCTGGAAGTTGTGATATATCATGACCATGAGGGCAGGACTTACAAATGTCCTATCCAATAGCATTGTGGGACTGAACAATAGGACCCAAAGACTAAGTTTATGTGCAAAAAAACAAAACAAAAATACAATTTATACCTCTTTTTAGATCAAATAAAAATGTAATTCTGCTACAGCGGGTATTACAGGGTTAAACCTCACACACATCTTAAGTGATCTGCAGAAGCCAGTGGAGAAGTGTGCTAGCCTCCGGATCGAGTTCAAAGTCCTGGTGTTTACCCACCGAGCTCTTCACGGACGGACCCCGGCCTACATCTCAGAACTTTTATACTCTCACTCTCTGAGTCGGTCTCTGAGATCATCCGACCAGGGTCTCCTGGCGGTGCCCCGGACAAGACTAAAAACCAAGGGTGACAGAGCATTTGAGGCGGTGGCGCCAAGACTCTGGAACGCTCTTCCCCAGGCCCTGAGAGAGCCATCCACTGAACTCATGTTCAAAAAACTTCTCAAGACACACATGTTCAGGCAGGCCTTCGGCCATCTATAACGCCTTGCTGCTCGCAATGTTGTTTTTTTCTGTTCTGTGTGGTTTTAATTTTGTCTCGTGTTGTATTGCCATTTTAATTTATTACTGTAAAGCACTCTGTGCATCCGTGCTGTGAAGAGCGCTATATAAATAAAGCTTACTTACTTACTTACTAGACACACTCACATGGCTTCAATGTATTTTTTTTTCCAAGGTGAGTGTTTTTCTTTTCCCTTCTTTTTTTTTCTTTCGGAAGGGCAGATATGTCAACAGATTGAGACGGTGCAAGCTCTGTGTCTAGGGACTTGTTAATTAGCCTGGCCACATATGGGAATGACACAGGGGAACATGAAAAACGGATGTGGGAATGGGGTCAAGTACACAACTCGTAGTTCTCATATTAGTGGCTGTGGCCAAAACAGTAAATAGGGTTCATTGTAAAACAGCAGTCAGGCCTTGGGCAAGCCACTGTGGTCAATACCATGGACAGTTTGGGGTAATTGAAAGGTTCTTTGGATTATGTCGCTGGGGTCTATTGGATGGATAAGGGAAATGTGCAGTCCTTGCTGGCGAATGTCAGGTTTGAGGCCTGAAATCGACGTACCTGTAGTTGTTTACTCAGTTTTTTTTTTTTTCAATAACAACATTGAGGCCTAGCTAGGCAGCACTCTAAAATCAAAACAAAGGGAAATTGTTTACAGATGCGAACAAAATCAGTCTATTTCTTAAAAAGAAAAAAAAATCACTAACTTCCTACGGGGAAGTTATTGTTATCCAGAGCCGACTCTGTGGTCCTACGGTATGCTGTTTAAATCATCATGAAGCTCCTGCTATATACTGTACTCCCCGTCTATTCATGATTTTCCTTTCCATCAATTATTTAGATTTAGGACTGTGTTTGATGAGGTGGCCTCCTGTCCAGTAGGATTAGGTGTCGGGCTGGTGTTGCCAGTGGGCTCGCTGGTGTGTGAGCTGAGTGGCAGTGCCGTTACTCACTGTAACTGGGAGATAGCATCTAAACGTTTGACAGATCCATAGCCCCTGTTTAGTGTGGCCATTTTTTTTTATTCCGTCGGAAATGTCAGTTACAATCCACGGCCGTGTCAGTGGATGTGTTGTCCCCCGCAGCAAAATGTACACAGGAGGCCTCACACTCATAAAGCCAGGCCCTTCACACCCAGCCCATTAAGACAGGACTTCGCTTTGGCCAGGGTCTGTGGAGGATGGACTGTGGTGGACATCCTATTGTGCTTTATTTTTTTTAATCAATCCCTTTATCAAGTCTGGGAGAAATTATATTAATTCTATATTAATTCTATCTTGGAGGAGTGTATAGGGCCATCCATTACTCCATCGGGAAACGCTTGCTATGTGTGTGATGTATTCAGGACTGTACGCAGGGGATAATTTTTACTCTGCAGGGACAATCACTTTATGTGAATATGGAATGTGAAGGAGATGACAGGGAAGGCCATGAAGCTTATCCCCATGAGAAAATGTCACTCCACATTGATGTCACAAACAGCTTCCACTGGTTCACAAATGTGGCCAAATGTAGATGTGCTGGACTATGCAGAGTACAGTGGAGTCACCATTATGTATGCACCAACTCGATTCATATATTGTCATGTTTATGGTGTCAGATTATGTCCTTGAACTATTTGACCTGAAGGGAAAGCCTATACTGTAGGTAACCTGATGTTAATCACAACTGGGTTGTGTTGTATTAAATTAAAGTGTGTGTAGGCCTGTGTGGTGTGTGTAGGCCTGTGTGTGTCTGTCTGTGTCTGTGTGTATGTGATAGAGAGAGAGGGGGGGGGGGGGGGGGGCACATATTTAGTGGACTTCCAGAGGGTTTGTTGAGTCCAAGGTAGTGGTTCAATATTGGGTCGGGACTGAGAGTGAAAAACTATGACCACACAGGCGACTTTGAAACTTAAAAACAACTGATACTGTTACATCTGAGCCATCTGAACCAACTGCCAGCCAGTGTCCTCGGTGGAATTAGCTGATTTACATATTATAGCATGATGTATCAAAGGGAATGACACATACAGTGGAAGAGAATGCATCAGTATGGCAGACCCATCCTTGTTCTCAGCGTGTCAGCAAAGTGTCCTTTCGATACAGGCGTCCGTCTAAGGTGATTAAAGATCCTGTCATGTTACATCTTCCAGGGCCAATAATTAAAATGGAAACATAAAGGCGGGTCTAATGAACTGCAGCCTGATGATTATTTCATCAATAAGTATATACAGCACATGGATCTATTTTTGTCTAAATTAATGCTGCGCTTGCAACTCGGAAGACGTATCAGTTATTCCCCCGGCAAATAAAGTATTCATTTTGAGCTGAGACTTAGAACAATTAGCACTTTACTCATTAAAATGATTTCATATACAGCCAAATTCCACTGAACGTGTTGAGAATAGGCAAGTGTGAATAGTGCGTGGGATTATGATATATATCAGTACTTGTGTAGAGGAACATGACTATTTATGAAAGTATTATTCATTCACCTAATGAAATCATCATGACTACTGTATATTATGACAGTATAATCACATCATACTTTCACAAGGGTCAAATTCCGGTCTGATTAGAGACTGAGATCTTGTATGACATATGTTTTGCCTAACATGGTGTCCACTTTAAAATACCATCATTCCAGAATGACTTTTCTCTAAACAACCATGTCTTCATCTTGTACAGTAGCCAACAAACTGACTCAGTTTGGAAGACAAAATTCCTGCCCTGGTGATTCCTTGTGCTTTGGTTAGAAAGCATGTGGCTCCATAGTCTTTGAAAACTCAACACTTGTGTTTTCTTTATGCTTACAAATTATTTTATGGATTATCTTATGTTTACAACCCCACACTTGGATAACAGTTTCATTTGAATGTCAAGTCCAATTGTGGCAAAGTAATGACGATGTCAAATTGATGTCTAAGCACATTCCCCAGTTCAAGTCATAGATTTCCATGTAGTGCTAAATGATGGAATATGTTGATATAGCTCACAGAAGGATAAATGCAATATTAAACTTGGCGCATTGTGAAAATCAATCAGAAAATGCATTAGATACCAAACTATTTATATACTGTTCGATCCAAGCCGATACTGTCCAACCTACAGTAACACTCCTAGTTGTCAAAGACTATACTTCATTCCTTATTTTAACTGAGCTGACAAGTTGAATTTAATGGAAGTAATTATGTTGATATTAAGACAGGCCAGTGGACTGGTGGCCAGGCTGGTACAGGACAGAATGAGTCCCCTAATTAAGACCATTTTGGCTTCCATCCTTATAATTCTACTATATATGCTACTATAATAGCACAATGAGGTCAAACACTCTAAGACTTGTTTTGCAGGGCAGCCTTATCCCTGAGGCATCGTGCTCAATGTCAAGCTGAATGAATGTATACATTTTCTAATGATTTTGATTAGAATGTTTTTTTGTGTGCATGTTTAACCACTAGAAATGCAATCCTTTGTTGTCTGAAACATGACTTCCGGGAAGTCCAAGCTTGTTATTAATACAGAACATGAGAGAAGAATGTGTCTGTATCCATGAACAGTTTAGCCTCTTCAAAGTTCAGCGATGCAACTTCATAATGAGCAGTCATATAGTCTATTCTCAATAGTCAGAAATAGATACATACACATCTTTTATTGAGTCTTCAGCATTACCTCAACATTAACTCAACATTACCTCAACAACAGAGAAAGTACTGGACACTAGGGATGCAACGAGACCTCATTATCTATCTGTTCAACCAACAAAATGATCTGTAACTGTATCTGTATTCAGATAGAAACCGGAAGTGGGCACCATTTATTTGGGAGGTTGCATTTAATTGTATTTTCTAACCTAATATTCATTGGCCATGCTATTTTTGAGTCGTCAAAGCATCAAATTGATTTAATATTGGCATATAATTAGTTCTGAAATGTACCTGTATTTCCACATCCTCATCCTTTACTTTTCATCTCTCTCTCTCTCTCCTATATTTTATTTTGAACTATACTTAAGTTTTATGAACTGTCTGCACCCTATAAATACAGCTATAAATAAAAACATTCAGTTTTACATTGGAAATACAGACTATAATTAAAAACTACATATTATAAAGGGACAATGGAGATGATGAGTTCTCTAGAGACAAGGGAGATGAGTTCTCACCTGTCTGCCTGCTGTCTCTCTACCTCGCGTTTCCCCTCTCTCAATATTGAGCCTGCTGTCCTGGAGGAATGTTAACAGTTAACCGTTTAACCAATAACTAGATGATAATTCTAACCACCGTTTAACCAATAACTAGATGATAATTCTAACCACCGTTTAACCAATAACTAGGTAATAATTCTAACCCATTAAACATATTAAACAGTCAATTTTTGAATTTACATGCATAGCCCATCAACTGTAGCCTGGGTCCAGACATTTGAACCCACCCTCTAAAAGTTTACTGATTCTAAATTGAAGTTCTTATTGGAGTGTAACGAGTTGACAATAATGTCTTATATCAGGCGACATCAACTGGGATGTAGGGGGTAAACAACTCTTAAATCCAACAGAAGAGGGTGCTGTGCTACCATCTCAGATGCCAGCTGTCACATCACTAGCAACATTAGCTCTCACAGAGTCAGACGACACATGAAGCAAGCAAAACAGAGTTTGGACATGAAATGAAATGTGCAATGCTGTCTTAAAATTTAGCCGCAGTACTACAACAATGTATGGCAGCAGTACCACATACATAGTAAACATCCCCAAGCCACATTTTATCTCAGACTGATTGTAGCCATTTTTTTTAAGTTATTTGTCTAGTTGACAATAACATTACCCTTATCTAACGTTATGGCTCTAGCCATGTTTTTTCCCCATAACGTTACTGCAATGGATATAAAGTCTGCCAGTGGAACGTGCTTTCAAATCCATACCTACCAAAATGGAATAACCAGCTAACATTAGCTGAATTAAGAAACTTGCTGATTGACCTTTCAACTTTATCTGACAACGGTTGAGTGAAAATGTGTCCTTACTACCGGCTCGCTGTAGCCATTGCCAGTGGTGTCATCAGATTAGCTCAGCGACTCCTGTGATTCACTCACCAACATAACAATATCCTAATGAGGATGACGCACATGTTTAAGTAACTTCGGATAGAAAAAAAAATCTGTTTCCATCGCATTATCTGTGCCTTTCCAAATAATGTATCTGTATTCGGACCATCTCTACTAGGCACACTACTGCATGTCAATGGGACAAACAAAGTCAAACACAGCAGTATGTGTCCAAAACATTAAAAGTGAATGTGAATATTTATCTGGTGGCGAGCTGCGTAGCGTCGTCGGTGCGGTAAGGAACGCAGAGATAACGTGTTTTCACAGCGAGCGTGGGGCCTGTGAATGCTCGGGAGTGATATGTGGTGACAGGTCTGTGCACCAGGCTGTTGACACAGCCAACATCTCCTGGGCGCCAACGCTGCGATGGCCTCAGGCCTGATTATTTACAAGCCCGCAGGCCCAATGTCCTGTGAGGACCACAGGAACCATTCCCCTCGCAAAGCCCTTTAATTGGATCAGAGCTATCATTTATTAATGGCCAAGTCTGTGCCGTCTAGTTTTGACTAGCATGATTATTAATGGCTGATGAATCAAAAGAACTCAAATGGCATGTGATACTTCGTGTCAGGGAAGACTTTTATGAACTCTGGACGACCGTGTTTCATAGAGAAAGCAACGGGGGTTGCAATGTACATGTATACATGTGTATTACTAGATATACCTAGACAGTATGTATGTATGTATGTATATATATATATATATACACACACACACACACACACCCTTATCTGGTGTTTTTGTTAGTTTCTCATCTTTCCAGCCTTTGTGTAATTTTCATCTATCTATCTATCTATTGTGTAGGACCGTCATGTTTCTGTTTTTGTCTTGTTTGTAGTAAGAGTGGTAGTGTATATAATCTCCCTACATGTACGCATGGTGGTATATCTATCTACAGTCATAGCAACTGTAACTATGGTCGGACTGATTCATCAGATGAGAGAAATGAAGAAGGGGTTTGAAAGCTAGAGGCTGGGCTCATCCCAGCTATCAATGACTAAATATATGAGGGATTTTATCTAGAATGTTCTCTTGTCCTTAACTGCTTTAAAGGGACTCAAAAAAGTAATTATTCTACCCACTTAAATAATTTAACATATGCAACATTTTACTGTACACTACATGTGACGAATAAAGAATCTGATCTGATTTTACCCATTATAAATAGTAAAAAAAAAGCTTGAGGCGGAGACTAAACAAATGTGTCAACTAGGCGCATATCCTCTCGAGGGCTTACGCAAGAGACACATTTGAACTACAATAAGTACCGAATGTGCAACACTAACGGGGGGAAATACATAAATAAAAAATTTATCTCTGGACATACAAATCGATCCCTAGGGAATAAAATAAGAATCGATTCAAAATCGATTTTTTGAACCCAGGCCTAACCACCACACATGGTGATGGCCAGGTTGCGGTGCGGGCAGCCCTTTCCCGGAAGGAACAGCAGCTCAGTCTTGTCCAGTCCGGAAAGTATGGTGAGGAGGGTGTCGTATGGTGTAGGATAACAAAACAAAGCCAGTGTAACAGTGCTGGTGTAGAGAGGGAGAGCTTGTGGACTGGAGCGCCTTTTCATCTGTACCCAGGACAACCCAGGCAGCTGTCCCCAATTGTCCTGATTGGGCTCCAGTCCCGCCTACTGGGTATCCTACCTGCTTGGCTAGGAAACAAGGAGCAAGAAAGGTTAACCAGACAGAGCCAGAGGGCCGTCACAATACTCCCAGAATAAAGTTCCGCTTTATGGGAGACCCTGCTTCTTCATACCCCCAGGACTAAGGCCCGGTATCCCTTTTGCTCAGCTACCCCTTGCCTTTGGAATGTCTTCCCTGACAATCACCACAGACTCTGGGTACTTTTAAGACTGGTCTAAATACCTACTTATTTAGTAAAGCTTTTTGTAAGTAAGGTTTATATATTTTATATATTAATTTGTGTCTCTGTTCTTAATGACTTTGTGATTGTTTCAGCAGTTTCATAATGAAACGTGCTTTATAAATTAAATGAATAATAATAATAATAATGATAGTATTTAGTTATTATGACCATTATTGTTTTTGTTATTATTATTATTATCATTATTATTATTATTTAATGCTTTTTCTGATTCCATTACTATTGCACATGTGTACTATTGAGTATTCTCTCCATCAAGGGTGATAAGGACAAGTCATTTCATTAAAATTTGTGATTTGTGTGATTTGTGTCATGACAAAGTTAGCTCCATATGCTGATTATGGTCTGTCAACTGTGCCTGTCTCTAACTACTAAGTTATCTAACTACTGTAGCTGGCTAACAACAGGGGACCTTTGCTGTCAATATTCTTTCAAGTACATAATCATACAGTACAATTATGGAAGGGGGGAGGTATTTTGAATGGACACTTTCC
The DNA here is from genome assembly GCF_949987555.1 of Borostomias antarcticus. NCBI lineage: Eukaryota > Metazoa > Chordata > Actinopteri > Stomiiformes > Stomiidae > Borostomias > Borostomias antarcticus. The sequence goes on along the minus strand of NC_140247.1, from coordinate 24,791,369 downwards.
ACCAAGTTCTGTGAACTGAAGAAAAGACTTAAAGTCGCACTGAAACGGACGTTTGAGATCATCTAACTGCCGTAGGTTGACGTATTTCCGACACAAACAAGCTATGAGGGTGGGACATATGTTTAGAGGAATTTGATTGGAACATTGACAAGTGGACGGGTTTTAAGAACTTTATACAGATTCGATAGAAGGATAGCGTTGATTGACGGGTGGATGTCGTGAGATTATTGGCCTAAAATCCAAGGTACCTGTTGTCGTCATTGCACGTGACCTACCATTTTCCATTATATTATATACTTTGATATAAGATTACAACGAAAGTATAATTTTTTGGGGGGGCATACATCGTTGAATCGGGGAACACTATGACCAATTATGTGAACCTAAATGGGACAGAATGCTTTTTTCATTTCAGTGCGAATTTAAGACCATCCTGACAGAGAGGTTCACTAATGGCATGCCCATCACTCAATACATTGAGAAATAAATACCTTCAAATAGTATTTTTAAGATGCATATTTCAGGATAGTCACTGCAGCGCATTGCAATGAGACATGACGTTCTCTTGACATCCACGCAAAAGTCTGTCAGACTGGAGTGCGATTGTCAACGTCTCATTATGGCATTTTCTTGTCACTCACCAGACTAAATTGTATACTGTATGTATCCTTTCTTAGAACGACTGTCAACCCATTTCTCTTTTTCATGTTTGAGTGACCTAGGGACATTTTAATGTGTATATGAAGGTACAGTAGTGTGCTGACAAATCAAAACACAAATCAAAGATTGTAAGAAGAATGGCTACACACAGACATACTGTATTGGCTACCCACAAGCCAAGTATGTATGTTCAGTTTTGATGAAACGCATCACGTCATGCAGGGAACGATGAGGCGACAGCTTCAAGTCATGTACCGTCCCTGCTAGTTAAGACTGAAGAGTGCATTGAGACTGCCACAAGTCCTCTTTTGAATGCCACAGAGGATGATGACAGCATACGTCAATCACATCCATATCAAAATGTATTATGGCGACAGTCACAACAAACAGTAGAGACTGGAAAAGTCAATGAAAGCACTTCTTTCACAAGGCTTTTTGAGACTGATGAATTCAATGTAGGTAGATTAAATTACATCTTTGAAACTGAAAAAAATATGTCAATCTATGCAGTCAACAGATAAGTTTGACTAACTTTAAGTGCAGTTTAAATACACACGCACTATATATGTATATATAGTGTATATAGTGTATACTATATATGTATATCAGTGGCGGCTGGTGACTCGAAAAACTGAGGAGGACAGGAGAAAGAGAGGCGACCCGGCCATGGGCGCCAGGGGGCACTTTCCCTCAGTCAGTTATTATTTGAAATATCAGCTTTGAATTGTGGATTTACAGTCAATTTTAGCATATGAAAAACTGAATAACACTTTCTTTAACTACATGCAGCATTTATTTATCATATTCATGATAAAATATTACAAAACAACAATAAACATTGTAAGCAATAGTTGTTGTAATGGATTGTACTCTTCTCTAAAGAGAGAAAATAATTGATATTGGTGAGGTGCTGGAGAGGTTAGATGATATATGAAAAATGTTTTTGATTAGGGGACACTGAGGTGTGCTGGCTCTCAAACAGTTTGTTGGCAAATAGATTTGACAACTGGACAAAGGAATACGTTGCACAGCGAATGCAGTATCCAACAGTTTGCTCATGGCTAGCTAGCAATGGTACAGCTATGGCAAAGCGATCAATTCTCACGCAAGCAGGAACCAGGTTGTTCAGTGCCTTTCTCTGATCCGGTGTTGCGACCCAGTCTCTAGAAATGTTTTTGATGAGTTGCCGACAGTTTGCGCCTCCAGCCAATCTGCGCGCCTGCCTATGCCATAGCCTGACGTGCACCTCGTAGCTAACGTTACCGGCTATAGCCAGCCAGTGGAACTGTCGTGTTCAGACGGCTCTAGCTCAAAAAGTATTTATGTCAGCTTAGATATTTAGATGGCTAGAATCAAGACAAATAGACGAACAGTTTGATTTATACCATGGCCTGGGTTAATACTCTTTTCTGATTGGCCAGCAGACGTGTGTTAAAAGTTTGGCTGAAGTTTAATTACCCAAATGAGCTAATCACATAGCCTGCTGTACCATTGCTAGCTAGCCATGAACGAAGTGTTGGATACTGCATATTTGCTGTGCAAAGCATCCATTGTCCAGTTGTCAAATCTATTTGCCAACAAACTCTTTATGATAGCCAGACACCTCACTGTCCCTAAATCAAAAACTGTTTTTTCACTTTGTGTTATAACGTGGTGGTGCTCGTTAGTGGTGTAGTAGCCAGATATGATTTTGTAACTTCAGTCTAAGAGTTGCAGTAAAAGAAGCCAGACGTATGGAAAACGGTCTCCGCCTCGTTTATTCATTTACAGTATATACGGCATCCAAATATATCACAGTGTGAAGAGGCAATTGCTGGATTCTAATAACCCTGTTGCTTCACGTGATACGACACCTCCCGTCCTCACAAATCAACTGACAATGAACGATACGACCATGGATGTATTGGATACGACTGACAACCACGACATGAAAACAATACTTTTGGAGTTGAGGACAATCTAGCTATCATACTGTACATAGTTTGTTGGCAACTAGGTTTGAAAGCTGGACGATTTATATGTTGCACAGCAAATATGCAGTAGCCTACACTTCACTCATTGCTATCTAGCAATATCAGGTAGCTACAGTCATAGATATATGGGTACAGTTGGCTATGGAATTAGCTAGTTTGGGTTGCTAGGCTCATTGTTTGGTTGCTAGGTCGTATCCAGGGTTGAGAGACATTGCTGAAAGAAAAGGTAACGGACACTTTCCATTTCACTTACGGTTCCAAACCCATGTTAACTATTGGATGTCATCGCTGTTCCTCCAAGAAATATGATATTCAATGTGTAATTCCATAGCAACGTGATTTAGCAGTGAGGGACTTTAATGACACTCACCAATGAGCAATACATAAATAACATTTCTTTATATTTTAATGTAGAAAATGCGAGTGGTGGTTCTTCGCCTCCACGTCGTGCCTTAAAACCGTTTAACGCACACCTACTCGTTGATTATCCCTTACGTATAATATGTCCCATAATACTTTCGGATGTATTATATTATGGAGCTACGAACACACTTTTTTTTTCAGCGTTTTGGCCAATCACAAATTAGCATGAGGAATGGCATTACATTAATAGACCCCCTAAGGGACATGCCCAAGGGAGGCATTCCTCCCTTCCATAGATATCTATGGGTCCTCCAGCTGCATGTTATAGATGTCACTGTTGGAGCTTTAGAATTTCAATAATGGGTTTTTATCCATAGGGAAAACCTGCTTTATGAACAAAACTGAGAATATTGTTTATAAATAAATAAATTCATATATTTATATTTAAATCCCTCTCTTCTCTCCAAAAACTGAGGAGGACTGTCCTCCCCTACCTCAATGGACGAGCCTCCTCTGATAAATATATATACACAACGGGGGTCGTTCCAACCTCACAATCTTATTGGTTAAAGGTATAATATGTTATATGTGGATTATTATATGATACTATTCTAGTTTCACCACTGTGAGATTAGCAGTAGCCAGCTAACGTTATACTTACATGAGTTAGCAGCGTTATAGATGTTGGTTTGCATCAAGTGTGTGTGCGACTTGGTCTGACGGTCAAAAAGTCATAGGGGAGGACCCCCAGACCCCCCCGCTAAATAGTGCCCCCCCACTGTGTATTTCTTTCCGCCGCCGTTCACATGGCCAATATACCATGGGTTGTGCTGGTCGATGGCACTCAGCTGCACCTCATACATATGACCGCAGCACAACCCGTGGTATATTGACCATCTCATTAGTTATTGCTTCAATGCAACGTTGCCCAAAGCGCTCATACAAAGGTTTTGAAGTAAGTAAATGTTGCAATGTCATTATTATGACGAGGCACTCCATTGCTGTCGGAGCAGCCAAAATGAAATGGCATGGAGTCCCTGTGTCCACCCCTTTGATTTGGTGAATACTGCTCTGAGATTTTCATGATTTTGACCCGAGGTTTCGGATGACAGTTTGATATGACAGATGTTAGAAGGGAAAGGGACTGGACAGATGCTGGAGACTCGGTCGGTCTGATAGAGACAGGAGGAATTACAGTCTCGGTGATGAAAGGGGCCTGGTTGACATTTGACATGATGTCCAGATTGGTGGTGACATGTGGCCAGGCTAATAGCTGGCTGCAGTCTCGGAATAGCTGCCTCTCAGTTGGAATGTAACACAAGTGATATAAGATCATTTGTAAAAGTGGACATTTGACTTTGCAAATGCAGTCAAATGTGTTTGATGGCTTATTTGTGATACTTTTGAGTGGCCAGATAAAGACGGTTCTTGTTTTCGCAATCTCAATATGGGCATGTTGAGATTTTTTTTTCCCCAAAAGAAGTGGACTGCCCTCACAAGAAGGGTGTCCAGCCGTCCACAAGCGGCAAATTGAACATGTAACATCAGTATTAGCTGAGGCTCCTCAAAGTGTGCTAATGAGTTCAAATATGCAGTTTAACCAGTCTGTCAGTCAAGCCATTGGCACTTCAGCATCTGACAAGTCGGGTCACAGCTTCCCCAGAGGGACAGGAGCTCTTTAACCACATCAGACTTGGCCTCCACACACAGACGCTGCATGTTGCCCCGGAGCTATGTCACATTTTAAAATGGACTCTACAAACATTTTTATATTTGTTAATGAGTTGGGTGAACATACACACAGCAATTTTATAACATGGGGAATAATTTGTAATACATACACCGACGTAGGGGGGGGGGGGGGGGGGGGAGTGTTCTGGCTACATTGCTGTTTTGTGTCAATGAGGTGGTTGGAAGACCAGCATGATGAATGGTCTCCCAGCCATGGTTTCCTTAGGAATGTATTGGCGTTATTTTATTGATACAGTTTGGAGACCTGTGTTCCTTTGCTGCTTTGATCATATCAAGTTGCTTAAAACAGCTGAGATGTGTCTGAAAATGATTTGAAGTGTATTGAAACTTGACATCTTGGTTTGTGTGCGAATTCTGCTATTTCACCAAGAATAGCATCTATCTGGAATATTAAAGAGGATTGGTGAAAAAAATAATTCTTTTTCACAATAGTAAATATTTTAAACGTATGACATAGGATTTCATCGTATGAAATATCAATGACATAAAGAAGTTGATTTACAAGTACAAAGCTTTTGATCAATATTTTACACTAAGTGCATTTTATACAAAAAAAGGAGGAATGCAACACCTGCTGGGAGTGTAACTTGAGGGGAGGGGTAAACTTTACCCAAATAATAATGTGCACAAATGTACACATATCTTTTCAGACAGAAAGGGATACAGCATAATTTTATATGTCAACCCTTTATTTATCATCACTCCCATCCCAGCATCATTATTTACACTCCGCTATTCGCATTAAGCTGTGACATTTTCTCTCTGCTTCAAAAGCGATGGGCCTCAAGCTTGGTTATCTTCAACCTTTGGAAAACAAAGAGAGGAGCATGGCTTCAATCTACCCCCCTTGTCATCTGGTGTCTCAGAAAGTGACTGAAATTGTATTTTGGGGAGTGACTAACTTTTGACTAGTCAAATTCCTGCAACCTGTCATCATTTCAAAAGTGTCTGCGGGCCCCCTCCGCTAGCTACCTTAAAACTCAGACTGAAGTCCTGTATAATTTTCCCATCTTCCCGACTCCCTCTGTGCTAAATTGCATTGGAAGATGGGTTTTTGGCATCTGAGGCTGTCAGGGCCACCAGGGAAGACTTTATGCACTGCTACACCCGCTATGAAAGTGAGTTCTGGAGGGCTAGGAGGGAATCAGTGGTGAGTCAAGTGCTGCCACTCCAGCAAGTCTTTGGCCATTTTTCTGTCCGTGATTGTATATATTTATCAATAATGTAAGTGCTGGAGAATTTTCTTGTCCGGATGATCGTTGAATCAGAAGCAAAGGTGGGTAAATTCATGCTGCATCTTCATTTAGAGACAAAAAAAACTTTTCTTATTTTATCCAATACCAACTTACAGAAGATCCATAGTAGAAGGACATTTTTGTAGGGCATTCCGTAGACCTGTTCGTGATATTCTGCGCTAGTTTTAGAGCTGATATTAAACACAAGGTCAAGGGTGGGGCATCCATGTTGTGGTTCACCTAGCTGCTTGGCCCAGCGCCTTAGGAAAGCCCGGAGAAAACACAGAACCATCGATCTGTCTACCTGCAGATGCCCATGATTGCCTTTCCTCCTCAAAGTGGAGTGTGTGACGTGATTGAACACACCACGTTCCTCTGGAGAAAAGCAGTCCCCTCCACACACACACACACACACACACACACACACACACACACACACACACACAAGGCAGCCTTTTGCTCCCTGTTCCCTGCCAAGATTCAACAACCAAAACACTCAGGTTTTCTCTTTTCATGACACACACTAACAATGACTGATGGTTAACGAACCCCACTAGAAAATGTCACTTAAACTTTCAGGCCAGTTTTACCATTGTTTTTTTCTGTTTCAAGGAAGGGAACTCACCTGTCCATTTTGAGTCTTTTCACCTAAACTGAGGTTTGGTTGTTGTGTGATGAAACCTACAGTATATAAAATATAATCTTGAGTGAAATCTGAATTCAAAGCATGAACTTTCACATTTGAACTCGAACATCTGTGTACAAGCCTAAAAGGTTCTATCCACCAGCAAATCCAAACTTATCACCTATCATGAATCACATTTTAGTGGGAAGACCAATGTATTCAATGTATTCATTTCATTTTGTGTTAAGACAAGACTCAGTGGCCTAGAGATATTTCAGTAACGCTCCGATGTGTCCCCGTGGACAGAGCAGCAGCAGTGGCAGCAGCGGTAGAAAAACATTACAACACGCTAGAACACTGTTACACACAACACTGCTACACACACACTGTTACATAGAACACTGTTACACAGAACACAGCTACACAGAACACAGCTACACACACACTGTTACATAGAACACTGTTACACACAACACTGCTACACACAACACTGTTACACACACACTGTTACACAGAACACTGTTACACACAACACTGTTACACACACACTGTTACACAGAACACTGTTACACACAACACTGCTACACACAACACTGTTACACACACACTGTTACACACACACTGTTACACACAACACTGCTACACACAACACTGCTACACACAACACTGTTACACAGAACACTGTTACACACACACACTGTTACACACAACACTGTTACACACAACACTGTTACACACAACACTGCTACACACAACACTGCTACACACAACACTGTTACACAGAACACTGTTACACACACACACTGTTACACACACACACTGTTACACAGAACATAGCTACACAGAACACAGCTACACAGAACAATGCTACATAGGACACTGCTGCACAGAACACTGCTACATAGTACAATGGTACATACTGTAGAACACTGCTACACAGAACAGTGCTAGACAGAACACTGTTACATAGGACACTGCTACACAGGACACTGCTACACAGAACACTACTACATAGAACAGTTACATAAAACACTGCTACATAGAACATTGGGACAGAACACTGCTTCATAGAACATTGGGACAGAACACTGCTTCATAGAACATTGCTACACAGAATATTATGACAGAACACTGCTATATAGAACACTGCCACGCAGAGCACGGTTACATAGAACACTGCTACACACAACACTGTTACACAGAACACTGCTACATAGAACACACGTTAGAACACACTGTAGTACACAGTATAGCACAGAACATTGTGGCGTAGAGCACAGTAGAACACTGGTAAAGATGGTCAGGACTGTCAGTTTAGTTAGTTGAAGCCACAGCAAAACATTGGTGCATTACTTACAGTATAAGGGTAAAAATCTATATCTGCAGGTCAGAGACTTAACATCACAACTCATAAATGTGTTATTAATTTCCAACAGGTGCATTCCCCAATGAAGGGCCTCTCTGACAGCACAGCCTTTGTTGATATCTTTTGGGCTCCTGGGCCATCTGACATAGTAAAACAAAACTCAATTAATCAAAGAAAGTAATTATGTTATGATATTACACTATTAAGCACACTTTAATTGATGCTGGAGACCAGCAGTCAGCAGAAATCCTAACACTCTAACTTGCACTTTGAGAATCTTTTCAAAGGAAGGCAACAGCAATCCCAGCTCTGGCAATCCCAGCCCTGTATAAGGGATGGGGACCAGAGTTTGCAAGCAGTAAGCATTGCAGTTGCTGAGCTGTTAACCTCACATAGTATCAGCCTTCACTGACAAAATGTGCTAGGGCAGGCTTTGCCAACCTTTTGGGACTCAAGGCCCACTTGAAAATCTTATTTTATTTTATATTTTTTGAGGCCCACGAAGGGCATTTTTCTCATGCGTACATTTTTTATTGGACGTCTCATATGCATCATCATACAATCATCATAGTAAAAATAAAACCAGCCATAGGCGCACATTAATATTGACTCACCTAATGAGAAGGCTGTTGCTTGATGGCTGTTGCAAATGCTTGTCTGGTTTAAGGGATGACAGTCTCGGTCGAAGATCTGGCTCAACATTCAGTTTATTCTTGTATTTTGGATTTAACGTCACAAGCGCTGAAAAGCCAGTCTCGCAGAGATACGTCATCGGGAAAGGCATCAGAAAGCGCACAGCTCTGTTGGAAACCTCAGTATACTCTGAGGCAACGTGAAGCCAGAAGTTGGTCAGGTACATCTGTGAGAAAGACAGTTTCAATGAGCATGAGAGATCCACAAGATTGTCCTGCTCTTTTGCTCTCAGGCCTGCGAGGGCCTTGTCACTGTGGCTGGCAAAGGGGTTTTCAATCCAGCTTCACTGCACATCTGGGACAGGGAAGTATTCGCGCAGCTTGGTCCTCAAACCATGCAGGTGCTCTATGACGTGATTGATCATGGTGATGGGAAGCTGCATTTCTTCCTTTGTTAAAATATCGGACAAAATCTACTTAGCTCGCTTCTATTTTATTCTGGACACTGAACATGGTCACTTGGAGACTGAGATTGAGTCCATCTAAATGGTTGAAAATATTGTCCAGGTATCCCAATTAATCCAACCACTCAAAGTCACTGAAGCGATTTGCGAGTTCAAACTTGGTGTCGATGAAAAACACCCTCACCTCATCACGCAATTCAAAAAGTTGCATCAGTACTTTACCCCTTTAGAGCCATCTGACTTCGGTGTGTAGCAGAAGCTGGTTATGGTCACTGCCCATCTCGTCACATGAAATGGAAAATAAGCGTGATTGCAGTGGGCGGCTTTTTATGAAGTTGACTGCTCTGACTGCATCCTCATCTAGAACAGTCCTTAGAACCGCAGGCATTTTCTTGATAGCCAGCGCTTCTCTGTGTACACTCCAGTGGACAGATGCTATGAGTGGAGCCACAGCTTTCACACGGGTCATGACTCCACTGTGTTGGCCCAGCATGGCACAGGCCTCATCAGTGCTCAATCCCACACATTTGAACCAATCAATCCCATTTGAATCTATAGACATGTTCAGAATTTCAAAAAGGGCCTCAGCAGTAGTATGTGTTAGTAAAGATTTGCAAAATAGGAAGTCTTCTTTTATCTCCCCATTGTTTTCATACCTTATACAGGCAAGCAGCTGTGACAGATTTGCGATGTCTGTCTTCATCCAATTGGAGGGCATAAAAACAACTTTCTTGAATGCTCTTTATCAGCTGTTCTGACAAATTCTCTGCCATGTCGTCAATCCTGCGTTTGACTGAGTTATCAGACAATGAGATGAGGTTTATTGACTTGCGTGCCTTCTCTCCCAACATCACATCCACTATCTCTTTTGTGGCGGGGAGAGTTAAATTCTCACCATTGTGTGCGGCCTACCAGTCTTTGCTATCAGTCGAGCGACCCGATAAGATGCTTCCACTGCCTTTGCGTTCTCAGTACCCATACATGACGTTTCCATAACTTTCTTCTTGGCCTGATACTCCTTGAGTTTGTTTTCAAAAAAGTCTAGTGGCTTGGACATGGTGTTTTGTCTCAAGGTGACGACAAAGTTTACTTGGCTTCAGAGCTTCGCTTGATAAAACCTCGAAGCACCACGCTCAGCGGTAACAGTTCGTCTTCTGTGCCTTTCCAAAAACATCCCAGTGCTATATATTCAGTACTGTACTTTCTCCCAACTTATTTTTTGCTTCACAGGCGGGACATCACTTGTGGACACAGATATACCATCTTCTTTTCTTTTTAGTGTGCCCATTGCTAGCTAACTAACAAGTTCACCTCAAGTTTAACTCAAAATAAAGGAAAAGAGGTGCGTACACCGATTATGTTTCCGGCTAGCTGGGGCAATCAACGGATGTTGGTCATGTGTAGGTCATATCAGTTCCTATCTATCGGTATCACACTGATGATGCATTTTGGAAGGTTTTAAAGAAAAAATACATTACCGTGAAATTATTTATTTTTACATTGAAAAACCTTTTCATTTTCTCAATAAAACCTTTTCTTTGCCCATGATTTGGCAGCCCATTTGCAATACCCTCACTTTCTGAGCCCATAGGTTGAGAATCGCTGTGCTAGGGGAAGTGTCCTGTTCTCTAAGGCGATCAGGTAGACAATTATTTTATCCAACCTTAATGCAGGTATACTGCTAGACTCCATGTTGTACTTGAATAGAGACATTCCATCAGGATCACCATTGGTATGCTACCGTTGCTTGAGTTGCTAACGTTAATCCTTTGTACGTGTCTTGAATAGTCCAGAAGGTTCTTCTTCGTCATATGGGTAGGTTGGTTTCGTCCTCTCCTCCCAGTCTCGGGGCTGAGGGGGTATCCTTTTACCACCCCGAGCCTGGGTGAGGGGGTCACCCAGGCTCTATATCCGGGCACACCTCCAGGAGCCACGTCCATTATTTTGTCATCCACGACCGACAGGCCACGCATTCTGTTGGTTGTCCGATATATCGGACAGTCCTGGATGACATGGTCTGCGGTTTGTTCCTCGGCACCACACTCGCACACCACACAGGATGCCAAGCCCCATCTGTGCATTGATGAGCGGAAGCGTCCGACGCCGGTCTGGAGACGATTAAGCCTCACCCACGCCGGTCTGGGTAGGTCCATCCCAGTAGGGGAAGGACCGGTTGCTGGGATAAAATCACAGAGTCTGGAGGTGTTCGCCTCCCACTCCGCATGCCACGTGTAGTCCGCCCATCCTGCCTCACTGATGTTAAGATCTCTGCATTGCTGCAGGAGATCCCGTGCGGGTTTCTCGACTTGAGACGCTGGGAAGGCTCCGCTGTTTCAGCGAGCCTTTCATGGAGCAGGTGGTTAGGCTCCATGGCCCGGCAGGCGAAACGTGCTGTGGTTCCTGTGCAGTTGAGGCCAGCGGGCTTGATGCCTGCAAGGATGGGAAAGTTGTCACTGGTAGTTCCAGACACTCCCCCCGTCACTGCCGCATCTCTGCAAACAAAATTGCATCACAATTTGTGAAAAGTGGGACATACGAGGGCAAAGACCGCCAATCATCACATATCGTGGCAAAAGAAGTGTCTGACCTCTGGAAGGCCACAACTCCTAGCAGCGGTAACATCTCTGGTGAATTCACACCTGAGGAGTTCACTGCTGCCCTCCAGCATGTAAAGCCAGGGAAAGCTCCGGGGCCTGATTCTATCTGCCCAGAGCTTATACTCCATGTTGCGTCTGACTTTAAGTACTGGTTAAGAGCGTTCCTCTCTTCCTGCTTGCGCCAACTCAAGATCCCCAAAATCTGGAGAAGAGCCCTAGTTGTCGTCCACAAGGTAGGCTTACTGGAATACAATCATCTAGCAAAATATTTCTTGAAATGTATTTATCTGAGCAAGTTAAAATGGTGATGGTGGTTTACTTATTCAGCACAGTACCTTGGGCCATTTCTTTATTTGGTATGATTGATGCACTTCTCACTCAGTAAAAACCACCTGCACCAACTAGTCATCAATGTATATGTCAGGCTGCATAGCTCCACTCATGCAGAATTCAGTACATAACTCAAGTGAATGGGCAAGATAGGCAATATTTGCTTGGCCTGTGGCCTAGTTTACTGTGCTGTCCATGCTCGGAAGGAGAATGACCGCCAGGAGCCAAGGATGTGTCCATGGCTGCTTGCCCAGGGTGTGAAACATTGTAAACAGCACGACACCAACCAAGACAATGGATGGGACATGTCCAGTCTGGAAGGTAAACTTACACCTTGTGTCAATGTAAACAAACTACTACAAATCTGATTTCACAACAACATCCATATGAGGTATTTTATATCCTGTTGTCTCTTTGGTTCAAGAACAAAAACAGCTGTACTGTGAATATTTGTTCACATCCCCTTTAAAAATCAACCCTGGGACTAAACCAGTGGAAACATCTTTATTTCAGGTTTAGCATACAGTGCCTGTACTGTTGATAGAAAGGAAAGTATTTGCTACAATCCAAGTGTTTGGTCCACGTTTGGTCCAATCCAAGTTACAGTAGGTTACTCCTTCATGATTCTTTCTCAGGGGTCCTTGAAGAAACTTGTGAAAGCTTGGTCTAGTAATCAAGAAACTCATGGATGTTTGGTCTAGTAATCAATTGGAATTTGTTGTAGACTTCTCCTGCCTCCTGGTTTTCAGCTAAATCCCACCGGGGCTTTTGTGCCAGCCTCTATGAAACGTTTTAGACTCAACTTTCCTTCCCCTAAATGAAAAAGGATTACATGTGAAAGTCATCCATACCACATAAATGCATTTTTGGCATGAAGGTGACTTTTCTAGAGTTTGTTCTAAATATCATTTTTTTTATAGCTTTAACTTTTATTATACTTAGAGGGTATACTTACTTTTCGCTTCATAACCACTTAACCTCAATATGTTGTGCCATTATCGAGCAATTTGAGAATATTTAGAAGATTCATTGGATATTCATTGAAAAGAAACACGGTGACAAGTAATATTTGCACGTTCTGTATCTTGGAAAATATTGTATACATACTAACTCTGGATAATGGACCACTACAGCCGGCAAATCTTCTATTCTAACACCATGGCATGTGGCAGAAATGTCATGAGGAGATGTTCTACATGATGTGGATTGATGCAAAGAATCCCTTACTGAGCCCCTTACCACTTATTTTCCATTCTGGTTATCCCCAGAAGCTAGCTATCTACTTATATTTGCTTTCATGAGGGGAAAATATAGTATTAAATGGCCAACCCCACCCTAAAGTACGCATCTGTTTGAGTGATGAGCGAAACCAAACCCGGCCAGTATTCTGACAGCCAAGTAATGATCTTTCATGTGGTATGAGGTGTCGACAAGGGGGTGAAAATTCATATGTCGCGGCTTGCACTGTAGGCAAATGCCAAATCTTTGTCTTACAGGGTGGCATATGAGAATGCCTATATTAGGGTCAATCTCATCAATGCAGATATTTAATTGCACAAGCAATGAAGAAGAAGAATATGAGATCATCTCAGCAATGAGTAATGCCTATCTTTTATGTCCAACATGTGCTGTAGGAGCTCTCAATCTATTTAACACATGTTGACTGGCTGGGAGGTCTTTCATTTGCGTGTGCTCGGGGCCATTGTCCTCCCGCAACTGCTTTTAGTTTAATCAGACAACATAAGCACCATAAAAATGTGTTGCAGATCATTTCCCAGGTGATAAAGTATTGATGTTTGTCAGGACTTGATGTGCACACAGCACAATAATTTATTTCCTCTGCAAAGTGCTGACGGTAGTCTATAAGTTATCTGTCATTAAGAGTTTGTCAGTGTCTTGTAATTCATTGCCTACTTAGCCTTATTATTTTTTCATCTTTAGAGGGTTTTAATTCATTGACATGGATCGTGACCAGATTACACAATTTATCGAGATTTTTTGGAGAGATGTGTGCATGGAGGTGTGGGGGGGGGGGGGGGGGTGTTGAAAGCACAGAGTGTTAGGAGCTGTGCTTTCAATATGAGAGTCATGCCTGAGACTTGTTAAGCCTAGATGTGTCTCTCTGACAAGGAAGGTACCCTCTCGGTCTAATGGTGAACGCAAGCGCATGGGGACAATTCCTGCCCCGAAAACATATGGACTCTGTTATGCTGTTGCAGAGCAATTAGCAAACATTTAGAAAATACCACAATATAGAACAGATGGGAAAGTCTGAAATATCAGTAATAGTATATCTTGCACCATATGTTCTCTGCATTCTACACTTGACATTAAAATAGCGGGATAAGGCCTGGTACATTTAGGTATGCTATTTTCAACATTAATGGCAGTCACTAGCTTTCATTGAGTGAATTAGTCTAAAACCTGTATGTACTTTGATTATCTAGTTTATTATTTTTTTCAATCAAGTGTTGCTGACTCCACTTCAGTACTAATTGTTAACATTAAAACATAATTAAAAAGTGACGATCAAGCAAAGACAGATAAACCATGGCTTGCTCATTTGAAAGTGTTACAATTCAGAAAACCCAGAGGTATCCGATAGTATGACTGAGGGCACTATGAGAATAGTATCAGATACTTAATGTTACCTTCTTTTTTCATGTCCTTTCACACATTCATTAGATCAGATTATACAGAAAAGCAGAGGTGTGAAGAAAAAATTACATCCGAGTAACAGATGTGTCTTGGTAAGTTTGGTGATTGCTCTTTTGAAGTGCCCTGGTGACCTTTTGTTTGGTGGTTGAGCTTATGTCGTACAGATTAATTTTCCTTATACTTCTGTGTTCCTGTCAGTTGATATCTGCGCCAGTAATCGATATGTTTCATACATTGCCTGCCTGTAGGTCAGCAATACAGTACGAATGGAATTTGTTCCATGTTACTCTTAGCACTGTCATCAATACATATTCATCAGCACATTAGAGCTGTTCATAGACATGACTGGAGGATAGCAAGTAAAGACCCTGACATTCACTCGGAGCAGGATTGTTCACACTTGACACCCAACCCTCTGATTGATGAGGCATGTTACAACCAGGAGGAAAGCAGAGTGGAAGATAAATGAGTCTAATGCCCCAGCTCTCGTCACATCGAAGAACCCCAGCTCTTTATTAATATTTTGTTTGCCCCTGCAACTATCCATCTCTATTTGTGTTCTACATGTAGGATTGCATCTGTCATCTCAGTTATTTACCAGCATTTGTCTCTTGGCCCTCCTATATGTACCACATTGGTCTATTCAGAGTGCTTTAGAGAGGTATTCTTCCTTCCTTGATGCACTGTGCTAAGAAAATATGCTGCAGCTGCACAGTGAAACTATTGTAAGAATGACTACAACTTCCAATGTGCAAATGCAACTCAATGTGTTGATAAATGAAGATTGATTAATCCACTTTGCTGAGGTATCTAACTAAAATAGCACACCTCTCTTTCTGTAGCCTATATGGCAGGATTATCTGGAGGACCTGGCATGGTGTGAAGTTGATATGCGGCAGTCGTGTTTCTCAGGACTGAAGGAAGCGCAGTGTCCCGTGTGAAGTAGTTCGGATGAGCGCTTCTTGAATTACGCTGCGCCGGTAAAAAGTAGTTACGCGTGGCAGGATACGCTCAGGTCCAGCGCCACGGTCAAAGCTTACTGTAGGTCAAAATACGTCATGAACAGAATATGTTTGATATACATTACAACTGAGTGGTGTAGTTGTTATGTGTGTCCTTCCCCTCGATGACACAAGGGGTGTAGGTTTACAGGGAAGATGGAAGCTAGGCTCGCTAGCTATAGAGCTTGGATATAGGGCTACTGTATGCTCCTCTGTTAGCAATGCCACTGAAACAAAGCAGTAGGCCTATACCACCATCATATAACTGTGTGTAATGGCAGGGGTCTTCGCAAATTAACCATTTACAGTTTGAGTTAGTTGACTGTAGGCAATAAAGATTGTGGTGCTAGTAATTAGAAGAGTTCTCATGTCTGTCTCAAGTCTCTTAAAAATGCATTTTTATGCATGGGAAGCTACATAGGACAAAAGTAGCTTGCACTACTTGCAACTCAGAATAATTTGTTATACTGTACTTGCACCTCACCCCATTGCTGAGGGTTAGCTTATTAGTGAAGACAAGAGGGGACAAGGAGATCCAAGATGGCGCGGACCACTCCGCCGTCACATTATCTCCACTAAGATTGTGCTTTTTATGCCCCCGTACTGAGACCAGCTGGCCCAAATGACTACCGCCCAGTAGCGCTCACCTCTGTGGTCTTGAAGTGCTTTGAGAGGCTGATCAATGACTACATCTGCTCCTCACTGACCAGCACCCTTGACGCTGTACGGTTTGCCTACCGACCCAACTGGTCCACAGAGGACATATCAAGCAGCTCGTTGGTGGGGACCACAGACTACTCAAACTGAAACATTTGGGATATTTTAAGTTAGAGCTCTGGAACACCCAAGCTTAATGTGGAGATTGATTTTACATGTAATTTTTAGTTTTTTTTGCTTGTTTTGGTTGTTTCACGTAACCTTTGATGGCACCTGTTCTTCTTTTTTCTTTCTCATTCTGTGCTGTTTATTATAGCCTATCATATTGTTGTTATTATTTGTTATTGTATTCGTTTTATTATATATCATCTGCATGAACCGCTATTATGATTTCTTGTCATTGTAGGCCTTTATTTGTATATCATTTGTGTGAACTTTCACCTGTAGTCCAATATGTTACGTGATAGTTTCCAAAGATATACGGTAAAGCCAACTTTGACAACGGTATGCTGTTTGCCTTAAGCCCTGATGAAGACCTACTATGGGTCAAAACATGTTGGCTTTTTTATTTATATGATTTAGCCACGTTAATAAAGGCTGTACCACCTTGTGGACACATATTTTTGGAGTGCCTGGATTCTGGCTTGTTTGGTCTGAGATCCACAGAGGACACCATCGACCACACCATCCACTCTGGCTCTGTCCCACCTAACTCCGGTTGGGAGTCAGAGGACTCAAGTTCCAGACCCAGTGTGGGCGAAGTCCTGTAGAGTGCCTTGGAAAAGCACAACGCAAACAAGTTTAGATCGGTTACACAGACGAAATATGAATATTTTAACATCTATCAAATGAAGTATTTTAAGCAGTAGTGGTCCTCTTCTGTTTCAGAATCTTTGGTGAGTCATCCCAGGACAGCCGCCCAGTCTCGACACCCAAGAACAGCACGTCCTCTTTGTCCCGCTAATGAAGGTCGGGTCTAATCAGCCATGAGACATGAGTGAGTCCCCTTGTCTAGTCCTCCACACATGGCAAAAATGAGTTGAAATCATGAGGTCAAAGGTCAAGTTTTTACGAACAACAAAACCGCAGAGAAAAATCACTGCCACTCTCCTGTGTCAGGGGACACGGCAAACGATGCTGATTTTTTGGGGTGAGTATTTAGAAGTGTCTCGCCGTGCCTGATTAGCACTCTGCAAATTAATGAGTGTTGTCATTTTGTTCGCATCGAAATTCAAGCGCTCCCAGGAAGTGTCACATTTTGTGGCACAAGCCATGTGCAATGTCTGTTTATTTTCAGTAGAACTCTCTAATACAGTAACTGCCAGCTTACGCATCCAAAAGGGCTTTAATGTAACATAGTATTATACAGTCCCTGTGCATAATGTAAACTGTGGTTTTGCAGCACTGACCTGTTGATTATGTAGAGATTGAACCTATTGAAAAGGTTAAGTGTCTGGATCATTGACAGTCAGACCATATTGATAGACCTGTTTGTTTGTGACTGATCACATGTCTATTCAGCTGTAGTTGATCCATGTTCCCCTTTGTAGTTTTCAATCACTCATTTTGGACTTTAACACTTGTGTTATGTGTCGGACATGCTTAATCAGAAGGACCCCACCCAATGAATGTGTATACAGGTCCTCTCAATAGGCACTGGCAATCGAAGGTCAAGGCCTATCTCCAGCACAGTTGATCATTTTAATCACAAAGGGAAAGAAGGAGACAGTCCCGACTGTGTTAGAGTAGAGATCAGACACCAGCCTCATTATTCACAGGAATGATGCAGGGGTAGACGCTGACTTTGACAGCATACTATAAAACCTGATTACATAAAATATTTCCATGTCCATATGTCCATCATACTGTTAGTCTAAGCTAGGATCTAAATTAAAACCATCTTTAAATCCTCCTTACATCCAGACAATCCATGATTTATTATGTAGCCTTTTCTTGAAGAATGCCTAGAGTGTGTCAGGCCTGCATTACACCAGTAATGAATGCATGAGCATGCTTGCATGTGTTTGGTGAATGTATAAAACATAAGTTAATATGCTTGACAAATCTCAGTCTTTAAAATCTTGAATTGAATTGAAACTTTGAACAAAACAGGCAAGATGTGGAGTCGAGGACAACGAGTATAACTGAATCACTACAGACTTTAGTATCATTCTTGGAATTCCGTATTGAAAAACACTATCAAAGGGCGTGTTCTTAGTTTCAATAAACTATTTTAACTGAGGTATACATGGGAATAGTTGAGGTATTGACAACAAAATGTCCACATATTGACCCAACTTTAATTTCCAAAAGATTTCCAAGAAAGACAATATCACATTGATTTCGATAAAAGTCCACACTGATATAAAATTCAACATCTCTCTATGTCCTATTCAACGTCTCTATATCCAGTATTCTCATGTATTACCTCATACATTTTTTTCGGCACGATTATTTTGCACAATATATTTCGAATGTCAAGACTTTCATTACAACATGGCTAGAGGCTAGGAACAAGCACAAAACAGCTTGCTTGTTTTATGTTCTTCAACCAAAAAACTAATGGATGGTATGAATAGATTTCTTCTTTTCATTACCTACCCTTTATCACCAACAATTAATAATTTATCAATGTCCTGGCTCGTTATCTCAGAGGAATCATTACAGTGATTTATGGCGTACCATGAGGCTACAAGCACGCAGGTGTATCAGGTCCTACACAGTTTTGTCCTTGTAAGACAGAGCTGAATCAACACTGATGGCAGGAATTAGCTAAAAGACATGAAATGTGCAGGTATGCAAATCACTAGTGTGATGATAATCACAGCATTTAGAATGATTATTCCATCTGTGTCATTCAGCACATTTGTATTGAATACATAGATGACTCACACTCAGAGCCAAAAGATTCCCATATTACATTCATGCAACTGTATGAGCAAGCGATGCTACTGTCAATCATGAAAGCACTATTCAATGTTGCTAACTGAGCATACTACAGTAGCTAGGCTCATATTAAAACTAAAAGATCACTGAGCATGAGTCATTATCATCTGGAGCATTGCTACTGTCTAGAGTGCATCAGATAACAGTCTCAGTATGCCACATCGTGGCATTTGAGTCTTGTTCTCTGTTCTGTACTTTTTATGAGATTCCAAAATGAAGGGCCCTTTGCCCTCGACATCAGAGAAGCCAATATCTCCAAAAAGGGGGTCTGAGTGTATGGACTTGTTTGAGGCCTTCTTTGTCTTTTGGGAGTTTGAATGATGGTGTCAATCGATGTTCATAGCTTAAGACACCAGTACAGCCCTGGTGGTAGTGTATGATGAAATGTAGAGAAACAACAGTCTCCCCCAAATGATGCTCTCTGGATAAAATATAACTCACCAGATACTCTACATATTGCTTGCATGCTACATACAAATACAAATTAGAAATGGTAAACATCAACATTTTGAAAAGTAAATAGCAAAATGATGCAATTGCTTAATTATCTGCCTAACATGAGCAAGCAGCCATTCCTAGTTATACAATACATTATATCCAACCATGTCAGATAGACATCACAATGGATATTTACAGAGACGTACTGAAGGTTACTTATTGTACATTAGCACAGCGTGATCCTGTAGCATTCATTACTTTGAAAGAAATAAATGAGTTCCAAAGGAAGACCCAGTTTTTAATGGATGTTTTTGTGGGTGGGATTGAATGGGACTTGGTATTAGAGCCTTGTTGCACTTAGGAATCAGCCTGGATGAGCGGCGGAAACCACGACACCGTGACTCCTGTCCAAGCAATTGCAGTGACTCGATTCACATCCCCCTGAAGAAATGGCTCAAATGAGGCTGTTGGGTCCAATCCTTTGAGCAAGTTAGAGAGAGAAACAGGACCTGTCAAACACGGGGAGATCAACAGGGAAACCAGCAGCGTTCAAGTTCCGCCCCAGGGAGTAGTGCTGTTAGCAACCATAACTCTTCCATTGATTTGACAGTCAATGTGCATCCTGAACCGGGTTGCTGTGAAGGAAACTTTGCAACACTGTGGTGTAAGTAAACTTGCTTCCCTACATTTTCTGAAAGGGGTAGGTACTGTATATATACAGTACATTACTTACACACAGTGTTTATTGAAAAATACAGTACTGTACAGAGCATAAATAATTAATATTTAGCATAACCATTACCCCACATTGAAAGAAATCAATGTGTTCTGAAAGACACTTAAATACTTCATAATTCATATCTTCTCCACATGAATTGTTAAGTCTTTGGGTCGTGGTCAATTATACCAGGCAGGCGAACGGAGATGGTTAGCTGGCTACCTATCGTCTTTCTACTGGCATGGTGGATAACTTTAAGTATCAGCTCGATTCCCTCCAGCTCCAAGATAGCTTAGTTCAGGTGGTTTGCACCCAGTGAACAAGTCTTAAAACCCTGAGCTTGGGCCAATGGCCCATGTAACATCGAGTTAAAAAGGAGTCTTTGTCATGATCTAATTGCCCATCAATGGTTTGGAGATGTTCATTTAACAAAGCATTGTCTCACAATCATAATCATGAGCATGGCTTTGCAACGTGGACTGGAAAGCAGAGTCGCCCCGTTCTCCCCGAGGGATCAACTACCATCACGGTTACTGTGGCGACAGATGAGAGGACGCATTCCCTCAGCCACATAAACCTTATTTACCATCGTAGGTCTTCAACGCTGCACCAGCTACTTCTCTTTCACTTGTTAAGGTGTTTATACCGCGAGATGTCCACCTTGCGCCTTCCTGGGTCCCAATCCAGGACGTGATCACTCGAAGATGAACAGGAATAACATCAGAATAAGATTAAGGTATAATATCAAACTACACCTCTTTTTTGGTTACCAGCCAAATTCTAATTGAGCTCTTAAACTCATTATTTAGTAGATCAGGCCCCCTTTGTTTAAGGTTGGTTTTGGGACTTGCCATTTAAGGGATTTTATTGTTTGTTTTGCTTTCATGCTCAGAGGCTATTACTTTGGGAGGGGCCCACATGCCCGCCTGTGTACTTTGGTGGTGAGGTGGAGCATCTATCAGAGGGGAAGGCAGGGATAATCACATGGGCTTGAGCCGTACATAGGCTCTCTCTCGCTCTCTCTCTCTCTCTCTCTCTCTCTCTCTCTCACACACACACACACACACACACATCGTGTTTGTGAGACTGAATGAATAAAGCCAGCCTGGTGCGAACCACAGGAGTAGACCCAGACCCAGTCTATTTCAGCCACAGATGCAGCCTCTGGTTTACTTTGATCCTCAAAGACCAGCATGGTGGAAACATACAGTATTTCATGACAGTATTTCATGAGTAATCGCTTGAGCAATGGATACCATATGAAACTGGCAATAGATTTAACCTCAATAATGAGGAAATGAGTGAGCTAGTAACCATTGAATCTCGGATCTGACAGGAACATACAGTATACGAGTTTGGACATACAGAATAATCAGGGACACCTATAGCCACCCTTTTCTATTGAAGTCAAACAATTACAGTACATTCTGCTATAGAAAAGCAATGTTTCAACTGATTAACATGTCTGATTAGCATCACGGCTTGAGCAAAATGAGCAGTAATTACATGTTTGTACAGAATACTGATTTGTAAATGAGCAGGAATAACATGTTTGTTCAGTATACAGTACTGATTTGTTTTTATTTTTAATTCCATTCAGAATTGGCTTGATGTGGGGTTTATTTAGCCTTTGGCTAAGCTAAAGGAGGGCAGGTGCATGTGTTTGGTCAGAAGTCAAGCTGTGTGGTTTGTTTTCACTCAAATTCAAGCATAATCAAAACATTGATGTAAATAAGTCACAAGTTAGGAGACTTTTCGGGAAAAAAAAGTGGATTCCAATCATCATCCGTTTGTTTTTTGTTTTTTAAGTTAATGTACTTGGCACCTCTGTACTCTTTGTGCTAGTTCTTAATGACCTGATTCACCATTGAGTTCAATGACAAAAATAGCTTCACATACTGTATGTCAGTGTTTTTGATTGATTGAAATGTAGTTGAAAGGAACACCAGTTGCTGTTCTACACCTATTTACCCAAAAATCTGAACTATTGTAGATCTTGGAGCTGTAGGTTTTGAACATGTTTGCTTAAAGCCCAGCTTGAACCCCTCTACAGCACCTCCCCCGCTCCACGTCGCTGTAACAGGAGAACCTTCCTGTATTCTATTCTATTCTATGCGTCAGTGATGACCAGATAGTGCAGAAAGTACTAGAGGGGTGAATTTCATCCAGGATTTGTTTCTTCAAGAAAGGATTAATTTTTTGGGGAAGGGAAGCGTCTCATTTAAAACTCTAGAGAAAGTCTTATGAGCCCCCAGTCTTACTGTATCATAGTACTGCATTTTGAGTGTGACTTAACTGAGGGCTATAGCATATTCCTTGTCCCATAGAAGCAAACTAATTAGACAAGAAGCACAAAATAACTCAAACCACCATGGAACATTCCGCCCCTCTGGTAGTTCTAACATAAAATGCAATTGTTAGACGGACAAAACTGCAAGAAGATAAATAGGTAGATAGATAGATAGATAGATAGATAGATAGATAGATAGATAGATAGATAGATAGATAGATAGATAGATAGACAGACAGACAGACATATTTTAATGGTAGGTTTATTTTAACAGTGAGACAGAATATCACAAAAAAAATCCTGAAAATCACATTATATAGAATATATGAATTGATTTGCATTTGATTGTGTGATTAAGTTTGAAATAATATTTGATCCCCTAGCAAAACATGACTTGCTCAATTGGGACACTGAACCCCAAACTGCTCCCAATGAGCAGGCTAGCACCTTGCATGGCAGCTGCCACCATTGGTGTGTGAATGTGTGTGCAAATGGGTGAATGAGAAGCCATTGTAAAGCGCTTTGGATGAAAGTGCTATATATAAGTGCAGTCCATTTACCATTTACCATCCTCTTAAGGTTTCGAGGCTGTCGCTTGGCAACTCGAATCTTCAGCTCCCTCCACATATTTTCTATTGGATTCACATCCGGAGACTGGCTAGGCCACTCCGTGACCTTAATATGCTTCTTCTTGAGCCACTACTTTGTTGCCTTGGCCGTAGGTGTTGGGTCATTTTCGTGCTGGAAGACCCATTCACGACCCATTTTCAGTGTCCTTGCTAAGGGAAGGAGGTTGTCGCCCAAGATTTCACGTTACATGACCCCTCGATCTCACCAACAGTTGTCTCCTTCTCACCCAGCTGCTTGCCGATGGTCTTGTAGTCCATCCCAGCCTTGTGCAGGTCTACAATTTTGTCCCCGACGTCCTTAGACAGCTCTTTGGTCTTGCCCACGGTGGAGAGTTTGGGATCTGACTGATTGATTTTGTGGACATATGTCTTTTATACAGGTAACGAGTTGAGATTAGAAGTACTTTCTTAAAGCGAGAGGACTATTCTAACCAGTAAGTGAGCGGTAAAATTCTTGCTGTTTGATAGGGGATCCAATATTTATTTCACTCAATCAGATGCAAATCAATTCATATCTTTTATATGTGATTTTCAGGATTTTTTGTGTGAATATTCTGTCTCTCACTGTTAAAATAAACCTACCATTAAATTATAGACCGTTCATTTCTTTCTCAGTGGGCAAACGTCTAGCATCAACTTACAAACTACAGTCCCATATAGTAGGTATTAGTTCAGAAATGTGATGATTCGGAGTGTATTGGGCATTCAGTTGTCGTTAGCTTCCACTGAGACTTGCAGAGCCCCTTTCAGACTGCAAGTCCTGTTTTCTCTCTATTTCATAATTCAAGTCTCAATGAGCTAACGTTATACATATCATTCCAGTGTTGTTCATATGCCAGTCGGATTACTGTATATTCTTCTGAATTTCTATTCCAGAGAATCAATATCACTGTAAAATATGTTTTCAAGTGTTAGGACATTGATTAAATTGAAAGCTTTATTTCCCATTTCCACTAGGCCTTTGCCTCAATTGCTCGGCTGAGTCGTTAGAAAACCATTTAGGGTTGTTATAGATGCCTGTTAAATGTTGATTTGTGTTGATGGAGAGATGGGCTGAAGTGTACTTCAAGGTACTGTCAGGCATTTTGCTACTGGTTGCTGACATACTTGTTAATATTACATAGTCACATGTTCAATCTCACGGCGCATTATTGTTTTATACCATTTCTTTGTTTCTTTTTTTCAAAAACCTGACACTTTCTTAAATCTCCATGTATAATTCTGCTATCAAGTAGAAGTTACAAAAAACAAGCCCATTCAAACTAAAATACATAGTGTGAGAGACTCCTCAGGCACCGTTTCATTGTACATGGTACCTGTATCTTATAGTACATATGACCAATAAACATCTCTGATGAAAGATCAGACCTCCAATTAGTTATGCTGTAGTACAAATCTCTCTCCCAGCCTGCCCTCCTCCACTCTGATGTCCATGTTGGTCTCCTCCTGTCACCTCTCCTCCACTGTGGTGTCCATGTTCATCTCCTGTGCACAAATTAACAGTACATAAACATAAGCTATAAACACACATCCACACATCGATCCATCCACACATCCATATTTTTTAACTTGCCAGGATCTAATTAATGTAGTGTCTCTTCGGCTAACATCAGGTATCTCACCTCTCATCTATATGTCCTCTCCTCCTGTCACCTCTGTCCCAGCCTGGCCAACTCCACTCTGATGTCCATGTTGGTCTCCTCCTCTCACCTCTCCTCCTGTCACCTCTCTTCCACTCTGGGCTCTTCCACTTTCTTGTCCATGTTGGTCTCCTGTCAAGACAGACTTTTAACAGAACATAATAATGCATAATATATATATATATATATATATACACAGACATACAATTGATCATGTCACTGTGCGTGTCCCATCTGTTAAGTGAGTGGGCAGTGTACCACCATCATCACCTCTATTTCTTTTTATCTTGTCCTCAACAGTTTGCTTTCCAAAGCTGAGCTTTGTTTGATGAAATCTTTTCATTGTCTCCCTCTCTTTTTCCCTCTTTCTCTCTCTCTCCCTTTCTCCCTGTCAGTGAAGAAAGCAAACACATGGTCAATTGATATGTGAATAACGGCCTCTGCTATAGTTACAATGGAAAAGAGGGGACTTAATTTCAACACGAATTTCAACTATTTACACATTTCATTGACGGTTTATCAGTCTACCATTGGAATTAATAATGAAAGCCCATCCTGCCCCTAATCCTCCCATCCAATCACTGCAACCGTGCTCCAAAACTCCTTCCATGCCCTCTGATCTAATCATACCAATCGTCGCCAAATTGCACAGCTGGTCCTTATAAAGTAAAATATAGCTAGTTAACAAAGAAAGGGTTTATATCTTGGTTAGCACACTAGCCTGATAGTTAGCTGGTAAGCCTGGAAGACAACCTAACATTATCATAACAATGAACAACAACCTACAACCTAGGCTACATCTGATCCATGTTCCATATTTTGCATGGAATTCTGCGATTATTGCGGTGAAAATGCAACCTTTCTAAAATTGGCGCATAATCTGCCCCTTTTGGCATGAAATCATATGATGGCTTAATCACGTTTATCTTTCGCGTTTCGCGGGGAACATAGGACCCGGGGAATATAGGGATGACCCCACTAGATCTTCTTGCATAGTCTTCCTCTGTCAATGGACTCACAAAGTGTTGTAGGCCTACCTGCCGGTGCCATAGGCTACATTAGGCATGTGAAAACCCTTACATTTCAAATAGTAGGCTAACCTTTGATTCACTGGTGATAAAAAAAACATAATTGACAAAAGGAATTAATAAGCAGACTTCTGAAAGACGTTATGAACCTAAATCTGTTTCAGAATTATTACGCACGGAATCATAAATACCTCAACATGGATTGGAAGCGAAATTGCGTTTATTGGGCAAAAAAAACAATAGGCCTATGCGTGTCCCATTTATTTTGTCATTTATCTACACAGTCTACTGACAAGTGTTAGGCCTAATTGTAAATGCATGCTTCGGAAATTGATTTACAAATGGAAATAGGCTAAATGCTTTGGAAATTGATTAACAAATTTCGAATATGCGGCAGTGGCTAGTTGCAAAACTAGAATGGAGAAGTAAGACGCCTCCTTCCCTCCACTAGTCTGGGGGTCCACCTTGGGCAAGTGGTAGTACCCCCTAGCCCCCCTACCTGCGGTTACAGGAAAAAACCCTGATGACAGAACACCAATAAGGAAGAGAGACCCGGCCCGGAGGAAGCCCGGGGCCCTCGTCTGGAGCCAGGCCCAGACGGAGGGCCCGCATGCGAGCGCCTGGTGGCCGGGCTTACCACGGAGCCCGGCCGGGCCCAGCCCGAATAAGCAACGTGGAAGCACCATCTCCTCCTCCATCGTCCCGTGGACCCACCACCCGCGGGAGGAATTGTCGGGGTCGGGTGCGCTGCCAACTAGGTGGCGGTGAAGGCGGGGGGCACCGACGGACCGGACCCGGGCGGCAAAGGCTGGCTCTGGGGACATGGAACGTGACCTCGCTGGGGGGGAAGGAGCCGGAGCTTGTGAGGGAGGTGGAGCGATACCAATTACACCTGGTGGGGCTAACCTCCACGCACAGCACCGGCGCCAGAACCCAACTCCTGGATAGGGGTTGGACCCTGTTCTTCTCCGGAGTTGCTCACGGTATGAGGCGTAAGGCAGGTATGGCTATACTAGCTAGCCCCCAGCTGAGCGCCTCTGTGCTGGAGTTCACCCCAGTGGACGAGAGGGTCGCCTCCCTGCGCCTTAGGACTGTGGGGGGGGGACTCTGACTGTGGTTTGTGCTTATGCACCGAACAGCACTTCAGAGTACTCGGCCTTCCTGCAGACCCTGAGTGGAGTCCTTTTGGGGGCTCCTGCAGGGGACTCCAGTGTCCTACTGGGGGACTTCAATGCACACGTAGGCAATGATGGAGAAACTTGGAGGGGCGTGATTGGGAGGCATGGCCACCACGATCTGAACCCGAGTGGTGTTTTGTTGTTGGACTTCTGTGCTAGTCACGGTTTGTCCATAACAAACACCATGTTCGAACACAAGGATGCCCACAAGTACACCTGGCATCAGAACACCTTAGGCCGAAGGTCGATGATCGATTTCGTTATCGTATCATCTGATCTGAGGCCATGCGTTTTGGACACTCGGGTAAAGAGAGGGGCAGAGCTGTCCACTGATCACCATCTGGTGGTGAGCTGGTTTCGATGGTGGGGGAAACTTCTGGACAGACATGGAAAACCCAAGCGTGTAGTGAGGGTGAACTGGGAACGTCTGGAGGAAGAGCCTGTCCGGAGAGATTTCAATTGCCACCTCCGGCGGAGCTTCTCAGGCATCCCTGTGGAGGTTGGGGACATCGAGCATGAGTGGTCGGTGTTCAAAGCCTCCATTGCTGAAGCTGCGGCTGGGAGCTGTGGCCTGAGGGCCATAGGTACCTCAAGGGGCGGTAACCCTCGGACACCGTGGTGGACAGCGGTGGTGAGGGAAGCCGTCCGACTGAAGAAGGAGGCCTTCCGGGTTATGTTAGCCCGGGAGACCCCAGAAACAGTTGCAGGGTATCGACTGGCCCGGAGGGCTGCGGCTTCGGCCGTGACCAAGGCAAAGCAGCGGGTGTGGGAGGAGTTCGGAGAAACCATGGAGAAGGACTTTCGGTCGGCACCAAAGTGTTTCTGGAAGACCATCAGACACCTCAGGAAGGGAAAGCGGGGGACCATCCAAGCTGTATACAGCAAGGAGGGGACACTGCTGACCTCAACTGTTTGTGATTTTCATGGACAGGATATCGAGGCGTAGCCGGGGGGAGGTGGGTTTGCAGTTCGGTGAGCTGGGGATCACGTCATTGCTTTTTGCAGATGATGTGGTCCTGATGGCATCAGCTGCCTGCGACCTCCAGCACTCTCTGGATAGGTTCGCAACTGAGTGTGAAGCGGCTGGGATGAGAATAAGCACTTCTAAATCTGAGGCCATGGTTCTCAGCAGGAAACCGGTGGCCTGTCCGCTCCGAGTAGGAAATGAGTCCTTACCCCAAGTGAAGGAGTTCCAGTATCTGGGGGTCTTGTTCACGAGTGAGGGAACCATGGAGAGGGAGTTTGGCCGGAGAATCGGAGCAGCTGGTGCGGTTCTGCAGTCGCTTTACCGCACTGTTGTGACGAAAAGAGAGCTGAGCCAAAAGGCAAAGCTCTCGATCTACCGGTCTATCTTCGTCCCCACCCTCACCTATGGTCATGAAGGATGGGTCATGACCGAAAGAACGAGATCACGGATACAAGCGGACGAAATGAGTTTTCTCCGGAGGGTGGCTGGGGTCTCCCTGAGAGATCGGGTGAGAAGTTCAGTCATCCGGGAGAGACTCGGAGTAGAGCCGCTGCTCCTTTGCGTCGAAAGGAGCCAGTTGAGGTGGTTCGGGCATCTAGTGAGGATGCCTCCTGGGCGCCTCCCTAGGGAGGTGTTCCAGGCGTGTCCGGCTGGGAGGAGGCCGCGGGGTAGACCCAGGACTAGGTGGCGGGACTACATCTCCGCACTGGCCTGTGAGCGGCTAAAGATTCCCCAGGCAGAGCTGGTTGATGCTGCTAGGGAAAGGGATGTCCGGGGCCCCCTGCTGGAGCTGCTGCCTCCGCGACCCGACCCTGGATAAGCGGATGAAGATGATGATGAAATTTCGAATATCTGTCTCAACTCCCTGTAATGCTGAAGACACGGCCTGTCGGAATGATCAATCAATCAATCAAAGCTTTATTTGTATAGCGCATTTCATACCCAGAGGCAACACAATGCGCTTTACAGAGAACATGATGTGTTTGTTTAGGGTCGGCTAAGTGAGGAAAAATCAAGTCCATACCTGATATTTATTTAACAGCCCTAAACCGCGGTTGATGCGGTTGTCTGAGGAGTAGCGCAATTCTTTTCACAGTACCATGGTCGTGCAATACTGCGGTAACCGCGACAGCCCTATTGTGGGCCTATAATTTGCTATTCAAGGCAAAGTTACTGTGTCCTCAGTGTATGGTTCAGACTGCATGTTTGATAAAGGAGGAGTACTTGCTTTGAAGCTGCATGTCAGTTATATCTGATGATGGTTTATTATATTGTCTGGTATTGAAGAAGCAATGGTCGGAGAGTAAAGCGGTTTTCCGGTAGCTGTGTTGTAGATCAGATTCAACATTTATTTAGTAAAACAGCATAGGCCTACAGATATATGGGTCAGTCACAATGCAATGCGTTGGCATTCGTCATTCCTTGCTCAGACAACTCAGCCTCCAGCGTGGCACCCCATTATAGTCGGTAGCCTGTATCTATCTATACATAGTTTCAATCCAGTGGCTAGAGTCCTCCAACAATGGCCTTCCACATCAGTGGGCAGCAAGCTCCTTATACCTGGACACTTGATCTTCACCGGACACTGACCAGTCCCATGACCAACTGAGGTATGTATATGGTCTTGTTCTGAGAATAGCAGGGGCACTTGTGACAGAAAAAAACAGCAACTTCTTATCACTTCACATTACATAAAACTCATACCCTGACCCATTGTTCAATGAGAAACTAGATTATAATTCTTGGAACATCCTTCTGTGTTTTCCCCCAAGGGATATACTGCAGGGTACAGAACCAAAAACTCTGTGTGAGGAAAAAAATACGTATTTCCCTACATTACAGTTTGATTACTTTGTGACTGTGCAGATTTGAATCAGTGAAAACACATTTTGCCGTCCCCACACAGAGGCACTGAGGGATATTAGAGGTTATGGCCCACTTTGTTCCCAGTGACACAAGATGTCGCCAGGCAATCTTTGAATTCCGTCCAGTGATGAGTATTAGCACTTGCACGATCACTGGGATAAAAGCAAGGGTCACCTTTAATGTTGTGCAACAAAAGACCATCCTTAAAGGTCTGGTGAGCTATTGAAGTTGCCGCTGCGTCACACACTGCCACGGCAATGGGGAAATCCTTTTTTATGTCAGTAAGCTGGGACTGATTGACTTCCTTTGTGTATTAGTGAATGGAATCAGATGAGAAAGGGGAGAATATTTGTGCTTGTGATAAACTGTATTAGTGAATGGAATCAGATGAGAAAGGGGAGAATATTTGTGCTTGTGATAAACTGTAGCCTTGCTGAGCCAGGGTTTACATCAGAGCATGTGGATGAAAGCCAGTCCGCTCCACTGTAGACCGGCTCAGGTCTATTTCCACGCATTAAACAACAACTGGTTGTATAAAATACTACAACACAGATGACTATTCCTACAGTAGTATTGGTACCGAGTAAGTGTATTTGATTATGCCACAGATCAATATCACACATATCTCAAGCATGTAAGGAGCATCATGCTACTACATGATATATAAACAGAGTGGCTCACACAGATGCTTACCTTTGACCTTTATTGATGCCATTTATCTCTCCATTGCTCCAACTGATGGCCTCTACTGTAGTACACCATGTTTCGGAGATTTACAGCACCAGGGCCTGCGTGTCTGTTTCCGCCACAGCGATAGGCTACCTTCTTCAGTCCAAAGTAGATTTACGCTGCTATTTGGACCGTATAGGGTATAATGTAAGGCTTGTATACTTGGTCTCAACATTTACAACATTGCCCTTTCGATTTGCGACCGATCGTGTGCCATAAGACTTCATTAGTCCCTAGAGCTAAAGGGACTCAAGGAAATAAAAGTATTCAAGACTCCTACAAAGTTTCCCTGGTCCTGGTTTGCCGACCCCTGCTCTATTATTTATGCACGGTGGATGTGCCCTAAAACATGCTGGTCATTCTCTGCACATTCTTCAATGTAAAACAAGGACTCCAGTGGAATATGCCGTTTGCTCCACACACAAATCATAAGGAATAGTCTCTCTTATTAATTTGCATGTCCCATTGAAAATGTCAGACTCTGTGTGTTTTGCAAGATGTCATTATGTTCAATCACTGTAGGTAATTGTTGAGCATGCAAGCAAAACAAACCTGACCTATGTTATCCTTGGCATTTCAAAACATCTCATGCAATGGAGGTTGAAATTGCTTGAATTGTTATTGACATGCAGGTTTACAATGTTCCTGTCTGCTGTAAATTAATCATATTTATGTAGCCTATGAGAACCATAAGTAAAGTCCTTTTCTCCTAGCCTGCCTATATATGCTCCAACACACTTTGTTTATTTATGTGCACCATGAGAGCAATACAGTTGAAAGGCCTGCCACTTTCTGGTAATGTTGAATCATACATGTATGATTTAACTTTCAACCAATCACTGGAATGTGTTTGCATGCGAGTTCCTCTAGTGTCCACTGTGTATATACATAATTTTTTTTATTGCTCCATGTTGGTGTGATATGGATGTTCAAGGGAGGGCCTTTGGGCGAAGTCAGCCCCCCGTGTGGGGACACTAGAGACACAGGGTTTGGTCTGGGGTGTGTGGGGGGAGAGCCCAGAGTGCACTGAGCCCAAACCCAGCTGCCCAACACCTCCAGTCATTTTTTGGATTCACTGTCAATGGGGGCGATTGAAACTGCCATATTTCGACGTGGGAAGGTCACAGAGATATGGGGTTTGGACTGGCGTAAAGCTCTCAACCTAACGAATGCAGCAATACCAAACGTGTGCATGCACAGAGCCACGGAATGTATTCATGGGCAGAGGTCTGTGCTCTCTGAGCACCATTTCTAGTCGCTGTATGCTTTGACTAAGTTCTGACTATATGTTCAAGCTCTGACTATGTTCTATACATCAATCACGCTTCATAAGGCGTCTGACTCCATAGCACACTGTCTCCGGGCGAGAGTGAGAGAACATCAGAAGCTTGCCTGGTTCACACCCGGAGAGGTGCTCAGGTGCCCTGTCTACACACTCACATGGGTTGATAACACTTCAGAGTTGGCCGCAGAATCTCCAGACGTTAATTGGGACGGTGAGAGATGAACCTTACAGTCCCCTCACACACTCTCCCGTTTTTGGGCAGAGTGAGGTAGTGAGGATGCCTGCCACCTTCTGCTCCTGGTTAGAAGAGACTCCACAGCTCCCACATCAGAGGACACTCTTTTGCTGCATTGATACAGTTTCCTTCCAGTTCAACCATTATTATCATATTGTTAATTTCAGCAGGGTGAGTACATACATTCATATTATTGTAATTGTACTAATCAATTTCAATCTATTTTTTATACTGTGCTTCACCTTTGTCCAGAATCATCTAGGCAGAAGTTAAACTAGGATGTGACCAGTGTTAATTCCACCAATATGGCATAGCAGATGTTAGATCCTGGCTAGTCTCGCTTAGCCAGACCTATCTCCACACTTCGTTTACGCTGTGCCAGAGCTGGGGAAAGGTCTGGCTGGACTCATTACCTTTCAGGGATAAGTGGGAACAAAACACTATTTATATTAACCCTAATCAAATTCCTAGCATGTGTGAACCACATCCATGGCAATATAGAGATCACAATCGTTTTTGGTGGAGCGGTTGCTAGGTTGTTGTTTCTCGGTGCTCTGGATTGGCCGACCACATGAATCGGCGCCACTGATTGGACAATAATAAACAAACGACAAGTCTTATCCCCAAAACCTACATCCGTTGAGACAGACTAGATCCTAGCTAATAGCGGTTTCACCATTCCAGAACTGAGTATTGCATTTGGCTGTTCATTTTGGTATTTCTACATTCTACAAAATAACTGCCAAATGAAATACTCAGCTGCACGGCCATCTACAGTTAACTGTTATTCTCAGCATGCAGAAACTCTGTACTGTATAGTGTATCCCATTTCACATACTGTATCTGACACAATTTACAGTAGAATTAAATGTACAAAAGATACAATAATCTCAAGTATAATTTAAAGATGCTGCAGAGATGTACTATTCCCTCTTATCTTCTGTCCCTTCATTTCACAAGCAGCACTGTGTGTATCACTGTCTTTTTTTTCCCACTGGGCTGAAATAAACAGTGTAAGAATCCAGACAACAAGGCATTAAATTTAAATCAACTTTCCATATCCTAGTGAATCTCCCAGTGATCCTTTTCTTTCCACATTAAATTTGTCCCGTGTAGAGGTTTAACTTAGTATTTATGAAATGCAAACGCGCACCCAGCCTTGCAGCTGTGCATCCCCCATCATCAAATTAGCACGGGAGAGTGTGTGTGTGTGTGTGTGTGTGGGGGGGGGGGGGTGGTGCTCCACCTGCCAGGAGCTATCAGGCTCACAAGGCTGCAAATATACCCGCCTCTGTCGCGTAGGCGCCTGGCTCCTCGACCGTCCCTGCTTCGGAGTCGTACGGCGCGGGTGTCGACGCCGATGGGCCATCGGGGTCCCTCGGTATCCTCCGCCACCAGCAGACCTGTCAGTGGCCCGGTGTGACCGCGGTGGGCCGCAGTGACAAGGGTGACCCGGAGTCTCTGAAATCCCCCCCGCCCCCCCTCCCCCGCAGCTCCGGCGCTCGCGGGCCTAATCTGTGAGCACCATCGCGACGGCAGGCCACCTAGCCTCCAGAGGCCACACTGGGAGGACAGGTCATTACTGCCGCGTCCTTCAAGCTCCTCACGCCACCGCCGCCTCTCTACTCGATCACCGCGCCGGGGCTCCGGCCTGCTGTGTGTTCTCACCATCACTTTCCTCTCCCCCAGAGAGGTGAGGGTCTAGGGAGGGACAGACTCTCTTTTCTGAACTCCCCCCCCCCCCCATGCCCGGAACTCATACTGTAATAAATGTGTACTCTAACTGTCTGACACACTAATTACTGTGCTTGGGCCCCATCCGTTATGCTACGGGTTCCACTGCGGTGTCATGCAGGAAAAACAAACACCGTCAAGTGTTGTTCATCATTGTCTTCGTTAACTGTCCTTCGACACCCTGCTAGGCTCAGGTATGCCCTATTGGAACCAGATTACCCCCCCCCCCCCTTCTCACAATCCCATGCAATTTAAGAGGAATACCGTCAGATGGATGGGTTTGTCGGTAATGGCTGATAACTAATTCATTGGTCCTTCTTCACATTTCTCATCTCATCTCCCAGACTAGAAGTTTTTACTTTTAATCTTTGCAAGGCTGTCTAGATTTGGAATCACACGTCGGATTTCTCCGTTCCCTGTTTCACAATGCGTATCAGAATAGCATGCTGGAGTCATCACATCATATCTGTGGCTGATCATACTTACAAGGAAGCTCATGGTTCTCACCGCAGGCTACAGCGGCAGAGACAGGAGAAGCACCCCAGGCCAGACACTCCAAGCGATATCTAGTGAAATCAAAGGATGTTCATGCAAATTTGTGCTGACTGATTATTTTAGAAAGAGTATTTTCTCTTCACAACAGGAATAATTAATCTCTTATACACCATTATGACTGACTAGATACTTTTGTCCCGATTGTATGGTCAGCATTGTATGGCCAGCAACCTTCACAATCAGTAAACAGACATGCACTGTTCATCTGTCAAATCAACACGTTCAAAATCTGCATAATAAGCATTGGTATTGAAGGAATATCACACCAATCCCACAACTGCATCATGTTCTAGTTGATGGTGAAACCAGGTGTCAATTCTTTAACGAAGTCAAAGGGAGAGCAATCTATTAGCTAAGATGACCATTTCAAATGTAAACATGTTTAAAACTTGTGTCAGAAACAAACTTACACAATGTGGATTTGAGTGAAATGCACATTATGATATGTAATAAACCATTGCCCTCTATTGGAGAGAAGGGCCATCTGCATTGGTACATGGTTAAAAGGTTATCGTCAGAGATGACAGGGATGCACTTCACCCACATTACCTTTTGTAATAAGAAACACCAGTCATTCACTGTGAAAAGAAATACTCAGTTTATATAAACCCATAAACTTTGATCTTCCAAAACATGTGTCCCCAGTATTACTCTGTGAATGTGTTTTGACTCAACTGAGTAACAAGGTTGCCTGGACTCTCCACCCGCAGGTTTTTTTTTAACGTAGTTTAGCGAGGTAATTGGATAACGCAGGTTTATCCTCGGCAAGCACTTTGTATGAGCAATCCAATTCCACGTCCTCCTGAAAGGGAAGCCATTATTCTTTAGCAAAGGTTGATACTGTAGTCACCGTGGCTCAGAAACCAAGCAAAAGGTTCTCTCTAAATCCTATCAGGGTTTAACGTTGTTACCAGCCAATCTGTATTATTGTCCTATAATTCCATATTTTGGCCTGTCCTCAGTGTGGCACCGGCGTTTGTAGAGATGAAGTGCTGCTTGTTGACAGCAGCGCCTGGGTGAGTGTTTGTCCTCTCTCTGCGAGCATTAGCACGCCGCGCATCTCCATCCAAACTAGGACCTGATAAATCTCTCAACCATTAAGATGAACGTATACCCAGGGTCCGTTTTCGATTTCAGGTTTTGTGTTACCGTGGAAGCACAACAATCACCATTTAAAATATTCTGTTTGGTCAAAGCTACTCTATATGAAAAGCATTTGCAGCCATTCTGTGAAAAGCATTCTGTGCCCTGCAGAATACCTACACGGCTAGCAAAGAGTAAGGGATTCTCACCAAAGAATTCATCCAACATTAAAGAGATTACTAACTCAAACACACAGATGTATGATTTATTTCGTAGCAGGGCATCAAGTAAACATGAAAACTGAAATAAGACTAAATTCCAAATCTAAATAAAATTAACTGTCCTTTTAATCCCTTAATTAAATGAACGGGCACCTCCACAGCTGTGTTGCTCGTTTGTCATTTGCAAGGGCCTAATTTGGAGCAAATGTCTACTTGATTAGGTATGATTGATTCCATTTCAGCAGGTACTGTAGTAGCTCTTCATGATCAGTGGGTATTCAGTATTCTGTCACACATGCAACACGTGACTGTAGTTATGACAGACCCAGAACCAAGCAAGCCGTGGGATGTGAGCATGCCTAATGTTGATGAACCAGTACCCCGAGGTTGTTTTGTGTGATTTGTTACCTGTTAGCGTAAATTGAAGACTAGCAGTCAGCATTAGTCACTAAGATTACCAGTAAGAGTCTCTTGCACACTACACTACATATTTCTGGTCACGAACAGTGCAGTGCATTAGTGTATCTAATATCTCACAGAATGAGGAGGTGTCATCGGCAGCATCTGCCTCACCAGCGCCCCATTGTTGATCTGTGTTATTTGCACATGGAGGGTGTGAGTCAGGGTGTGATCACTGTGTCTGGGAACAGTGCACAGGGAATGAAAATTGGTTAGAGGTCAGCACTAGGAGATTAAATGAAATCGTACGACGGGGAGTTAAGGGTTTTAGAGATAAGCCAATGTGCCCTGATGGAGCTCCTGCGCTACTAAAGGTGTATTCTCACTGGCAATGACCTTGGTGACCCCGGGTTGAACAGACATGTCGTTTCTCACTAGCATTTTCAACCCGGGGCGAAACTTTCACCCCGGGTTGAGTTAACCCTGGTCGAGACCAGGGTTGAGATTTTTCGCCCCGGGTTGAAAATGCGAGTGAGAAAGGACAAGGGTTTCTCGCCCCGGGGTGAGCGCATTCTAAACTATGTTGTTATTTAATTTATGTGTTCTAAAATTAGAATTAGTAGTACTTAGTAATTAATAATTACTATAGTTACCTAAGCTAATAAGCGGCAAACCGTTTGCTACATAATAACGTTACGTTAATCAATCGCTACTATCAAATGAATCGCTATCGCTACTAGCAAAAATGGCAAGATCATTATGGTCTGATAATGGGACGAAGGAGCTCATCAGTATTTGGGGGGATGAAAATGTCCAGTCCCAACTGGATGGGACAACAAGAAACTCAAAGATGGCAGAAGAGTTGTGGAAGGCCGGCTTTGACCGGACTTCGATTCAATGCTGTGAGAAGGTCAAGGCCTTGAAGAAAGTGAAAGATTATAACAGAGGGCAGTCCGTGGGAGAGCGGAAAAGTAGTCCGTTTTATGATTTATTGGACCAGGTGCTCGGGTGCAGGCCAATCATCACCCCACCTGTCCTGTATGACACTGAGAACGTCGTTAGGCCTAGGCCGGTGAATGAAGATGAGGCGAATGAAGATGAAGACGAGTCCCCCGCAGCTGACACGTCTTCTTCAAGCGCTGGCAGCAACCGTACCACGGTAGGCACATTGTTTTTTTCGCTTCAGTTCATATAGCCATTAGCCTAGGCAAATAATTCTACAATTCAAAAATAGATAATTGGCTAAATCATAGTATAAGTTAATTAAAACTAACGTTAACGTTAGACTTGTTTGAGAAATTTGTTTAGAGTAACTTAGGCTAGCTGACGTTATAAGCCAGAAGTAGGCCTATTCTCAAGGCTTTTCAGCACCAAGGACAGCATGGTGCATGGAGACCCTAGCCTAGCCTACTGCACGGTAGCCTATTAGGCCTAATGATGTTATAATAGTGTTCACTTTCTTTTACAGAGTCGAGAAGAGGAACGACCGGCAAAAAAAAGGAAGAGAAACGGAGCTGATGACATGATGGAAGTATTGGCCAAGCAGCAGGCTGAGTCCATGAAACAACTCATGGAGTTTCAGCAGAGAGAGGCGGAGAGAGAGGAAGAGCGAGAGAGACAGAGAAGGGGAGAGGACAGCGAACACGAGCTGCGGATCTTTGGCATTCCCACTTCATTTAGAACGTTGGGTTTCCCAGTGCAAGTGAGAACACACGCAGGGTTGAACTCAGGGGCGGGTCGACCCCGAGTTCGCCCCGGGTTGGCTCAACCCAGGTTGAAATTGCCAGTGAGAAAGCGCCTTATAGCTACTAGGCTACTAAAGCACATGGTGCGCACGTGACGCTAGATGTTGGTTTCTATACTCCTACATAACAGGGATCGGTGCTTATCACCAAAAGCAGTAAAAAAACAACAACAACAACAACAACATGATACCTGTATTACATCCTTGTTTGCCTTACTAAACTCATATACTGTAGCAACCTGACCTGGCTTATCATGGGCAGAGCAGGCATGCAGCAACACAAGCCAGGTACATTCCTTGATGAATAGTCATTTGGGGTCCCGAAGCCATTGTCCGCACCACACTGCACTCTCACTGAGTATAGCAATCACATCCCAGATATACAGTGCAATAATGTTTTTTCATGAACAACACAGAATAAGTGCATTAATAACGACATACAACTTCTGAGGAGCATGTAACAAGATGTAACAGTTCAACACATTTTCAAGACATCTGCGTTCCCTGTGGAGTTGAATGTGTGTTGGTAGGCCTTTTATTTATAGACCCCGGTGTCCCAGTGGGGCTTGTAAGCATGTAATGCTGTGTTTGTGTGTACCTGCAGCTAAATAACTCACTGTCAAAGAGTTACCACTCAGGTTCCATTTTAGCTTGAATAATCTGCGCCCCTTATTCTACATTCCCCAGTTTCAAATGGGCAGGGGAACTTTCTCTGGGGAGTTATCATACTGTTGCCTCATGAGAAATAATTTTGGATATGAAGTAATTACAAAGGAAAAAAGACAATCATATTGACTAACATCCTGGCCATTAAATCTCTTTGTGAGATAGCTAGGCACTGTGGCAATATTACGATTCTACAGGCAGGCACAGCAGATGAAAAAGTAATAAGCCAAAACTTTTTTTCCTTAAGAATGCTAATTTATTATACTGGAACATACAGTATGTTGCTGACCTATGTGGCTGAATGTTTGTGTTTGAGATACTTTGAGAGCACATTATCCTATATAATACTGAAAACCCCACACCAGAACATATTTCATGCACATTCTCCTTCAGTTAATATCAAGCAAAGCTTCAGTCTTTTTCATATCTGATGAAAACTCAGGGTGGGTACCAATTAGTCTACTGTTAATTATCCCCCTTTCCTTTGATCTTGACTATGACTGCTCTGTCAGACGCCCTCATTTATTCATCACTTCTGGTGAGGAGATGGACTCTTTGGAAATCGTACAGATTGATTCACATTAAATATGGCTTCAGAGGCGAGCAGATCCTTGTGAGGGTGCACATAGCAATTGCATATTCTTTGTGTTAACTGCCTTCTCAAGTCAGTACTCTTGCTGTGAAGGCCCAGACTATTTGAGTATCTCGTAAACTTATTTTTTTCATTTTGGTATACTCACAGGGAATATATAATATTTGCTATTGACATATTGTGGATATTACCCTATCCCAGGTCTTGGGATCAATAACACACAATGATATGTTGTTTCTCAATCAGACACCCTTTTTCTGTAATATCCCTCCCATGACATCCAGCCCTGTTGTAAACATCAAAAGAGCTTGCCCACGAGGAAGGGAGATGAATATTTAAGTAGAGCTCCTGATGAGCACTACACCTCTACGTTTGTGTGGGAAGATAATATTATGAGATCCTCCTCTGGGACATGGACACTAAGTTGAATCCGCTTGACACCTCGGATTAGTATTAGTGTCAACTCTGTGTGTACGACCTAGACAACTGCCATAAGGGAATGTGAACTACCATGGGAAGGAAGAGGAAGGTGCATGCTTTAAGTTATCACTTCAGTGGAGTATTATGAAGTCTCAACTTCCCAAGAGTTTTACTGTAACTTGTGTGTTGAAATACTGTATTAGTTAATATGCAACTGCACTACATGGCAACACTTGTCGTAACAACAATGCAGTTCCATGTAAACTGCTAGGGGCACGGTATCTAAACTGCTATGCTAAGGGCACGGTATCTAAACTGCTATGCTAGGGGCACGATATCTAAACTGCTATGCTAAGGGCACGGTATCTAAACTGCTATTCTAAGGGCACGGTATCTAAACTGCTATGCTAAGGGCACGGTATCTAAACTGCTATTCTAAGGGCACGGTATCTAAACTGCTATGCTAAGGGCACGAATAAGTAGTATAGTAAGTGAAACAATCCAGATGCCCCTCTTAACCCTTTGTGGTAAATATGTGGAAATGTGATATTTTCTTCATGAATATTAATATTTTTAAGCGTCCATGCTCTTAGCTCTGTGTGAAAAGTAGAAGGGCCCTGAGCACTTTTTTTTCAATTCTGGAAATCAGAAAACAGCACAAATTACTCTCCTCCATTGTCCAGCAGTGATGCAATGTGCTCCAATCTTGGTGATGTGAAGCATCATCTGGTGGTGCTGTGCTTATGTCTGTTTGCAGCTAAATCAAAGGATTCAGTACAGTATGGCACATCCTGTATGAAGCTTCTGATCTTTGGGTTTGATTCACCGTGTGTCAGGTTCCGTCACAGCCTACGGTGTGTTTAGGTTGTAAATGCGCATTGGTCGTCTTCTCGTCGATCTAGTGGCCGGTAAATCGATCAACTGTCAAGAGGTGGATTTGCATTGGATTCCTGTCAGCCTACAGAAGCTATCTAGCCTGGTTTTGAGCAGTTTGGAGTTGATTAGTGTCGTTATAAGCACAGAGAGCATTCATTTGCCGCCATTCCGCTGGGACTTTGGCAGGAGCAAAATTAATTAGTGATGTGATGTTTGACGGTTATTAGGTACTAACGAAGGGAATCGAGTCATACATGAGAGAGACATTGGACCTCATTCCTGAACATTTTCATAAGCGTCTTCTCAAATGTCTTCTTACGAACTTCGTAAGACCAACCCTAAGAAAGATTCCCGCCGGATTCATGAACGCGTGGAAATGTTTTCTTAAACCGCCAAAGTGTT
Organism: Borostomias antarcticus; assembly: GCF_949987555.1. Lineage (NCBI taxonomy): Eukaryota > Metazoa > Chordata > Actinopteri > Stomiiformes > Stomiidae > Borostomias > Borostomias antarcticus. The sequence goes on along the minus strand of NC_140247.1, from coordinate 24,750,415 downwards.
CTCAGCTGTGTTCCCCTTCTTAAGTTGAATGGGAGTTCTTGTACCTGAATTTGCATACATAAACGCCCCGCCAGCTCCTTACTACAGGGTCGTGTGCACACAGAATCCCCAGACAGCGCGGAAAAAGTTAAGACGTTCCCAATTGACATGATTGATGTTCAAGGTCACGTGCAAATTCGACATTTTATTCGTCACATGCAACATAGCTACAAGTAAAATGAGCAGTGAGATGTTTCTCCGCTGGCTCTCATAACGTGGACACTAAGCTTAAGCAAGGTGAAAAAAAAACAATACAAAATAACAATAGAAAACAAGATGGTATATGGAATTTTAATACAAAATGCAAAATATATAGCCTACATGAAAGGGATGGGATGTGCTGAGAGCAGATGAGTGTACAGTTTAGTTAAATGCATGAGTAGGCTACTTGTGGATCCTGATATGCCCTATCTATATTATGTAGGCCTATATTGTAGTTATGGATATCCACATGTTTATTTACAGAATGTAGATGTGTCCATTCTGACGACTATAGAATATAAGGTGCTGTTGTGCTGAGTCTGAGTATAGCGACTGAGTTTAGTGCTTATTTATTCATTCACTGCCATTTGCAGTGTCTGTGTAGTGCTTTTATTTATTTTAGCCACGATGCCTCATAGAATCATGACTATAAATGAAACGTAATTGGAAATGATACAAATATTCTCGTATTTATTATTATTATTATTTCAAGCCTAGGATGTCTGTAGAATTGATATGAACGCAATCACCTCGGATTTCTCATAAATTCAGCCCTTGCGAACATGGGCACACTCCAATTTGGTCTACCTGACTGCATTTCCACGTTCTTAAATCCTGTTCTTAGATAAGAACAAATCCCAGATAAGAAACCATTCAGGAATACCAGAATTGTCCCAGGAACTTCGTAAGTGGAGTTAAGAAGAAATTTCTTCTTAACTGCGTTCAGGAATGAGGTCCATTCTTTTTATAGTTGTGCCCAAATTTCACTGGCTGTCACATAACCTGACTCGCCAGATGGTTTGTGTGAGAAACAGAATGTGAGCGCACAAGATCAAATTCCTAGTAAATTCATTGTCAAAGCAGAGGGATATGGCATCCCCTTGTGTGATGTTTACAGTGCAGATCATACTAAAGCGAAGTTTGGAGATAAGTAGCCTATGGCTATGTGAGATATGGCAATACAAATAGCCTAATTTAGTGTGGCTAAACCTAGCCCATACATGTACAAGGTAATTATAGATCAAGATGAAGATTTCTTTATGGGTAGACTAGATGTTCTAGAATAGATAGTCATCCAGGTGCCGAATGGCTTGTGGGAAGAAGCTCTTCCTGGGAAGTTTGAATCTGAACCAAATATTACCAACGGCTTGACTAACTATGGATAAAACTTTGGATAAAAGCGTCTGATAAATGACTAATGTAATGGGGTGGGAGGCTCTGGTTATTACAGGTATTATAGTCTATGGTATATTATAATCATGGGGTGGGAGGCTCTACAGTTATCATAGTTATTATAGTCTACAGTATATTATAATCATGGGAGGGAGGCTCTACGGTTATCATAGTTATTATAGTCTATGGTATATTATAATCATGGGAGGGAGGCTCTACGGTTATTATAGTCTATGGTATATTATAATCATGGGAGGGAGGCTCTACGGTTATTATAGTTATTATAGTCTACGGTATATTATAATCATGAGGAGGGAGGCTCTACAGTTATCATAGTTATTATAGTCTACGGTATATTATAATCATGGGAGGGAGGCTCTACGGTTATTATAGTCTACGGTATATTATAATGATGGAGAGGGAGGCTCTACGGTTAGTATAGTTATTATAGTCTACGGTATATCATAATGATGGAGAGGGAGGCTCTACGGTTATTATAGTTATTATAGTCTATGGTATATTATAATGATGGAGAGGGAGGCTCTACGGTTAGTATAGTTATTGTAGTCTACGGCATATTATAATAATTCGGAGTGAGGGCTTTATGGCATATTATAGTTATTTTGGCTGCTGAAGGTTGTTACCAAAACATGAATCCACTTACCACTGGAGAGCATTTTTAACGTTAATATGACTGCTCATTTCAATTTCTCATGTTGATATCAAAGGCATTTTATATTTATGTATATAATTTTGTGTTGAAAAGTACCTAAATTGGCAGCATGTTACAGTATAATGTGTAGTTTAGTATAGTATGTATGATACACTCTAGTAATATTTGAATACAGTACAGGACACACATATGGGATTCATTTGCATGGAGAAATAAAGGCAGATCAGTAGACTTACAAAGTCAAGTCATGAGAACAGCGCATAATTTACCACTGTATACACAAATATACAGTGCAGGCTAAAGCACCACATTTCACAGGCAACAACATCAATTGAAGAAAGGCAGTGTGAGCTGCTGTTCCCTGAAGTTGTGTTATTCTCAAGTGAAATCCATGTCCCCGGAGCCCTATTTTTAAGAAAAATCCTTGTGAAGGACCCCACTCAAGGGTAAAGGATAATCTCCAACAAGGAGAACATCTCCCAGTAAAGTCCAAAGCCTTTGCTGTAACTAATCATAGCAGCAACCAGAATACATTACAACAAATGTCTGGAGAGAGCACATACTGTAGTCACAAGTTCAATATAATTTAAGTCATTTTCAATTGTGTTCTTCAAAACCAAATAAGATTTGCATGAAGCAATCAAGAGCCCAGAAGATCAGACATGTATTTTTTGGAAGGTAGACTGCCATGAAAACACATCATTTTAATTAAACAGATGATTTCATAAAATAAATTAATGAATACATAATGATTGTGGCTGCCATGCTAATCTTCTTTTTTGCGTGTTCAAGCAGTGGAACAATTATGGTTTGATTGTTTTTCAGAGCGAGCCATATCTCTGAAGTAGGCTTAGTATCGGACCTGTGCCAGTGATTTAATTTAACTTTGTTAATCAATCTGTCAAGCTTTTGTAAGTACAAGCCTGCCTTCTTCCTTCTCTATCTGTGAGGAGGTAATGACAAAAAAACAATATTTAAAAATACACACACACAAAAAAAATCTATTTATCATTTAGTGGTCTGTTCTGATTTGTATGGTAATGTACAGTATAAAATGGGTTTTAACCAACAATAAAGTTCACTCCAGTGTGCCCCAATTTCAGATGGATGTCGTTGCTAATGCACCTCTGAAATAAGCAGACTCACCACATGCTCTCCTGGGAACGGGCTAATTACGTGTTCAGAATCCTGCCGCATGGCTCTGTGAGCTTTCTGCCTCTGTCACTTCTCATCCAGTCAATTGGATTGGACATGCCCATAAGAACCACCTAGAGTCTTACTTCTTCTGCAAAAAACAGGTCACTCCGGGTTCACAGGACATGGAATGACTCTAATTATTAGGGTTCCAATGGGTAGATAATAGCTACAGTACGACTCTTGTTCATTTGGCCCCCAGACCATGCGCCATAGCCAGGCAGTGCACCTCTCTATGGACTTAAAATTGCTTTGGAGAATAACTTGTAAGATCAACATGGAGTAAGTGGAAAAAGGATTGCCATAATAAACAATCGAAACAATAAATAATTATGACTGCAAATCACTTACAGTGATAATGTCTTTCTGCCTCCTCAACATGGCAATGCTTGTGTTTGTTGGTTATGAGTTATTTTTTAAAAATCAATCAATCAATCAAAGCTTTATTTGTATAGCGCATTTCATACCCAGAGGCAACACAATGCGCTTTACAGAGAACAAGGGAGGTGGGCATACGACCCACCCCTACATATTCCAGAGGGAAGCAAAAAAAACAGTATCACCCGGGGGCCAGATGAAATTACCATGTAATTCCTGAACTTGAAATGTACGTATATCATACTTTTTAGAGTTTTCCAAGTGTTCCCATAGCTAGCAACGAGCCAGGGCGCGCGCGCCGACGTTATTGACACAGAACTCTGTACTGCACAAAACTAGGGCTGGGTATCGATTTGAATTTCAAGAATCGATTCGATTCCGATTCACAAGGTTCAGAATCGATTATCACGATTCGATTCAATATCGATTCGGTTAGTGTTACTAAAAACTTTTTTTTTTTTTAGCTGTAACCTTAATTACATGACTGCCAAGTTATGCAACACATCAATACTAGGGCTGGTTATTGATACTAATTTCCCAAAATGAAAGAATGAATGAATGAACTTTAAATTCCTTCATTTATTCATTCATTCATTCAATAAAAGATTGATTCATTAATCGATTCTGAATCATTTGAGATAGATAGATAGTTAGATCATTGCACCTTTGGTGCTTGGCCCCTAAAAAAACAATAGGTGCTTAAAGATTACTTGCATACATTCTTTTCTGACAACCTGCCCTAAAAAGTTGCGGTTTTATTATTATAGAATTATAATAAGAATTATTGAGTAAAAATGGCAAAAATGTCTAAGTGGTGTAACCATAAAAACTGAGTATAGAAAAATTAAAATTGCTCAAAAGAGCTGAAAGTCTAAAAATAAAACATATAAACTAGTTTGGAATAATCTTACATAAGAACTATTTTAAAGGTAATAAAAGAAGTGGGACTATATTGTTCTGGATATTATAAATAATCCGGGGAATCATGTCAGTCAGGTCAACTTACATAAGTGTCTAGATGGTGTAACCACCATATAAGGAGTTTTTTTTTTGGGTGGGAATGTATCCCAGAGAAGGACCCCTCTCTGCTCTTCATGGTTGCATGTCAAGGTTAGTAACTCGTAAATGACATAAAACCAACATAAATACAAAATCCACATATTAACACACCTGATGCATGCTTTTAAAACAGTATTTCCCGCATTTTTTTTCCCATCTTTCACCCTTATTTGTCACTGACCCATATATGAACACCTAGACCCTCATATATTTGCCATTTGTCTCCTTCCTCCTCTTACTACGCCCGGCCCCGACACAGTGCTGCACAGCAGCTATAATTAACATGCTTTGCTTTCTCTAGCCTACTTGTGTGGGTACTGCAGTTTAAGGGAATGATGTGTGGGCAGGTCGGCAGCTGAGCAGCTATGTACGCTATGTATGTTGTATGTGATTGTGTCTATTGTATTGTATTGCATGTGCTATTGTGGACCCCCCCCAAAAAATAAAAAAAAATGAGATGGCTCATCTCAAGGGGTTATCCATTAACAACATGTACTTTGCTTTAAATCTGAGACATGATTATTGGAAAAGGAGGGGAAAGTGATTGTGTTCAGTTTAAGGATTTCAGCCTTCAACTGAGCCTTGGATCTGAATACAAATACAGTATCTGCACTTATTAAAAGTTCAAAGCATTCATTAGGACACAACGTTACAATTCTATATTGTTTTCTCTCTGCAAATACTTGAAACTAAAAATAAAAAGTGGCAATCAGACTCATTAGCGATAGAATAAACCTCGCAAAGTCTGAACTTTGTGAGTACAAATCAACATTCTCAGTCTGTGCCCCAATTTACTGTACTCTTCCCCTGATCGTGAAAAATAAATTTCAGCAATTCTGACAGCTTAAAAACAAGCTCATTGACAACCTGGCTCATGGGATGTATGTAGTTGGAACACATGCTTGGTTCATCGTGCCTGTGTGTTGGCCTTTCCAATCCCCTTGTCTGTGTGTGTGCCTGTCTGAAGGCAGTGGATCAGAACCTCTCCCACATACAGCACACCGTTAGGAGGTCAGTCTAGTGGAGCCGACAAAGCTGTCAGTGGGCTGATGCCGCCAGATTTATCATATTTTCTGAATTCCCATGTAACTCTTTTAAGGGCAAAGAGAGGAGGCTGACGTTTGGAGTGACAAGCTGTTTTACCAGGCCGAAATTCGAATGAAGTGTTCCATATTCATGGGCCGATTTAGATTCGGGAACTGTACATTGGTTCCTTTGCAATGAGGTTGTACGGTACCCTATTCACCTCTCAAAGAGCTGGCCGTGGAACATTGGACGTTATATAAACAATGATAGACTACACTGGGATGCAAGGGTGCTTGGTTTGTCAAGGTTTCTGAGCTACTAAAGGCCCTGGATATATAATAACATTGAGTTCCAGGCGTTGGTGTTGTATTTACATACATTAGATTTATATTACAGTCATTTATCTGATGCTTTTATCCAAAGTGACTCACAATAATTGCATTTAATGTAGGAAAGGCCAATGTACTACTACTTGCCAGAGCTCAAAAGTGCATCTCCTTTCTAAAACAAGTGACTAAGAGCATAATCTAGTGCTGAAGGCAAAATGCAAAAGTAGCAAACTACTAATACAATAGGTGCTTAAGAGGGTGGATCGTGGGACAGTAGTACTTATTGAAGAGGCTAGTTTTGAGCCTGTGGCGAACGATGGGCAGACTCTGCTGTCCTGACATCAGTGGGCAATTAATTCCACCACTGCGGGGCCAGGACAGAGAAGAGCCGTGACCGTGTCGATCGACCGCAGGGGCATCGGAGTGACGGGGCAGCCAGTCACCCCAAGGTAGCAGAGCTTAGCGGTCGGGAGGGGGTGTAGGGTTTGACCATTAGTTGGGTGATCTGTGGCACTTCCATGACCGGGGACATTTTGTGAGAGACCAAAATCCAAAATGGCTGCCATGGAAATGAACTATTTAATGGTTTGACCTACAATGATGCACAATACATGGTTTCAGAGCTTCTTTTGGTCAAGGAATACATGGATTGGTGTTTATATAATGATTTGACCTATTTTTGACCTTCAAATGCAAGATGGCTGCCATTTTTGAGCTCTACAAGGCATATTTTTCAAAATTGTCACAAAGCCTTCATATAGGCTCCAATGAAAGCTCATGATGAGTTGAATAATATACAGTATAAGTACACAGAAGTAATCTCGGAGGTCAATAAAGTCAATATTTGTGAGTAAACAACAGTTGCTGATTTGCGTTTTCCCATTAAATAGGGTAGGCTATTGAGAATATGGTGTCCTGTTCATCCCATCACATTTTCATAATGAACCAAAAATAATTTAGCACTATAGCCTAACATAAAATAGTACTCTGTATGCTAAGCTAGCGAGGTTAGTTGCTTGAGCTGAATTAAAAGGTCAACTCAAAACAAACTATAAAATTCACTTCGAAATTAAAACAGAATCCTAGGCTACTAAATTTCATCAACACACAGTAAAGGCAACTTGTCTTCGAACTCAGCTGACTGTCTAGCCTTAATCCCTGTTGCGCAATGTCCCTTTTCAGTAAAGTTTTAGTTTTTGCTAAGAGTATGGACTTTTAAGCTTGACCTTGTTGGTAGGCAATGCCCCTTTTTCAGTCAAGCATTTTTAGTTTAGCTCAGTCAGTCTGTAAAGCAGTCAAAGTGTCAGCACTTACGCGAGTTCGCTTTTTCTCTAACTAATGTAAATGTTACACACTTTAAGACACTGTTTGAGGATATCAATGTTATTCACTAGTCTAAAGATAGTTCTACCATCAAGATCATATAAAACAAAAGCAAAACATTTTTTATTTGCAGAAGTCATCCTTGATATTTAGTGTTACAGTAGCCAACGTTAGGTAACGTTAATATTATTTTTAGGAGATGCATCATCTGTCTTGAAGACTGTGTGGTGGATATGCTTCATCCAACAGGCATAGTGGTACATTATATAATTTGCGTAAGGATCTGACAGTGCTGTCGTTGACTCAATTAGTCGTGTGAGACGATCCCTGAGCTCTTCATCTTCTATAAGGTTTGTTTGGCGCTTGAAGGAGCGCCATGCTGACGGTGTGTTGATTCTTAACAGCTTGCCTTGCTTCCTGTTCGGGTGCCTCATGTCCGTACCTTGCATACATCACACACATACTGTTTTGTCATGGAGAGGCCCACCCACTGACAAACAAAGGCGCTTTGGTGACCGTCCCTCTGCCTCTTCATCACATAAAGCACTCTGAGCAGGCATTTCAGATCTTGAACACTGAGCATTTTTACTTCCGTTGTCTTTGCGTCGCCTGGCTTGCTTAAAGGAAAATGCTCGTTTTTGACAACCTGGACCTTATTTACGACATATTATAAGAAGTTTGACTCACCGAGATCACTTTGGTGTTGTTCGGAGGCCTGTAGAAGAAATTAAAAATCCAGCGCGAGCCAGTATATCCATGTAATGGCGTCCGACGGGGCAACGGGAATGCAGTTTCTCAAAATCCATTTTCGGCCGCTAAACGGTTGTTTTTATCAATCAGATTGCATGAATCGACAGTTGAGATTCCTCTACGCGAGCCATTGTTGTTTTGGTTTTCAAATACGTGGTCTTTAGCCTCTGTAATATGATCTTTACACGCGCCTCCCCACTTGCTCCAGCACGCATGCGCACAGGCCAGCGCGCAGACTGGCTATTCTCCCTCACATTCTCTGCGCTACGATCGTTGTTGGTGCCGAGAATATTGTCGTCGTCATTCGTCAGCAACAATCCGATCGTAGCGCAGAGAATGTGAGCCGGAGAATAGCCAGTCTGCGCGCTGGCCTGTGCGCATGCGTGCTGGAGCAAGTGGGGAGGCGCGTGTAAAGATCATATTACAGAGGCTAAAGACCACGTATTTGAAAACCAAAACAACAATGGCTCGCGTAGAGGAATCTCAACTGTCGATTCATGCAATCTGATTGATGAAAACAACCGTTTAGCGGCCGAAAATGGATTTTGAGAAACTGCATTCCCGTTGCCCCGTCGGACGCCATTACATGGATATACTGGCTCGCGCTGGATTTTTAATTTCTTCTACAGGCCTCCGAACAACACAAAAGTGATCTCGGTGAGTCAAACTTCTTATAATATGTCGTAAATAAGGTCCAGGTTGTCAAAAACGAGCATTTTCCTTTAAGCACAACTGAAGATGAGATAGAAATATAACATGACGAATTAATGTAGTGATTGGTTGGCCCATCTTCCCAGGAGGTGGTGGTGTAAACATCACCAAATTTATCAAGTCCTGACCAGTCTTGGGCTTTTAATTGTAAGCTGTCCCATTTTCCTTGATTAATAGTATTGGTGGGTTTACAAGGCTGCCACATTTTAGGACAGATTCATAGGACATTGTGTGCTTTGTCTTTCAATGGGAGGGAAAGCAACTTACACTTGCTTTCTCCTGATTTCTTTAAGAACTTGTTTTGATACAGTATGTGGCAGTTAGAAGACATCACCTCTATAAAAAAGGTGGTGTGGTTTGGCAACATACTATATAGTACACTCTTTTTGAATCTTGGACCCACAGAAGAAGGAGGCATGCTTGTTCCTCACCAAAGTATTTACAGTAGGTAAAACGCTGAATTACTGTATACTGTATCTGTAAACAGCATGATAAGACATACCTACAGACTTTCAAGACTGATTAAAACCCATTACTGTCGTGAACTAGGCTACTGAGATGTTTCTGTTGTGTTTTTATGTAGTAGGAATGTTTTTCTTAAATGTGTGCAGTTAGGAATGTTGGTTTCCCCCATGTTTATTATGTTGTCCTTTCTCGTCTTGCTATGTGACCTTTATGTGTTTCTGTTCTTTAGAGTCCGCGCCCAGTGCGCCCTAAACCAGTGTAATTTGGTGCGTGTTTAAATAAAAGTGACTATGACTATGACTAAGAAACGATAGCACATACACACGTACAACTTGGTTATATTGTAAGACATTGAAAGGTCAACCAGATGCATTACCCTTCATCAACTTAAATAACACCCAACACATTATCCCCAAGGAAATGAAACAATCAAACTTCAGTGTCATCACACATAGTAGTTAACGTAAGGTCCCCATAGAAGTTATGCCCACAAGCTTGTGGCACTGCTTGTTTATCAAACATTTGTTCAGCAGTTTGTACTTTGTCCTCTCTGGGCAGAGGAGAGTTTCTGTTGACGCACCACTTGTTTGTGTCTTTTATTGACTAGCCTCTGGGTCGTCTAAATACAACACGTTTACAGGCTGCAAGATCAATCGTCACTTCCTATCTTGTGATGTAATGCTCATAACTGATATGAAGCAACTTTACGAGTGAGTGAGTTCAAACCATCCTTTTCAAAAGACATTTGTGTAGCTTTTCCCGAGGCCAAATATGATGTCTAGGGCCTCCATTTCTCCAACCACAGAGGGCTATGAAAATAAATACTGAATCAACACTGTGTAAACGTCAATATTCTCATCTTGGAGACTTGGAGGTTTGTGTACCTACTTAGTGTGCACGTCTGTGTTTCATGGAAATCTCAATAAAGGGGTCCACGTTTGCAAAACTAAATTTTTCATTGTTTTTTCACATACATTTGAGTCTCTGATGGATCTACTCTACTAACACACAAAGTATGAAGTGAAACGACCCAGTCATTTTGTTGTGGTCAGCCGAAATGAAAATATTAGAAAAAAAGTCAGTCCCAGCAAGCCATTCAAATCTCCCGTGTCAAATTACGTCACAGTCGGGGACCTATTCTAATAATCCTGCCCCCATTTGAATACCTCCAATCACCTGTGTTTGTTTACCTGGCTATGAAGGCTGATATTATTTGCAGGTCCTCCTAGCTAGCATAATGTCTTTGCAAGTAAAATGCTCTCTTCTTGGATGTTCTAAGCAGCACAAATCGCTACATCGTCTCCCAAGCTCAAAGGAAAAAAGAGCTCAGTGGATATATTTTATTTTTGATGGCAACATTCCCACCGAAATTGGCAGAACACTGGCAGTGTGTGCTAGCCTCTATTTGCCCGATCGCTTTGAGTGTCGCTTAGGTGGAAAAGCGCTATATAAGTGCAGTCCATTTACCATTTGAATGATCAAGCAATACCAACTGTCTGTGGAAATCATGCAGAAACTGTAAGTAATGATGATGTGTGTTTCTTTGCATATAGTACTAACGCTAGATAGCTAACACGAACAAACTCCCCTTTTGCCTCAACCCGAATGCTCATCTCGTTAGAGTGGAATGAAATTGGTAGACTTGTAGTTGATCGAGCGATCATTAAAAATGCTCAAATGTTAAGACCTGGACATCATTGGATTCCCCTCGGCCTACATAATCTAGCGTTCATTGTTTGTAGTCGAATGGTGTCATATAGCCTGGTGGTTTCTAGCTAGCGAATGTAGTTAGAGGTACCTGTAACAGTAAGTGCAACCGTGGAGATAATAACATGCACGCCATCATGTTTAGTCAGGAAAAGAGGACAATTAACTTTGCCACAGTGGCATGGAGTGTGGATGGTCCAAGCTAGCCAGCTATATTTTAGGTTGCATAGCGCCGTCAACAGCCCTCGTTCTCTAGCCTGCTGACTTGCTCTTAGCTGAGCTCAATATGAAAAAAAAAAAAGCGCTCAATCTGATCTTGTGGTCAACAGAGGGTATAGAGCCATGGTAGAATGCTAATTCTGAGTGGTATTTTCAGCAAAAATACTCAAAGAATGTTTTGGGGACCCCAAAGACTTAGAAATTGTTGAAAGAATTAGCATAATAGGACCCCTTTAACACCTGACTAAACTCATGAGGGAGCTGATATTTTGCACCTGTGGCCGCCTCTGAGTAAAATCTGAGTTTCTGAATGGTATGTTGCGACGCCATCTCCGGACCTTGTCTTGAGAAGCAAGTCTTTAAGAATCAGATTACGGCACTCCGATAAGTACTGTAGTTCACTGAACCACCGCCAAATACCCGAGTCGTACGAAGAGATGAAAAGGTCTGCTCTGCTCATACAGGGCTGTGTGTGGTTGCCACTGTTTGGTTTCTTTAGTCTGTTTAATGCTGGACTCATGGGTTTGGTTTAGATGTACAGTACTCAGTCAGAAGTTTGTCTTTGAAATAATAAACTGTATGAGGGACTTTTACCAGGGTAAGGCAAATGCCACATGCAGGCGATTGTTTAGAGTGGGTTTCAGGTCAGGTAGGCTACTCTGCTGTTTCATGTACAGATGTAAGAACTTGGGAATAGTAACCTGACCCGCGGGATCCCAACGGACTGTCTGCGGAATTCCGCCCCACCGCTCGCATGCCCATAGAGGGAGAAGTAATACTACTCATTGACCCATTGCTGTAGCTCATCTGGCACATTAGATGAGCTTACCTTGTTCTCAAACTCCTTGTTCTCCGTCTGGTTGTAATTAAATTATTATGAACAAAGCCTATCTATCTATAGTATCTATCTCTGTAACTGACGTCGGATCTATATCCGTTAACTAATATGGAACAAGGTATTGGGACAAGTAGAGGTTTAATACAGTAGGCTAGCTAACTAGCTAGCTAGCTAGCAAGCAGAGTGTTCTCATCAGGACGAGTAAGCTAGCTAATGGAGCTGACTAAAGATGTGTTCGAAATGGTTCACTCACTCCCTATTCCCTATGTAGTGTTACTTGTATAGTGAACTACATAGGGAATGATTAAACAGTTTTCAGACACTATCGAATGGTCATTGTGTCGGATATTGCGTCGGATGCGCCCAGTAAACAACAACAAACACTCATGTAAACAACCCGATCACTGATGGCATTATAAGGTCCTTATTACCTATTAATTAACGCTTATTACGGATGGTTACTATAAAGCGCTTCCGTGTTTGTCTTATATTCGGGTCAATGATGTGAATTTGCTCTGGTTTATTGAAGGCCAAGCTGAACAGCCACAGAACTGACAGGCTGAAGAGAAAACTTCCATTTGACCATGCAGTGCAGGAAGACATTCAAATAAAGAAGAGGATGTTGGAGCTAATGGAGGAATCAGCCACATGCAACGCAGACAACATGCAGCAGATAAACACAAACATTGCCTACATTACAAGCACTATTCAGGATGGCTTTTCCCTGATGAGGCAATTACTTGTCCAACCTCACATTGCACACCCCCACAGTAGTGGTAGTGGATATGGACAATTCCAGGGGCACTCATCAGCATTCATGAACCCACACCCCACTACACTAGCCATGTACAGTACCCACACCCCACTACCCCAGCCATGCACCCACACCCCACTACACCAGCCTCAGGAAGATACACACCAATGGCAGATGACACCTCACAGCAACAAACATACTCATTTTCATACAGGCAAACACTGTTTCAAGATGACTGAGAATGCACTGACCTTCACTTTGTTCCGTTGTACGTTACATTGTTCCGCTTTAAACTTATTTGTCTTAAATGACAGTTTATGTGATACGTACATTGTTGCACCTTATTTTTTTGTTCAAGACAGAAAGCACTGAACTTCACTTTGTTGCGTTGTACGCAAGTTGTATGTTACATTGTTCTGTTTAAACTTGTGTCTTAGGACAGTAATTGTTGCACTTTATTTTCTAAGAAAGAGGTCTGGAAGTGGTTGCAGCCATTTGTTTTATTTTTCATTTCACACTTTGAACATTGGAAAGTCTCACAACTTTGAAATGGTATAAGCAAAATTAAAAATGGGAATGAATGTGGTGATAACAATATAAACAAGGTGACAAAGTGTACTAGAGTTCACTGAGTCCAGGGGGCCAGCAGGGAAAGACCAAGGAGGTGAGTCCAGGTATCAGGGAGAGACCAAGGAGGTGAGTCCAGGTATCAGGGAGAGACCAAGAAGGTGAGTCCAGGTATCAGGGAGAGACCAAGGAGATGAGTCCAGGTATCAGGGAGAGACCAAGGAGGTGAGTCCAGGTATCAGGGAGAGACCAAGAAGGTGAGTCCAGGTATCAGGGAGAGACCAAGGAGGTGAGTCCAGGCTGCAGGGAGAGACCAAGGAGGTGAGTCCAGGTATCAGGGAGAGACCAAGGAGGTGAGTCCAGGCAGCAGGGAGAGACCAAGGAGGTGAGTCCAGGGGCCAGCAGGGAGAGACCAAGGAGGTGAGTCCAGGGGCCAGCAGGGAGAGACCAAGGAGGTGAGTCCTGGCAGCAGGGAGAGACCAAGGAGGTGAGTCCAGGTATCAGGGAGAGACCAAGGAGGAGAGTCCAGGCAGCAGGGAGAGACCAAGGAGGAGAGTCCAGGCAGCAGGGAGAGACCAAGGAGGTGAGTCCAGGGGCCAGCAGGGAGAGACCAAGGAGGTGAGTCCAGGGGCCAGCAGGGAGAGACCAAGGAGGTGAGTCCAGGCAGAGGGAAAGACCAAGGAGGAGAGTCCAGGGGCCAGCAGGGAGAGACCAAGGAGGTGAGTCCAGGCAGCAGGGAGAGACCAAGGAGGTGAGTCCAGGCAGCAGGGAGAGACCAAGGAGGTGAGTCCAGGGGCCAGCAGGGAGAGACCAAGGAGGTGAGTCCAGGTATCAGGGAGAGACCAAGGAGGTGAGTCCAGGCTGCAGGGAGAGACCAAGGAGGTGAGTCCAGGCTGCAGGGAGAGACCAAGAAGGTGAGTCCAGGCAGCAGGGAGAGACCAAGGAGGTGAGTCCAGGCAGCAGGGAGAGACCAAGGAGGTGAGTCCAGGCAGCAGGGAGAGACCAAGGAGGTGAGTCCAGGTATCAGGGAGAGACCAAGGAGGTGAGTCCAGGGGCCAGCAGGGAGAGACCAAGGAGGTGAGTCCAGGCAGCAGGGAGAGACATGAAGGCGCTACGCCATGTAGTGAAGGCTAATTGGATGCCGTGAAATTTCAATGACACAGCGGAAGAAGACAAAAATGAAGTGAGCAAAGCATAGTCCGGCGCAGGACGTTCTTATCAATTAATCGACTATCGTTTGTTAAGGTTAACAGTTATCGATTAATGGAATTCCTTGAAATTTGCAACCCTTCTAGTTAGCATAATTTAAGCATAAAAAGGGAAATGCGCACCAGCCATTTAACTCAAACGGAGATGGAAATGTATTTGTTGGTTACAGTAGGCTATATGGATCACTGTTCTCATTGGAGAACGTGCACAAAGTTGGATGAATGGATGGACTTATATTGGAATTCTGGAAAATGTTGATTGCGCTGGAAAATCATGAAAGCATAAAAGTAAAAATGCAGCAACACGAAGTAGCCTAGATGAGATGGTTTAAATTAATGGCAACATGTAGAGGAAAGTCCTCACGCGAGCATCAGTTGAGACTGGTGATAAATGCTGATAATCTACCTCTGGATGAGTTAATGGTTACAACCATTCATCTCTTACACAGAGGCCTACACAATACTTGCACAATACTTTGGACGTTAAATCCATCTATCAATCAAACTAGCGAATTCAACCCAACACCTGCGGAATGGCCGGTCATGGCCACAAAGTACCCGCTAACGTACCCCCCTCCCCCACAATCCATTAGCCCACTGAAGATTGGTGGGTCTAGGAAACATGTCCATCCAGTTTATTTGAATATAAAATAATTTGTAGCAGGGCGAGGGGTGTTGCAATAGTCTAGTCCAGGTTTGCTGGCGAGTGGCGAGCTAGTGTAATGGATGAGCTAGTTGATGCATATTTAACTACGTTTTGATGCATATATAGCTTATCGAAATAATTATGTAATTATTATATAATTGAATATGTCTAAAGTCAAAAATCAAGTCAAAGTTACTTACAGATGCATTGTATTTTGTGTGTGACATCGTTCTCACCAGGGCCCGTTGTTGGTCACTGCGCGTTAGGCTATTTCAGTAGGCCTATTTCTGGTCAGATGACGCATGCATGTGTGGACATTGTATTCTGTAAAACTTAAAGATTAAAAGTACGTTCAACATTAATTGGAGTGGTCTGGTTGGATAGGCTAGCCTTATATAAATAAATTGAGGACCTGTATTTTCAGTGTTTGCTGGTAGCGAATGCCACAGACAGACAGACGGAATTGTTTCATTGTAGCGATTATTTTATTGTTCAATGAATATCATTCGGTCCTCAGTCGCCAAAAGCCTATAAGATAAAGACCCACATTATCCTACTACACTAGGCTAGCTATCCAAAATAGCACTCTAAATGTTTTGCTTTTGAAACAGTAGAAAAGCAAAACATTCCCACACAATAAAAGCATCACAATGTAATAGGCTACATTTTAAGAAATGCTATTTTAGCGTAATTTAAAGTAGGCTGTAGGCTATACCAGTAGCGAAAGAAAGACAGAGGCACAGTACAGTCTACTGTGGATAGTAAAATACATTGATTGCAAGATGCATAGCCTGAATAAACTCATGTCCACGGAATGTTTCCTCTCCACCGAAGTGGAGGGGAGAACGTGAGGCAGGGAATCCATTCTAGTACAAGACTGTCCAACCTGCCGCTCTGCCAGCTCTCTATGCACAAGATAGTTAATGTCCGGATATAATTGGCAATAATGAGTGATCTCTACTCAGGGCAATTTTGTATGGATCCACACCTCCGATCAAGCTCATTTTTTATTCATTTTTCTTCATATCGTGATGAAGCAGTACTGCACTGTCTTCAAATTTACTTCTGGGGTTTACGAATGTATCAGAGCTCAGGATTTGGTGCCCGGGACGATGTCACATCCCAGTTGAATGTGTTCCAGAAACAAAATGCAAACCCTCCACTTTCGCCACATCTTTTTAGTTCTAGGCAGTTCAAGTTGGTTATTGTTAGCAATACTGTTATTTTTTACATTTGACTTAACAGACACCACGTCTTGACCCGACGTCAGTTACTGAGATAGATACTGTAGATATAGGCTGTGTTTGTAATAATTAAATTGCATCCAGATGGAGAAAAATCTGTTTGAGAACTAGGTAATAATACAAATAAAACATTATTTGTATAGCACCTTTCATACAGATAAATCCAGCTCAAAGTGCTTTACAACAGAGCATTTAAATTAAAGAATGTGAAATTTAATAATGCAATGAGCAGGCTTGTCTTCATTTCGTAGACTATAGGAGAAATACACTGCGAGTCCAGCCTGCTAAATCTGCTCAAAGACGCCACCTGGTGGTGGTGCATCACTAAAACAAAATAACACCCGTCTGAAATCCCACAAGATTTCCAACGGGATTTCCCCGCCAAATACCGCAATGGTGAAATGCTGCAGGGTGGAACATTTCTAACTTCCCACATCTGTGCTGTGGATGGGTGTTTGTGATGACCTCTGTGGGACCAACTTGATATGTTTGTTCTTTTCTTTGTTTATTCTTTGTTGCCATCAACCTGCCAAGGACAACAGATGAAAATTAGCCTGGTGGCAAAATCTGGCCTATTTACATTTTGTTTTTAAATGTTAATTCATATGCACTGCCCCTTTTTAAAATAAATAAATAAATCCTAAATCCTAGGATTTTTCAGCCTTTTTAGGATATCCTCAATTTTCCAAAGATGTTCAAATGGTCAGTCTCATCATATCACACCTGACTTAATGTGATAAATCCCATTAAAACATTCAATAGTTGGTTTATCATATCTTTTGCATTTAAACCCTCCTTAACAGTCACTTTTAAACACTGGCTTTCATCAAACTGATCAGATATCCAGGAAAAAAACAGGTTTACATGAGCCAGCAACCCCCAAAGTAAATCATTCTCTTTTAACATATGGGTGTGAGCCTGCATAAATTCACCCCCGGACCATTTACAATCTGACAAGCAATAATGAATGCCAGTAGACTTATTACCCTGAAAGATAAACTTTAATCAAGTTCTTTGGGATTTTCTCTGTTTGAGCATGACCAGGCATATCCAACGTTGTGTGCACCGCATTGAAGGCAAATAGCAAATGGGAAGTCTGTTTAAGATTTTTCATTTAAATGTGAAGGCCTTGCTAATATAATCACCTATGAGATTGTCAGCGGTGACCCTCCAATCAATCACTGTTTGATTCATTTTCATCACAAAGTGGTGTGCCATTAAATGTGGCCTATGCTCTGCACTTTAAGACTTTTAGGTCCGGTGATATTTCAACACACATTTTGATTACATGCATTCCATTAAGCTTCATTAATGCACCACAATTGCCGTAGCAAATTATGAATGCATACTGATAAACACTGCAACCAAACTATCAGTGATGACAAACTATTGACTACTGTATGTTGACCATATATATATATATACCTTTATTTAACCAGGTTAAAAACTCATTGAGATTAAAATCTCTTTTACAAGATAATCCTGGCCAAGAGTGGCAGCAACACAGTTTCCCGGAAAAAAGACATTAAGGTTACGATACACAACTAAACATAAAGGTAAAGATACACAATGACAACAAAAAACAACAATAACAACCGCTACAACAATGACAACAAATGTTAACAAGACTAGCTCAAAGCGCAAAATCAGTAATAGTTCATATGACGATCAGTTAACAATTACAACTACCAATAGATTGGGTTTCTATAGCCTTTACAGCACTTATGAATTAATTTAGAGTGATTCTGTCCTGGAGCGTGTTTTGTAGTGTTCCATGTTGAGCAGGCAGAGTACATAAAAGCCTTTTTACCCATCTCAGTCCGAACTCTAGGAAAAGTCATTGAGTCTGCCCAATGACCAATAAACAGATATACCTGTAGTGTCGCATTTTGTTGGCCGTTATTGACAATAAAAGTGCACTGTACCGTAGGATGCAACATCATGTTCTCGTTGCAATGTGGAAGGATTTGCCACTTTCAAATGTATTCCCTATACTAACAGATTTCTACAATGAGATGTATCCTCTATACCAGGGTTGGCCAACCAGTCAGAGACTAAGAGCCACAAAAATGACTGTGGTACCACCCAGAGCCACACCATATATACCAGCGTTTCTCAACCTTTTTTTCAGTCACCGCACCCTTCATAAGTACTTAAAATCCCAAGGCACCCCAGTCTAAAATAAGAAGAAAAACGTTATTGTCCATTAAATATACATTTAAAGTTAATTTATTTAAAATTAATACATACAACAAGATATTTTCTGACATAATATATTTTGGACTGGGCTGGGTTAGGCTGGACTGGACTGGGCTGGGTAAGGCTGGACCAGACTGGACTGGACTGGACTGGACTAGACTAGACTAGACTAGACTAGACTAGACTAGACTGGACTGGACTGGACTGGGCTGGGTTAGACTGGACTGGACTGGACTGGACTGGACTGGACTGGACTGGACTGGACTGGACTGGAATGGAATGGAATGGACTGGGCTGGACTACACTACACTACACTAGACTAGACTGGACTGGACTGGACTGGACTGGACTGGGCTGGGTTAGACTGGACTGGACTGGACTGGACTGGACTGGAATGGAATGGAATGGAATGGAATGGACTGGGCTGGACTACACTACACTACACTAGACTAGACTGGACTGGACTGGACTGGACTGGACTGGACTGGGTTGGGCTGGACTGGACTGGACTGGACTGGACTGGACTGGACTGGACTGGACTGGACTGGACTGGGCTGGGATGGACTGTACTGGGCTGGAGATTTGAGGCTTTGAAATGTCCCAATGATGTCTGGCATATCAGACAGAATGACTTACCATTACGTTCTATGAAGAAAAAATGACTCTCCCACTCGGGTAAAAAAAGTCATGTGTTCGTCTTCATATTTTCTTTTCGCTGCGCATTTCTTTCCAGCCATTCTTTGGTTGTGTACAGTAGCCTAGGCTGCGTTAGCTTTTGTCGTAAAAGAGAATGACCCTCGCAAAGCTAATTATTTTGTTTACAATTATTTTGTTACCAAGGTGATTTGCTACCTATATGATTGTTATGAAGTGGTTCTCACGCGACTTCCTCGCGACCTAGCGAAACGAATCATGATTTTATGACAAATCTGCAATAAACTAAAATGGGCAGTAAGAAATGCACAGCGAAACTAGAGAGAGAGAGAGAGAAACGTTCTTAAGGAATTAATGAATTAATTTTTTTAATGAAAGGATGGAAGAGCCACAAGCCAACTTTTTTTTAATCAATGAATGGAGGAGCCGCACATTGACGGGCAAAGAGCCGCATGCGGCTCGCGAGCCGCGGGTTGGCCACCCCTGCTCTATACCAAAGCAATGTGTTAACTACTAACATACTGTATTATACAGTAGAAATGCATTACCAAGCAAAAGCTTCTCCCAATTTTGCATGATTCGGTTACAGTTAAGGTAAGGCATTAAACTTGAGTGGTTAGGGTTAGGGCTATGTAGTAACAGTAGTAGTACTGTAGGTACGTTCCTCGGGGGGAAATTTCACATGAATAATTATGGTTATAGGCTTAGGGTTGGAAGAAGAAAAATCATTAGTGGAAAAAGAGGTTCCACTTGGCTGGTTTGGTTGAGAACCCGCCACTCACGGATTACAGGCCGGACCTTCTACCAGCAGCCTCCTATCCTGCACAGCATTTGTTGTTCTTTCACACACAATGTGCTTCCAAACATAATACTTACTGTAGAAATGCATTCAATGGCTTAAAATGCATTTGTGTAGCTAAAAATGACTCAATTGCAAAAGATTTTCCTAGGTAAACTTAAAAATGCAATTTATTGTACAGTATCATGGAATTGATCTGGCCTATCTGGATATAAATACAAATGATTTAACTAAATTCTTTAAGGGACTTAATTCATTTGTCTTTGTAATAGTACAAATGTAATAATTAATCCAATATTCCCTCTACGGCCATGGATTATCTGAGTGCAGAATACAATTTCAGAATGTGAATGTCTTCAATACAAGATTAACAATTGACAAAGGTTTTTGGGGTTGTGCGCTGATTATTGGCTGCGGGCGGAGATTAAAGGAGTGCTGACAGTTTGGTTATCTCTTCTGGACTAAATGGAAAGCATGGCCTGAATCCATCAAAGGAGATTAGGAAAATGTGAGCACATTACTGATGTACTCTTGCATGGCTGGTTTGGCACCAAAACCAGCTGATTGACCTCGGTTGCACATTGAGACTCCTGCACCCAAGTAAGCATCCTAGTCCGCATTGTGTCATGGATTTGAGACTGCCCCTAAATGTAAAAGTATGGAAGGTACGGTGTACTGTGATTTATCAATGTTATATGTTTAAGAAGTTAAAAAGAGAATGGCTTTAATGATATACATAAACTTAGTACCTTAGTAAATCATATGTTATACAAACCACTGTGTTTAAAAAATGTAAAAAAAAAAAAATCCTTATTTCATCAGACAAGTCATTAAAGTCGCACCGAAAGGGAAGTTGGAGAATATCTTGCTTCCGTACATTGACGTATTTCCGCCTGAAACGGGCTGCAAGGGTGGGACATACGTTGAGATGAATTTCATTGGAACGTTATCGAGCGGTCGGGATATTCAACACTTGAGGCTGCAGAGTAGTTGACGTTTTGATTGACGGGTGGATGTCGTGAGATTATTGGCCTAAAATCTAAGGTACGTGGTGTCGTAATTGCACATGACCTACCGTTTTTCAGGAAGTAAGAAATGATATACTTTGATATAAGATTACAACAAAAGTAGAATTTTGTAATTTTTTGGGCATACATCATTGAATACAGTAGGTCAACACTATGACCAATTATGTGAACCAAAATGGGACAGAATGTTTTTTTTCATTTCTGTGTGACTTTAAGAACAAATTCTTATTTACAATGGCTTACATTAAGGGGAAAGGGAGCTGGGTGAGAAGATACAAGCATGTATATAGAAAAAATAATACCAGCTAAACATAGGCACAACATCTAAATTATATTGTGACACAATTCAGACTGGATTATTCAGGTGCAAATCCTGCAGCAGTGATTTCATGAGACCCACAGTCATCGATATCCAACAGGGATTTAACTTCTCAGTGACACAACTACTGCTGAGTTTGAGAGTGTTCAGTGTATTGGCCTGGTCGAATGGGTCGATCCACACCGAAGAGTACCAGCGTTGGTGTCAGGGACACCCCCATGCCCCATGAATCACAACGTTCAGGAACATTCCAGGCTTAAAAGAAACTGAAATACATACAGAGGACAAGCGTGTGGAAAAGAATGACTTAGTACATACTTATAGAAAACAGCGCTCATGCCATGATATTGGTCATTGCCTTCCACATGTATTCTTCAGTCGCAGAGTTTAAATCCATGGCTCTTGACATTTTCTACCTCGACCTGTAACTGTTTTTAATTATTATTAGTAGTAGTATCATTATTATTATTGTGTATTGTATTTGTTCTGTTTTTATTTGTGTATTTGTGTGAACTCGTCAACACTGTAAATGAGGGTATCCTCTGCTTTACGAGTACCTTTTACGAGTACTTTACGAGCTTTACTGTTTACCTGCCTCAACAAATCCTCTGTGGGACAACTTCAGCTAGTCCAAAACGCTGCTGCAAGACTACTCACCAGGTCAAAGAAGACATGCCACATCACCCCCATCCTGGCCTCCCTGCACTGGCTCCCAGTTCACCTCCGGATCGAGTTCAAAGTCCTGGTGTTCACCCACCGAGCTCTACACGGACGGACCCCGGCCTACATCTCAGAACTTTTACACTCTCACTCTCTGAGTCGGTCTCTGAGGTCATCCGACCAGGGTCTCCTGGCGGTGCCCCGGACCAGACTAAAAACCAAGGGTGACAGAGCATTTGAGGCGGTGGCGCCAAGACTCTGGAACGCTCTTCCCCAGGCCCTGAGAGAGCCGTCCACTGAACTCATGTTCAAAAAACTTCTTAAGACACACATGTTCAGGCAGGCCTTCGGCCATCTATAACGCCTTGTTGCTCGCAATGTTGTTTTTTTTCTGTTCTGTGTCGTTTTAATTTTGTCTCGTGTTGTATTGCCATTTTAATTTATTACTGTAAAGCACTCTGTGCATCCGTGCTGTGAAGAGCGCTATATAAATAAAGCTTACTTACTTACTTACTAAATAAAGGTTTGAAATGAAATGAAAAGTAGATGACTACAGTTAATGGACCATACCGGTCTAAATATGATTTGAGCTTGTTAGACTAGTCATCCAACGTATATCACATTACCACAATCAATCTTCCGAAGCAAAGCTCACGTTAAAAGATATTTGCATCTTCGTGTTTTACTTACATTTCAAAAGTTGAAAAAAACATCACTTTGGGTAATTGTATAACCTTCGTTGTGGAGAGGTTTCCAAACACATCAGAACTTGATTTGTGCAACCAACTGCCACATCTTTGGAAGCGTTAGTAT
Organism: Borostomias antarcticus; assembly: GCF_949987555.1. NCBI lineage: Eukaryota > Metazoa > Chordata > Actinopteri > Stomiiformes > Stomiidae > Borostomias > Borostomias antarcticus. The sequence continues at coordinate 24,727,439 of NC_140247.1, read as the reverse complement.
CCACATGAACAGGCGGCAAATCCTGGATATGAACTTAGTTTGTAATATAGCAGGTAATTGCTGAGTACATAACTATATTGAATTGACTCTTATTATGACATTAATTATTTGAAATGTACTGTAGCACATGCATACAACATTTTTACGTGTAATTATGAACTACACCCAGCTACATGTACTGTACTTCTATGTTTCAGCGCACTATCATTACATAGTCCTGGCTGCACACGCTTTAAAATTACAATGACTCCCCCTGTCTGTTTCATGTGCATGTATGGGGTCTAGAGGTACTTTAGCACGCTCTCCACATGCTGAGATTGTAGATCAACCAGCAGGAGGAGCCGTCCTAATCATCAAATTGGCACCACAACACTGCCTTTAATAGACTAATTAACAACAGTATAGGATGTGGTGTTGTACAGTAATTATTCTGCTTCCCTGAGCATGTGTTGAACAGAGAAGTTAGTATCTAATGATAAGACCGAATGCTCCTGTAGCTGTTCAAGCCAACTCAGACCAGTGGCTGCCATTTAAACCTAAGCCTGGAAACACAAGTCTGAAAGCATGTTCAGCGATAAAAGATAAACAAAGTGGGGTGAAAGGCTAGTCGTAACCCAGAGAGAATAAATCACAGCTTCTCCCGTTCTCCGCAGCCATGTGCTGTATTGTGTGCTTGTTAGTGCTGCTCGTGTTCCATGATGTATGTATGTGGATGTCAGATATCACTAAACCAGCAACCTACATGACAATCTTCCCTTAATCAAAGTGAAACTAAAAATAAGGCTGAGCTTGTGTTCCAGAACACGCGCTGTGTCTGAAAACCCATGGGACTGTTACCAGGATGACAGCTTAAGGGTATTACAGTAGCTTTAAAGAGCAAACACCTAACCCCAGAGGATAGAAGCTACTGTACCATTACCACTGTGGATTGAGAGGAACACAGGCCTTAAAAAAATCAGACATGCAGCAGGCTATTTTCTTATAAAAGATTGTGTTTATTGCACTTCTGAAAGTTCATGTCTCGGTCGAGAGCAAAGTTTACTGTATCTTTCTTCGGCTCTCCTGTTGAATGGTGAAGGTCATCGCCATATGGATTATTTGATCAGCCCTCACCTTATCTCTCTGATCATGGCAATGCAGGTTAAAGACCCACATTTTATGATAATATAAGAAATAAAAAGTGCTGATCTATCTAGAGATGCAACTTTGCAATTCCAGGGGAACCATGGGGGTCTGAAATAATGGCTCCTTGGCTGTGTGTGCACTTCATCGCCCCGCACTGCCAGATCGACACAGAAATGCCATCGGAAGGCTCATACTTATTATGCTCAAATGGTTTTGGAAATGAGACCCCGGCTGTTTTCTCAATTTGCTGCCTTAAGGCAGCGATTTAAACAGATAAAGGGCTAAATGCCCATGCCAAGCACCCAGTGATTTGTCATTCATTTGACCTTGGTCCAGAGGAAAGCAACTGAGAGATAAATCTCTGCAGGCATTTTGCATGCCGGCCGTGCTAATGCTGCAAGAAGAGGGTGCGGGGTTCCCATATCTCATTCACGGCAATCTCTCTGACACCCATCATGGGTGCTGTGCTACTAATGAGGTCACTTGAGTATATATTTCAATGTAATGCCATTGCCGTCAGAATCAATAGTCATACTCACATTGCCTGATCGGATTCATAGGTCTCTGAACTGTGAGGCAAACTAGTCGGCGCGAAAAGTGAAATCTCCTTGGAACTGATATGATTGTTTAACCCTTTCAGGAGTATGTTCTTGAAGAGATTAACTGTGCCCCAGGAGTGAGTTTTTTACACACTTTAAAATTATGTGTTCAGGAATTTGATTATTGTTTTGCTGACTATTCTACAGCTGTCAGCTGTAGCTGTCAGCTGACTATTCTACAGCTGTCGTGCGTGCGAGCAGGATATGTTTGGTATTGTTGCATTTATTAGGTCGAGAGCTTCATGCCAACACAAACCCTGTGTCTCTATGACCTTCACATATCAGGATATGGCCGTTTCAGTACCCCCCCCCCCCCCATTGACAATGAATGAGTCCAAAAAATGAATGGAGGTGAATGGGCAGCCATGTTTGGGCAGCTCTGTGGCACCCCCCTTGGGTCGGATCCGCTCCGGATCTGAATTGAATGGATTCTAAACTCCACAGAGTTTCATGAAAATCATTTTTGCATAGTATAATGATTAACCTGATGTGCTAGCAGCACAGTGGCACAGCACTTAGCACTGTTGCCTCACAGCAAAAAGGTCCTGGGTTCGATTCCCACTTGGGATGATGATGGCATGATTTTCTCCCCAGAGTTTTTAAGTACTCATGTAGGGTATGTGGAGTGGGGTGGGGTGCCTTTCTGTGCAGAGTTTGTATGTTCTCCCTGTGTTTGCAAGGGTTTCCTCCCAAAAACCCATGCAGACAACAAGTCCTGTTCCGGACTTGGACTGAGCATTTTGGACTTGGTCCCCGGGCGCCAATGATGAGGCTGCCCACTGCTGCGGGCTGCCCCTGGAGGAGGACAGCTTGGATGGGAAAATGCAGAGGACAAATTCCACCAGTGACCCCTGTTGTGTCGCCGCTCACGTGTGAACTTGTGTGTGTGTCACTTACCGTGTGGCTGATTGAAGACCCTTCGAGGTCCTGTAATTATGTCAAAATTAAAATCATAGAAAAGATTGCAGATTTTTATTAGAAGGCTAATAATGGTGGTTCTGTCACCGTCTGTACAGTTGGGAAACTGATGGACCTGACCAGTCAACAAATCTCATTAGAACGTTGGCTGGTCTGACATGTACTAGGTATTATGTGAATTGATATGAGCGGATATATTTCTCACTGAAGTGCAAGGAAGCCAATGACTGTACGCTTTGCTGGCTATGCTTCAGCATTGAGCTGGAAAACAGGATGGTTATCATCAGAAGCTAAGCTAATGGGGAACTGTAAGTCAGTTCATTTTCCATGCCAATGTTAGCTCAAGTCAGCAGTCATCATCATCATCAGGCAACCTGGTCTCACCGGGCAGACGTCAGAATTTCCAGATCCAAACGTCATATATAGACGGCAGAAAAGATCCAAACGTCATATATAGACGGCATCATACAGTTATAAACGTCGGCAGACGACGTGGCATAGGCCTAATTTTTTGATAGGTTGTTGTCAGAGTTTTGTGATTGGTTGTTCACATTGGAACACGTGATGGAAGAGGGGTATACATTTGCGAGCGCTTTTGGGGGTGGGTTGGTTGGGTCAAACAAAATTGGTGAGACAACACCAAGTGCAAAACTACAACATCGTTTTACAAGCAACTAGCTCACATTCTTACTGTCATTATTATTAACTAGCTCACATTCTTACTGTTATAATTATTAGCTAGCATTAGCTACTGTTCTTATAGCTCGTGTTCTAACGTGGACACAGGGATCAGGCAAATTTACGAAACTGGACGCAGGAGTGGAGCTACTCAGACGGCGCTTATACGTTATTTGTATCATTTGTATGATGCCGTCTAGAACCTGGTCTCACCCGGCAGACGTCAGAATTTGACGTATGATGCCGTCTATATATGACGTTTGGAGGCGATGGACAAACGTCAAAGTCTGCCGGGTGAGACCAGGTTGCATCAGGACATTACTTTGTCTTTGAGGCCACATCGACTCTTTAGTTGGCTAGTTGACTCTCACAAAAGCAAGATCATGACAGTCACAAACCATAATTCAGGGATCACTTATCAGAACAAGAATGTTTACTTTTTCAAAGCGTTGGCAGGACATTTATATATTTCCTTGTCATATCCATTCTCACATAACTATGTAGAGACTTTCACCCTCATGTCTTTTGCGTTGGTTTCTAAAGCTTTTTACTGTTCAATATCCTAACAACTCTTTTACATATGACTGTTATTTTCCATTTTCTTTCTTAATGACTCTCCAAATGATGTATGTCATATTTTCTAGCTTTGTTTGTGAGGAAATGAAGTATACAAATGTCATGTGATAAAATGCAAATGCAGACTCCTTTGAAGTTCAGTGAAACATTGAATATTGTAAGGAGAGCCATCTGGTGACTACAGCACACAGCATACATATTTCACATTCTATTTTCTTTGTCAGCTCAGGGATTTTTTTGTGTGTGTCAGAATAAGCCTCTTTTGAAGCTTTTTTTCTCTTGCCCTTCTACATAAATCCCAAATTGGAGACCAGAGAGGATGCAGAGTCCTCGTGGCTGTTGGTGTCTTAAGCATTTGATATGTGTGACTAGGAAAGCATGGCTTATCCTCTGTTACTGAAGCGTTCAAAGCACGAGCGTGGTCTTCTGGGGGGAAAAGCCAAGACAAGATAAAAAAGTGGGAAAGATAAAGCTCGCACCAGGAGCAGCAGAGAGGATGCCTGTCAAAATTAATATCTGAAAAGCATACCTCTGCAAATTCTTGACAATTGCCTCCTAAATTACAGTAATGCCATTCCGTTTACAGTAGCTTATTCACAACCGCAGCAATTTAATAACATCTGCTATTCATGACATTTTGCCAATTTATGAGTTTTTTGGCATCAATGTCAATCAAACCTCCCAGGCTCAGTTTTGCAGATGGTGGATGCTGTCAATATACACACTTGTAGGAAGGGCTGTGAAGTGAACACTGATATTACATGTCGTTCACTACCCTGAAAAGGTGCGTGGAATGCGAGGAGGATTCATTAATGACTATATACTGAACATACACACATAATAGTGATTAACTTGCTGTAGTCTAGTATTTATCTATACTGCAAATGGTGTCTCTTTTTTTCTCATTCATATGAGAGGAGGTAACAAATGAGCATGCATGATGTTAGCAGCAAACCATATCTTTTGAGTTATTAATCAAAGGCATGAGTGATTAGTGATGCTCTAAGTAAACCTTCTCCAGTCATCCCTGAGGTGATAACTATGCTGAGGTAGCAGTGGTAGTAGTGATTTAGGCAAACCTCCAAGTCATCTCTCCAGGGCAGGGCTAATCACATTGCTTTATTATTCCCCAAAAGCAGTGGAGCTGTATAGGTTACAATACACTACGGTGCCTCTCTGAATGAATTTGCTTAATGTTGTGACATAATAATATGGTCTTATGAATTAACCCAAGCTCATTTTCCAGTCCTCAGTGTTTTCCTTTATATCAGCATGCAGCGTTGCACTTGGCGTTTCCTGAAATGCAAAATGGAAATTTACAACACATGAGTTGTCATTAAAGGATTAACACAGTGGTTGAATGTGACACTTGGCAGTTGTTTTTATGCAACAACAAAAGAAATGTGCAATACTATTTATTTATTTTTTGTCGGGGGTGGGTATTCAGTTATTTAAATGTATTTTAAAACATATTTTTCTAAGTCCTAATTTACTCACCAAGAAAAGTGCAGCCGACGGTCTGGGCCTGGTTTTGAGAGCTGTCCATTAGCTATGACTGACAGACTGTGGACACACTGTCCACACATGGTTGTTTGTTACCACAGGCACAGCTGCCGCCATGATACACGCTGTTCTAGGAGGCAGGATTTTCACAAGCTATCTAGCTTAGTATATCAAGTATTGATAGCAAATTCATTTTTTATAGTTTTATTTCACCTTTTTTATCGAGGGGAACCGAATGAGGCCAAGGTCTCATTTTCGATGGTGTCCTGGTTACACAGCATAATACTGGCAGAAAGACAACAACATACTGTATACAGAAACAACAATATATACAAAAGGCAACATTATTTAAAAAGAAGCTACTGGACTATAAAGTAATTACCTGTGTTTGCACAGGTATTTACTTTATAGTCCAGTAGCTTATTTTTGACCTGGGTGTCCAGGGTGATTAAGGCATCCATTCTAAAGGTTTTGTGAAACTCATTCCACCACTGCCAGGCCAGGACAGAGAAGAGCCGTGACTGTGTTGATCGACTGCAGGGACCTCGGAGGTAGCAGAGCGTAGCGGTCGGGAGGGGGTGTAGGGTTTGACCATGGCCTGGAGCTAGGAGGGAGCTGTTCCTTTCATTTCCCTGTAGGCCAGTACCCAAGTTTTTAGTTTGATGCAAGCTGCTACAGGAGTCACTGTAGAGGGTGGAGAAGGGAAGTTGTGTGGGAGAACCTGGGGTGGTTGAACACCACGCGAGCAGCAGCTTTCTGGACAAGTTCTAGGGGTTTAATGGCTGACGCCGGTGTCTCAGCAAGGAGGGAGTTGCAGTAGTCCAGGCGGGATGACCACCTGCTCTGTTTCGTCTGTGAGGAAACGGCGAATCTTCCTGATGTTGTAGAGCAGGAAACTACAAGAGCATGTACTGTAACGGATGTGATATGTTACGGAGAACCACAGTTGGTCGTCCAGGGTCACGCCCAGATTCCTCGCAGTCCGAGTCGGGGTCACCACTGTGTCTTCAATGGTGATGGCCAGGTCCTGGTGCGGGCAGCCCTTCCCCGGGAGGTACAGTAGCTCAGTCTTGTCCAGGTTGAGCTTGAGGTGGTGTGTCGCCATCCGCTCCGAGATTTCAGCCAAGCACCCAAAGAACTATATAATAATGTACCTTACAACCCGAGGACGCATTGCTATTTATGTATAAAGTGAAGAGTAAGGGCCCTAAGATAGAACTCTGTGTAACTTCTTTAGTGACCTCCAGATGCATACAGTAGATTGAATAGAGTCAGCGATGACACATTGTGTCCTACTCGAAAGAACGCTTGCAAACCATGGGCAGGCATTTTGATCCAGGCCAACTGAGGTCAGTCTTTCTAGCAGAAGTGGGTTGTCCACTGTATCTGTATCAAAGGCCTGGATTGACGGATCAATAAATAAGGCAGCACAGTGCTGACCACCGTCCAGGGCACAGACAATGTTGTTCATAATAAGGAATGCTGCCGATACAGTGCTGTACCTAGATCTAAAACCAGATTGATAAATGTTTAAAATGTAATTTCTCCTCAGGAAAGAGTTGAGCTGGTCTTCACCAACAACTCAAGGGTCTTGGCTAGACAAGATAGCTTGGAAATTGGATGGTAACTATTTAGGCCTCTGCAGTCTCCCCTTTTATGGAATGGAAACACAAATGCAGTTTTCTAGGTTATTGGCACAATTCCTTAGCTAAGTGAAAGATTAAAATATGTGTTATGGGCAGCTGCCCTCAGTAGACCTGGATTCAGAAGATCAGAACGTGTCGATTTTTGGGTGTCTATCTTCGGGAGTCACCCACTTCTGTCTCATATAATGAACTGCTAAGGTAAGGACATTTTTTGTTAGTTTGCCAAGTTAAAGGTATACTATGTAATATGTGGATTAAAATAAACATTTTTTCAAAAATAATACATCCGTAGGGCTTTGCGAAGGCTGCAGAGTAAAAGTATTGCTTTTCCATAAAAAAAAAATTTTTGTCTGAAATTATTACATTATGAAATTTTGACTGCCCGACAATGACACTCTGTTGATATCATACCAGCCAATAGTATTATAGCGTTGGTACTGGAGAAGGGAAGTTGTGTGGGAGAACTTGGGGTGGTTGAACACCACGCGAGCAGCAGCTTTCTGGACAAGTTCTAGGGGTTTAATGGCTGACGCCGGTGTCTCAGCAAGGAGGGAGTTGCGGTAGTCCAGGCGGGATGACCACCTGCTCTGTTTTGTCTGTGAGGAAACGGCAAATCTTCCTGATGTTGTAGAGCAGGAACCTACAAGAGCATGTAACGGATGTGATATGTTACGGAGAACCACAGTTGGTCGTCCAGGGTCACACCCAGATTCCTCGCAGTACGGGTCAGTGTCACCACCGTGTCTTCAATGGTGATGGCCAGGTCCCGGTGCGGGCAGCCCTTCCCCGGGAGGAACAGTAGCTCAGTCTTGTCCAGGTTGAGCTTGAGGTGGTGTGTCGCCATCCGCTCCGAGATTTCGGCCAAGCACCCAAAGAACTATATAATAATGTACCTTACAACCCGAGGAGGTGCTATTTATGTATAAAGTGAAGAGTAAGGGCCCTAAGATAGAACTCTGTGTAACTCCTTTAGTGACCTCCAGATGCATACAGTAGATTGAATAGAGTCAGCGATGACACATTGTGTCCTACTCGAAAGAACGCTTGCAAACCATGGGCAGGCATTTTGATCCAGGCCAACTGAGGTCAGTCTTTCTAGCAGAAGTGGGTTGTCCACTGTATCTGTATCAAAGGCCTGGATTGACAGATCAATAAATAAGGCAGCACAGTGCTGACCACCGTCCAGGGCACAGACAATGTTGTTCATAACAAGGAATGCTGCTGATACAGTGCTGTACCTAGATCTAAAACCAGATTGATAAATGTTTAAAATGTAATTTCTCCTCAGGAAAGAGTTGAGCTGGTCTTCACCAACAACTCAAGGGTCTTGGCTAGACAAGATAGCTTGGAAATTGGATGGTAACTATTTAGGCCTCTGCAGTCTCCCCCTTTATGGAATGGAAACACAAATGCAGTTTTCTAGGTTATTGGCACAATTCCTTAGCTAAGTGAAAGATTAAAATATGTGTTATGGGCAGCTGCCCTCAGTAGACCTGGATTCAGAAGATCAGAACGTGTCGATTTTTGGGTGTCTATCTTCGGGAGTCACCCACTTCTGTCTCATATAATGAACTGCTAAGGTAAGGACATTTTTTGTTAGTTTGCCAAGTTAAAGGTATACTATGTAATATGTGGATTAAAATAAACATTTTTTCAAAAATAATACATCCATAGGGCTTTGCGAAGGCTGCAGAGTCAAAGTATTGCTTCTCCATAAAAAAAAATTTTTTGTCTGAAATTATTACATTATGAAATTTTGACGGCCCGACAATGACACTCTGTTGATATCATACCAGCCAATAGTATTATAGCGTTGGTACTGCGTGCTGGGTTGCCAGGTACTATTCCAGCTTCACCACTGTGATATTAGCACTAGCCAGCTAACGTTATACTTTTCCGTCCACTTCTGCTCACTCTTTTCAGCTAAACGTTTGGTAAAATGGCTGAGTTTCGTCGTCCTGCTTCTCCGCCTGAGCCCCGGCGAACTGTGCGATACGAATCTCAAAAGCTCAGTGACCGAAGAAGGAGCAAAAGTCGAATAGATATCCGGCCAGCCTTTGCTCGTTGGACGGAGTTTCATGGGATAAAGTCGCATGGTGACATGGCTACTTTTCTACTAGACCGGTAAGCTAGCTAACTAGCTATCGTTCTCTTTCTTGGAATCTGCATAGCCAGACCTAACGTTATCTCCACACTACAGCATCTAACGTAACTTATTACATGGCACTCTGAAATACTTGATTGTGATTACTGATTAGTGTAACGTTATGTTACTCTCGGAGTGAAGATCTTATCACAGTATGACTGAAACAGTGCATTCTCTGGCATTTTGGCAACCAATACGTTGTGTTGTTGCAGTTCTTATGTTTAGACACTAGATGAGGGAAATAATCCACATATTACATATTATACCTTTAAGATCAAAGCACCACTATAACGTCCTTATGAAAGCAAACTATCTAGCTAGCTAACATGGATATCCTCATGGTAAATGGATTGCACTTACATAGCACTTTTATCCAAAGTGCTTTACAATGAAGGCCTCTTATTCACCCATTCACACACACATACAGTACACACCCCAATGGTGGGAGCGCATTGCTCATTGGGAGAAATTTGAGGATCAATGTCTCTTTAACATGTCTCTTTAACATGTCTTCAGGATTCCGGGATTCGAACCGCCGACTCTACGATCATTGGACGACCCATTCTACCTCCTGAGCTACAGCCGCCCCTCATGTGAGGCACTACGAGAAGAACATTTTCAACAGTGTTGAAAATAGGACAATACATTTAGCATGCCTATTTCTCCAAAACTAAAGAACGGATATATTTAATACTTTAATCGTGTTTTTTCAATACCCTCATGTGCAAAAACTATATATAAACCTAGAAAGTGTGACCAACCACCATGTTAATCCTTTAATGGCAGGGTAGGATGAATATGATGTTATTCTATGCTCAGTAACTTCAGTTCTCAATTAATGAATTATTCATCTGGATGAATTTGCACAATGTTGCGTCATCAAAATATATTAATAAAAAATGTAATTCCTTTAAGTAGAAATAACCCACATGAATCCACAAAAGCAGTGAATCCAAGGAACTCTTCGTTCGATTAAAAGCTTATAAAAGGCTAGTTCATGGTAAAAGAAAAACAGAAAAAAAAGACCATGTGTAACCAACCATAACCCGTGTAACCATAACCCATGTGAATGTTCAAGAGCTGGCTGAGGTGCTTCACTGTCCTTGTAGCTTCCCATTACCGTAGCCTCCCATTAACAGAAGGGGAGTCCAGCCCTCTCTAAATCCACGGCTGGAATATTTAAATAATGGAGGAAACAGAACCCTCCTTTCAAATCATCAAAGTGAGTTTCTGTCAAGAGAGGGAGAACATTGGTCAGTATCCAGCCTGACAGGAATGACATTTCTATTCTCCATTTATGACATAAACCTGTTACTGGCTTTCCCTACTGGTTAATGTACTGTATACCGCTCTTGTCAGGATGGATATTTTCATTTATCAAAAGCCTAGACTTGTTTGAGTAACATTTAAGGTGCAACATGCTTCGGTTCGCTTTTGGTGTGAACGCACATTGGACTATCCGTAGGACCAAAACAAAGAGCACGTCTCCTGTGTGATAGGTACACGGAGAATTCTCGTCGGCATCCATCAGGGCCCGTATTCTGCGTCGGTACAAACTCCTACAACTTCTTTGCATTGAAAAAAGCAGCGCGCCTTCATTGTTTACACACGTCCAGATTCGGTCATGCTCATATTGGGTCACAATTGTTATTTGGCCAGAGCACCAAATAATCACAAGTAGCGCCAGTATGGCAAATGCAATGCGCTGTTGCGGCTCCATTGTAACAGTGATTGCTCTAATTACATGCGGTTAATGATAGATTTTCCCTCATAATTTTTCTAGCCAATAGATGAGCAACCTGTACGACCGCTTGACATTTGTTTACATGTGTTGGTTCGATTACACAAATGACCGTGTGAACGCGAACCAGACCAAAAATAACTACAACAATGTTGCAACTTCACTCATTTGGTCTGGTCCTTGGTTCAGACTTTCTGGTGTGATCGCAACCTAATAGTCATCAGTGGTGGTGTGTGAGTAACCAGGTAAGGCAGTGTGGGGTGGGGCATTTCGAGCTTTGATCACCTATAATCAATCACACATACCCTGCAATCTAGAGAGCCCTGAAAAGGTATATAAGTAAATTAAACCATTGACTAGTCCATCGCCCAGGATGCATGCGCTAGAATGATGTGCAGACTTCAAACACCCAGTCTCACACACGTCAACAATTGACAAAATTCCATGCGGAAAATTGGCATATACTGTAGTTGACGTTGTCAAATGGCCCATTGATTTTTTAAGGCAATGGCCAAGGTACTTGCTTTTTAAAAACCAGCTGTAGGCCTATATTATTTTCGCATCGAAATGTGTGAGGCATGGGCTACTTACATGTTGTTGTATGGTCAACGTGAGATTCCAACACATCCACGGTAGCAGCCAGATGAAATAAACCTCCTTTCTTAGCAGCAACTATAGACAAAAAGACATCGAGCCACAAAAACAGCTTCTTCCCCACTGCCATCAGCCTCATCAACCAAAATCACATCCCCCTTTAACCCACTTTACACCACCTGCTCACAACCGCTGATTGTACTTCATAATTCACAACGGCACACACTTTGTATAATGTGTACAGTATATATAAAATATATAAAACATTGCACGTACATCAAACTACACTCTGCACACACTTTACAGTATACTCTCACCACACTTCACTTCTGTGTATATTGTGTATTTTGCATTTGTACTTTTTATTTTGTATTTTAAATTTGCCCTGTCCTGTCTAATGTTGTCTCCATCAGTGTATGCACCATCGACCTAAACAAATTCCTGGTGTGCTAGGATGCAACCACCATATATATTGGAGGGGACACATCTCTCCAATATTCAGATATGGTCAACATACCCATCTAGCAGACCTTGTTGCTCGACTGCTGTGGTAGGCAATGTCAAACACTGTTCCTCTATGTCTAACTTTCAAACATATTAAAAAGTGGAAAACAAGAATGTAATATGAGTGTTATGTCGACTATATTATAACTGTTGATTGTGATTTTGTAAAGTGTTATGAAAATGTAATTGGTCACACTTGACAATAAGGGTCACAAAAAGCATTAGTTAACTGTTAACTAATGCTTATTTAGGGTAAGTTAGGTTACTAATGTTAATTAATACCTTAGTTAAGGTTAAGGGTTAGGTGAGTTAACCTTAGTTAACATAAATAACATTAGTAAATGGTCAATAGAGACATTAGTTAACTGTTACTTAATGCTTAATAATGCATTAACTAATGCTTATTAATGTACACTTATTGTAAAGTGTTACCATGTAATTTCATGAATGGTTATCGTCTTGCAATATTGCACGGAAATTCCTGTCAGGAAGTTAGCCAGCTACCATGTATTAGCTAGCGAACCACCCATCTACATTCAGAGCTCATTCCACTCGCTAGCTTTGCGTGACGTTAGGAACATCACTGGAAAGTTTACGAATTACAGCCTGTCCATGCTGCATGGTACTGAAATTGAATTTTGGAGTCTCCGCAAATGTAGGCTACCACAGTTTTAGAAAATGTGCTAATATAAAATATAACAATGAGAGCCTATAATAATACTGACTAATACAAAATTCTTCCAAACATCTGACTTCAACTTTGTTCCCCTCCTGAGAGAGCAGAGTATATTCACCATCACCAACCAGGCTTCTGGTTTATTGCTTCCATCTTGTCAGTTGTCACATCTTCTTCACTCTCTGATAGTATATTTCAGTCATTTTATTTATCTAGGCAAATTATTTATTAATTTAATCTTTATACTGTATATTTTATGTTTGATTCAGAATGTTTTAATTGAAGGTGATGTCCATTTTTAATAATAAAGTGTGGGAGTTGAAGTAGAAGTAGTAAGCCTCGCCTATCCTGCTTGCTTGCTTCAATTCTCTCCTCTCTCTCTGTTTATTCTCTTGCTCTCTCACTAGCCTCTGATCTAGCGAGCTCACTTGCAGTTTCTCTCCGCAGATCAGTCAGGCCTAACCCCTATCTCCAATCATTTCAGTGGGCGGGAATACTTGCCTTGACAGAGTAACTTCTTCAGCCAATCAGCTTAACAAAACAAATCCAGTTGGAAAAACGGCAAAAATGTCTTGATGGACTCCGCTAGTGCATGCTCTTGTTGTTTTTTAATTGTCGTGAGTCTATTTTTGCAATAACTGCCCTTACAGTATGGCTATGTTTATTCTACTAACGTTAACATTACTGTCCGTTGCTTCAGGAAACTCTTTTACTATGGGAACCAATCAGGGGCTATGTTCTACAACATAAATTACATTTCATTTCTCTCCAATTAAATGTAATTGGAGAGAAATCGTTCGAGATACGGGGAAGTCCAGACCGAACTTGTGAGATCAGGATGGTCTCACCAGGCTACTCGCTCACCATGTTGTGCTATTTTAATTATTTGTTTAGTATTTAATTATTTAAGATTGAACATTCAACTCAGAAAGTTTGATTTGAAGGCGATGTTACTTTATCTATTTTTAATTGCTCTCTCGTATCCCATTGTCTTATGTGAGCAGCCGCCTAGGTAAGTTGCACAACCTTGTCAGCAATAACCTACCCGTTTTTTTTTTCCGTCAGGTTTTTCAGGGCTTGGGCTCAGAATTGTTTGATGATCTCGGTTGTGGCCGGGCCTGGGCTTCAACACATTGGGCCTGTTCAGTTCGGGCTTTTAATTTTTAGGCCTGTTGAGAACTCTACCAGGGATGCACGCGCACAACTCTGCATAGACTAAAAATGCTTGCCAATGCTCATACTGGCAAATTTGAAAATCAGCTTCATCAGTCCCTGCCTATATGCTCGTCCATGTGCAGTTTCAGATGGATTGGTCAACCCATTGAGGAGAAAAATTGATGCAGACAAACAGATAGTTTTCCCCATTTTGTAGTAGGATTGTAAAACATGACAACAGTTTCCAAAGCTGTCATGGCAGCCAGCAACATAACCCGAATGGACTAATTTAAATTTAGCGGCACAAAAGGCGATCAAACATGCCTGATGCAAACAAAGACATCCAAGGCCACGGCAGAGTAGAAAAACTATAAGATGTCCCCTGCAAAAACAGAAAGGTTAACTTGCATCAAACCCTGTTTGTTTTTTTTGTCATGTATGATGTCTCTTCTTGAAGCACATTGAGTCATATGAAAGGTGCTATCGCAAATAAATTTCACTTGAAACTAAATCTCAAAACCACCATGGAACAGGAAATGGGATGCTTTCTGACTTCTTTCGCACATGATACTTACTAAGAGCTCAGTATGGTCACACCTCACACGGACAGGGGAGGCCAGTGAATGGGAGAGGCTGGCGGGGCCGGAAAAGAGCAGAACGATGCATTTGAAGTAGGAATGACATTTTATTACTGATAGTTCTGAATATTTTTAGGTGTTCCACCTTCTCTTTTAGGTATTAAGGATTTGGGGAGAGCTTTGTGATTGTTCTGTATCAGCAAAGTATGGCTCTCAGAATTGACTCCCTGGGATTTGTCTGAACCACCTCCACACTGAGAGTTATGCCGCCCGTACTCTGGGGCGGGTACACTACTTTGCCAGAGTGCAGAAGAACAAGGTGAAATGGAAATGTTACAGATAGGTAATGGAAAACCTTTTATTTAACACATCCATATTTAAAGAGATAGATTGCAGCCGCACCTAATGCCACGAGGCAGCATGAAAGCCATAATGCTACATTTTCACAGATTATTTATTAATCCCGGTCAGTGCGAGAAGCCACCTCACAGGGAAGTCGTCCTCCAGCGATAGCTCTGGGCTGACGGACGGAAGGTAGAGAGTAGCTATGGCTTTTTTCACCCTTACTGTATCCCACTTTTGGGTGTTTTTTCATTGTTGCTGCTGTCAGTGCCTGACAACCTTGAGACAGACTGGACTACGGAATCCTCTAGATAGGACAGCATGTGCCTTGCGGGTCCTCACTGAAGGCAAGGAAGAGCTAATGCCAATATACTCCATGGAAGGGACTTTGTGTGACCACGATAATTGGATGGTCAGTCTTAGTGACGTTGCGAAACGGGATGAAGCCTGCCTGCCTCAGGTTCCCCTTTCATTCGGTGCACTGTGGACTCGAGTGTTGCTAAGCCAATTGTCTGATGATCAGATTTTGGACATTATAATGATCATCCTTACAGCATGTGTGAGTGCATGTGAGTGCAAACATGACTGCAAGTGATGCCCATATGGCAGGCTGTCTAGCTAGAAGCTCTTTATGGCCATAGATGCTCTGGTGCAATAACCAAAGCTTTCAAAGACGATGATTCTCTATTTGAAAATGCAGTATATCACCGAACAAATAGGCCCTACACTAATCATTGTGGAGCCATGTTTATCAAATCAAAACTGGAGAAGTCTTCCAGCTCAGCCAATATGTGTCACAGTGATGCAAATGAACCCTGGCAGGCAACAGACTAATCTTTCAGGTACATTCTCGCTGCACAAGTAATGAAAACTGATATAGTGAACTCTCCCTTGGTCTTCCATTTCTAATAGCCATTGGAGGAATGTTATCTTTTTTAATTATCAAGGATAACAAAAGCACAAGCAGAATAAGTGTGCTCAATTAGCACCCTTTGAAATGGAAAAAAATAATAATGCTGAAGGGGTTGTAATGATAATCACTCTACTGTACCCAATATTTAATTTCTAGTGGGGGCCCTCTGCATTTTAAATAGTGTTTTAATTCTGAGTGAGTATGGGTCCAGTCTTGTTAAATATTTGATAAATATTAATGTGTGCCAGATTGCTGTAGGGATGAAGGAACAGGGAATGAAAGGGAAGTGGTTCAACAAACTGTAGGTCTGATGAGGTAATGTACTGAGGTTTTCCACGTGTATTGTCCAAAACTCCTTCTCCACTCCAAGGGCAAGGAAGTATACTCTTCTTTGGTAGCAGAACTGGCTCGAAATACAATTTGATAGTTGTAGTTGTAGTTGTTCTTATTTGGGTCAATGGAAGCAATGGGCTGTTCCCAAATGGGCAAACCCCACCCATGACACTTGAGGCGAACGCTAAAGTGATTGGAAGTATTTCAAATCATATGTCAACCCAGGTCTGTCGGGTAGTATGCTTATAGTAAGTATACATCTTGCAGGTCTGCAAAGGTGATGTAGCCTCGTGAGACCATCCTGATCTCGCGAGCTCACATTCTGTTTCTATCCACAGATGATTGTGTGAAACTAAACAGATTTGTGAGTTATTGCGATAGAGGTATTGGCTGGGGTTGAGCCACCGGTGCTACAGTATAGCCTACAGGGCAGTGAAAGGAGCAGTTCCTTCCTATTCCCAGGCCATGGTCAAGCCCTACAGATGTGGGAAGTTAGAAATTGAGGTATTTGGCAGGGAAATCCCATTGGAAGTCTCGTGGGATTTCAGACGGGTGTTATTTTGTTTTAGTGATGCACCACTGCCAGGTGGCGTCTTTGAGCAGATTTAGCAGGTTGGGCTCACAGTATATTTCTCCTATAGTCTACGAATGAAGATTGGCGAGCCTCCATCTCTTCCATTTGCTGTAGTTCCTCCTCACTATATTCAGGCTCGAAACGATAAGCGATGCCGTCAAAGTCTAATTCTTCGCGATCAAATTCATACTCTTCTAGATCAACCATTTTGATAAGCGTTTTTTGAACTGTAGCCTAGGGCTTCCTTGTCTGTGAGCTAAAGAGTAGCGTGAGCAGTGAGCAAACTAGCTAGCCTAGCTAACATAAACAATAGCTACCGTAAGTAGTTCCGCTTCCTGAATCACCTCTGCGGATTGATCTACACATCTACAATGGTCGCGTCAATACAAGGATTTCATAAAATGATCAATAAAACCCTACAGGATTCATACTTTGCGGCAAATTTGATGTCAGAACACCAACGGACACCAATTACCCCCTCTGTGAGCTTCTTGTCTTTGAAATCGAGGGTTTAACATGTTTTTGAATGATTTTTCAAGATGCCCATCCACATCCATTGTATGACCAAAACGGTGGTAGAGCAATTATCAACTTTCTCGAAAAAATGCTATCTTTGTCAACGTTTTGATCTGAATCATTGTATATGCTCACAAGTAATCCTAAAACAGGACTAAACATGCATTTTCCCTTTACTATACCTTTAACCGAAACTTCAATACAGTATGTTTCTATTGAATATTGATCTCCCGTGTCCTGGGTGCTGCGGCTGTACAGTTATGGCTTTATGGAGCACAAACAGACAAAGAGGTTGGTCCGATGCAGAAAATCTCAGTCGTTTATATTCTCAAATATTCATTGAAATTTGCATGCAACTTCAAACTGAGACAAATATTACACAGCGCTGTCAGCAATGGCGTTGATAGAATAATTAAGAGTCCCACTGTTGTCAGTCGTGTTGAATTTCCACTGACCGTTCTGCCTGAACGCAAAGCTGAGGCTGATTAAATTTGAATTGGAAAAAGGGAATGGGTGAGGCAGAACATTATCTTCCGGGGTCTTGTCAGCATAGAGAATTATGTTGGTCAAAGTGAGTTTGTGATAGTAATCTGAGACAAACAAAAGGCAAGGGTTTGCCTACACATGTTGGTTTGGGCTGTTTAAAAAAAAAAAAAAAAGAAGTATTTTCTTGACTGATGCTCGACATGCTACTGTAGGAGGCAGACCTGACCTTGCTTTCAAACCTTTATGCATTTTGACTGTGTAGACTGAGCGTCTCCTGGTTGCCTGTCAGCGAATCAGAGATCACACACGGATCCAATAAATAACAGCAGTCCGTCAGTGTCCAGATGAGGTGTCGGCTAACTTCTGCTCCGCCCCCTTCTGCTACTGTATGCCGGCGCCTCAGGGGAGCCTCCATCCTGGGAATGATGGGCAATAAAATGGAATCATAGATGAAGGCCAAAGACAAGAGGCTACAGGAGAGACCTGATGAATTAAACAGGAACCGTCAGTATGTCATCTTGCGATAATAGATATTAGTCTCCTATAGAACACACAGGAACCACCATGAAACTATTTAATGCTTGTCAATCTAAACCACCCGAGAGGTTCAGACAGCCTATTCCCCATAACACTGTGCTTGTATATGTCCAACCTGGTGAAGATTTGGGAACAGTGAAGGTGTAACTTCAATAGATGGATCATACTGTACTAGACAAACTTTTTGTAACTAAGTTGACAGTTAATGTACAGTACAATGACCATTGTTACCTCCATCCCAACGACAGTGCAGGGCAAGAGTTAATGTTTTCGGTGGCGTGTGTTGGTTGGTTGGTTGGTTGCTTTATTGGTTTGTTAGCTGGATTACACAAAAACTACCAGACTGATTTTCATGCAACTTGGTGGAGGGGTGTAGCAGGGTCCAACTTAGATTAAATTCCCATTCAATTCAATTTTGGAGCGGATCCGAATCAGGTGGCGGATCCACAAATCAAAACAAAAGTTCAGAGCGAAGCCAGCTCCCCGTGTGGGGGCACTAGAGACACAGCATTTGGACTAGAGTGTGCAGGGGGAGAGCGTGGCGTGCACTGAAGCACAACCCCCCCACCCCCGCGGGCTGCGACACGAGGGGTCCCACTCAAACATGGCCGCCCATTCACCTCCATTCATTTTTCGGACTTAGGCTCGGGACCTCTTATTTATCCAGGGTAAAAATAAGCAGGGGAACTTGTTGATTTCCCCGCACGATTACGCAAAAACTACCTGACCGATTATCATGAAACTCAGTGGAGGGGTTTACTGTAGCATAGTTAGAGGGGTGTACTGTAGCGTAGTTAGAGGGGTGAACTGTAGCATAGTTAGAGGGGTGTACTGTAGCATAGTTAGAGGGGTGAACTGTAGCATAGTTAGAGGGGTGTACTGTAGCATAGTTAGAGGGGTGTACTGTAGCATAGTTAGAGGGGTGAACTGTAGCGTAGTTAGAGGGGTGAACTGTAGCATAGTTAGAGGGGTGTACTGTAGCGTAGTTAGAGGGGTGAACTGTAGCATAGTTAGAGGGGTGTACTGTAGCATAGTTAGAGGGGGGTACTGTAGCGTAGTTAGAGGGGTGAACTGTAGCATAGTTAGAGGGGTGTACTGTAGCGTAGTTAGAGGGGTGTACTGTAGCATAGTTAGAGGGGTGAACTGTAGCATAGTTAGAGGGGTGAACTGTAGCATAGTTAGAGGGGTGTACTGTAGCATAGTTAGAGGGGTGTACTGTAGCGTAGTTAGAGGGGTGTACTGTAGCGTAGTTAGAGGAGTGTACTGTAGCGTAGTTAGAGGGGTGTACTGTAGCGTAGTTAGAGGAGTGTACTGTAGCGTAGTTAGAGGGGTGTACTGTAGCATAGTTAGAGGGGTGTACTGTAGCGTAGTTAGAGGAGTGTACTGTAGCATAGTTAGAGGGGTGTACTGTAGCAGAGTTAGAGGGGTGTACTGTAGCACAGGCCAACTTAGAATGCTGGAGTGGATCCGAATCATGGGGTGAATCCACAGATTAAAACAAAGATTTCAATGAAGCCAGCTCCCTGTGTGGGGGCGCTAGAGACATGGGGTTTGGACTGGGTGCGGGGGGAGAGCCCAGAGTATACCGAACTGCCCCCCACCGTCTGCGACCCGAGGGGGGCGCCACAGAGCAACCCAAACACGACTGCCCTTTCAGCTCCATTCATTTTTTTTTTTACTTCCCCCCACTCATTGTCAACTGAAACGGCCATATCTGCACTTGGGAAGATCACAGAGACATGGTTTGGAATGGCATAAATCTCTCGACCTAATGAATGCAGCACAACCAACGCGCACAGAGCCACGAAACACATTCATGGACGGAGGTCTGTGCTGTCCGAGCAGCATTTCTAGTTAAATACTGCAAGAACCTTCAGTGAGTAGCCTACTGCAGCTCGCTCAGGAGATAATTGCTGTTGATCTTCCTTCCTTTCACCCCTATCCCCAGGAAGGCACTCTGTTAGCGTAAAAGCCACTTCCCTTTAAACACGGTGAGTTCCACCTATCAAAGTTGATTAAATCGAAGGCATGTGGACAGATTTATTAAGACCATACTGTCAGGGAGACACACAGACCCACAGTTTTCACAGAACCAGACCTGTGGTTTTCGATATATTGCACATCACTGAAACAGCAGCTGGAAGTATCACTTAGCCCAGAGCAATGAAAGCTCTAGCAGAAGATATGTCACTTCCACAAGAACTGACATACCAGTTTTTCTCTAATTGAACGGAATAATGTCATGTTCTGGACAGCTTCCGTCCAGATGACTTGCATAATTACATTAATATGTTGCATATGTGTATGTTCATATACGTGACCTTAACCTGTAGAGTGCATGACTGCCATCACTGCTAGACAGGGACCCCCAATCAGTGTCGGGTGCAGTCAGTGGACCTCCAAACTGGGTGACGGTGCTTAAACAGTAGGACGCCTCTGCCACACTTGCCCATCAAAGTGACATGTTTGACAATATCCCATTAAAAATGCATTTTGGGGGGATATAGCAGTGAGTGATTCCGAGGTGATGCTGAGAGACATCCACTCCATTCACACTGGATGGACCACAGTGGGGGGATTACCTGTAGAAGGGAATTCTGATATAGCCTATCGTGTGGGCAAGGACACACAATATTACTTATAAGTTACTTATTACTTAAGTAATAGTGGACTAAGTAGTGGACTAACACAAATGAAGGAATGGTTTGAGTTTTATAGTGATTGATAGTCAGCATTCATGTTGGTAGTTGCCTCAGTTGTCTTCTTCGAAGTCTTCACAGTTCTGCCTGTGTTTGTGTGTGTGTGTGTGTGTGTGTGTGTGTGTGTGTGGGGGGGGGGGGGCGTTAAACTCTGAAGATAAATCAATGCCAATTCTCCATCTCCAGAGACCAGTTGGGGACTCTTTATATAAAGAGCGTAGTGGAAATAATGATATTTTTGTTGTGTGTGTGATAATAGCTGTGATAGATATTTTGAGCAAAATGCTCAGACACTGAAGTGCGCTTACCTATTGGCTCTTCAATATTTTTGCTGTGTTTTTCTTCAAAATTATCCTGGATGTGAATTGTACCCAGGGCCTTGACACAGGACCCAGTCTGCCCGAGGAGTACTGAAGCCATTGCTACATTTGCTTTGTGTATGTGAGAACTTTGTTTCATAAGAATACGTGAACAGTGCATAATGTATGTTATGTTCTGTGTTCATTAGAGGGCAGCTGCTATAGCCACAGGGAGCTAAATAAACATGTCATGAACACAGTGCATATTCAAATAGCACCATCTCCTGAATACGGAAAACAGTTGTGAGTGCCCCAGTCTTGATTTAGTGCCTTGTCACTTATTCAAATATATTAAGGTACTATTTTTACTCACCACAGAGACATTAGAAGTTATTGACTGAGATGTGAGTCCAATATGTAAAAGCTGTATTCCTTATATCAACCTTGTTCACGGTCAAGCCAGAGATCTTGCTAAAAAAAATTATTCCTTTCTCCAGGCTATTTTATTTGTATGGTCACTGTGACATTTTGCTCATTTGATATATTGACAGTTTACAGAAGGGACAGATAAGAAATAAAATCAGTTTAATTGAGTTGAAGACCTAATGAATGTTAGGTCGGTGTTATCTTCCTCCTTTTTTTTGAAGCAACAGTTGATGGTATCTCTGCTTTAATCACAAGAGGCCACAGGCATCTCCTTCTGATGGGCTGCGGCTGTATTGCTGTCATAATCTCCCTCCCCTCGTCCTCGCCTCCCTGTGTGTGATGCACCGCCTCAGCCAGAGCATGAGCCTCAGCAAGGACACAGCCCCTCCGGGCAAACGCCTCCCAAATTTGAAAGGATGAAGCGCATGTTGCCTCAGATAAACTGCTGTGATCAATCTTGTGGATGCACAGCGAATCAGCGGAGCGAAAGGCTTTGAAAATCTAGCCCTGTCCCCGATGTGGCCGGTGATGATTATGTGGTCAGTGATGCCAAAGGCAAGCAGAAACATCAAGGAACTTGGAGCCGCCACCCTGTCGGTTTTTGACACTAATTACACAAGTAGCCCGCCTGAAATGATGCCATTGGGGCAATGAGTGCCCATTTTGGTGATTAATAAGGTGAAATCTCATGTGAAATCTCATTTGAAAATGTACCATTTTATCTCTACATTCATATCTCTAAGATTCCCCGTTGATAGTAGGCTAGATGATAGGACTGCCTCATATTTGTAATGCATAAAAAGTACAGTATATCAACACCATTCTACCCAATGTGTTAATTTACTGAGCTGCAAATGAATACATTATTATTGGTCTTTATGCTCACATAACAACTGAAAAAAGCTGAATTTACATTTATCAAAAATGATGGCTGTCAATCGATTAAAAAAATAATCTAATGAATTACATGGTCTGTAATTAATTCTTTTTTATTTTCATCACTAATTAATCACAATTAATCACATTTTGCTGGGAAAAGCCCCCAAATGAAGATATTTCAATTAAAATACACATTATTGTGGCAGACGAGTAAAGCATTGAAAGGACATTACAAATTGTATTTTTAGTAGTCAATATATTGTTTTATTAAATTATTATTAGCAATATATTGTCATGTGTAAGGCTACCAATCAATCTGAGCAACATATGTGCCAATATATTATAATTTTTTTTGAATTTTCAAAACTATTCTGCCTCTTCATGTCAGCTTGTAGCTACATTGAAGGACATAATTTGCAACTCTATTAAGACGTTGTCTTCTATAGTAGCAATTGACCTGCAGGCCATAGTAATTAATTTTGCTACGGAGTTCGTCAATTTGTCTGTAGGCTACTCATTCTGTGCTGCCTGCTCTCTGTAGCCGATAAGGTCTGCTTGGCAAAATCAGTTATATATATAAAGTTGCATTAATTAAATGAATGAGCCAATTTGTACATAATTAGTTGATTTAATTAACATGTTAATTTGATAGCCCTAAAAAATATTAATTGTTTTATACATGATTATACATCATAAAAATATAAAACTATGTATATCTATACACACGTCATACATATCTACTCATACATACACATGTACACCATCATACACTTACCTAAAAGCACGCATACATTTTAAAAAGGTCATAAAAGAACAATATGCAACCGCCCCCAAAAAATAAAAATAAAAAAATAAATAAAATAAAATAAAAACAACAACAGAACAAATCCCAAATACTTTATTTCCATTAAGTTCTGTATTGTAGCTAGGCAGCTGCTTTCAGCCTGTTTGTTCTGAACTGGACATGTGTTAGATTGTTTCTGCTCCCTAGCAGTCTCTTTGTATTTTCTGCTCTCATCTGTAGGAACAAAATGTGGGAGTGGATGTAGTGAGTGTGTCATCTCGCTGAATGGCCGCCTCTTCCCTCTTCCCTCTTCCCTCTTCCCTCTTCCCTCTTCCCTCTTCCCTCTTCTCTGAGGAGACGGGAGTCTTGGTGGGCGGGTGCAGCCCAGAGATTCAACATTCCTTTTATTTGTCACATATATTGTACGGTCACAATGAAATAGTGCTGCGGGCTCTAAGATTATGCTTGATACAGAAAAACACTAATACTCAATTTAAATAGTAATTATATAGTAGTTACACATTTAGTTACACATTTATATATATATTTTTTTTTTACAAATTAACACAAATAAGTACTGTTTCTATACAGTATAAAAATTAAGCTAAGATTGGATAGATAAAGGTCTGAATGGATTATGTGCATGCTATATATGGATATTAATAAATTAATTAGAATTCCATCCACCCATCGTCATCCACTTATCCGGGGTCGGGTCGCGGAGGCAGCAGTTCCAGCAGGGGGCCCCAGACATCCCTTTCCCTAGCAGCACCAACCAGCACTGCCTGGGGAATCTTTAGCCGCTCACAGGCCAGTGCGGAGATGTAGTCCTGGGTCTACCCCGCGGCCTCCTCCCAGCCGGACACGCCTGGAACACCTCCCTAGGGAGGCGCCAAGGAGGCATCCTCACTAGATGTCCGAACCACCACAACTGGCTCCTTTCGACGCAAAGGAGCAGCGGCTCTACTCCGAGTCTCTCGCGGATGACTGAACTTCTCACCCGATCTCTCAGGGAGACCCCAGCCACCCTCCGGAGAAAACTCATTTCGGCCGCTTGTATCCGTGATCTCGTTCTTTCGGTCATGACCCATCCTTCATGACCATAAGTGAGGGTGGGGACGAAGAGAGACCGGTAGATCGAGAGCTTTGCCTTTTGGCTCAGCTCTCTTTTCGTCACAACAGTGCGGTAAAGCGACTGCAGAACCGCACCAGCTGCTCCGATTCTCTGGCCAAACTCCCTCTCCATGGTTCCCTCACTCATGAACAAGACCCCCAGATACTTGAACTCCTTTACTTGGGGTAAGGACTCATTTCCTTCTCGGTTTCCTGCTGAGAACCATGGCCGCAGATTTAGAGGTGCTGATTCTCTTAAATAATAAATAAACAGATAGCCCAGGAGAGAGTTATGTACATGCTATAGATTAAATAAATTACCCTGGGTTATTTAGTACCACTATACCCCTGATCCTCTGGGTATAGGGGTACTATACGCTGGATAGAGTCATTCAGGAGCCGGATGGCTTGTGGAAAGAAGCTCTTCCTGATTCTCTCCATGCTCGCCATGTGTAGGGTATTTTTTTCCCTGACCATAGCACAGAGAACAGTCTGTTGTCTGGGTGGTTGGAGTCTCTCAGGATCCTGTTGGCCTTGGAGGACTTCTTGAAGCATGTGGGGACGATGGACCTTGCTAGGGACAGCTTGAATATCACTGTGAACACCCGAGCCAATTGGTCGGCGCGCATGTTGAGGACCCGCCCTGCAATACCCTCTGGACCCGAGGCTTTCCTGGTGTTCACCTGTTTAAACACCCATCTCATGTCATGTTCAGAGAGAGTGAATGCTCTGTCTTCCCCTCCGATCTCCTCCACCTCAGGTGCGACGGCCGTCCGGCCATTGTTGGCCTCAAAGCGAGCAAGGAAAGTGATGAGGCTGTTCACGAGAGCAGCGTCTACACCTCTTGAGGAGGATGGAGGTCCCTTGTAGTCTGTCATGGTGTTTTTGATCCTCTCATGGCACAGTCTATGTGCTGGTGGAAGTTGGGCAACACTTTCTTTAGATCCGCCTGGTTGTGGTCTGTATTTGGCAGCCTCTCCAACAGTGCAGCCTGGCTTTTTATGCGCGCCACCAGAAGGACTCTGGCATATTACAGACACGGCCTGGCCACATCAGCCTGTCCGGCCAGGGTAGACAGGAAGTAGACAGGCAGTCAGGAAGTGGGGTCTTTCCTCACTACCTGTCCCACTTATCCAGCTGCACTGCTTCCCTCGCCGTTGAAGTGTCACTATGAATATTAATTAAGGGAATGGCCAGAAATTTTATCAGCACACCCAATGTCCCAATGTGATATCAAGTGAGAATAAACAATTTGTATTTACAAGTACCCAAAAAGTGCCTTAATTTAGGAAAGGTATTCACTCACAGTCAAAGTGAACCTCTTTTCTCTGCAGGGTCTGCTCTTGCAGAACCTCAGCCGGGCCTCTTGATTTCCACATTCATTTGGTGCAATAAAATATCAATCAAATACCTGCACGCTCCACTGGGCTAATTTTGGGCCCTTGAATGACTTTTGGTTCAGCTTCATTAATTTTTAGAGGGGACAACTTCAAGGAGTTTCTTACATTAAGCCAGCGTGTTTGAGTTATTCATGCAAAAAGAAAAGAATGGGACTTAAAGAGGCGGTTGATTATATTGTTGAAAAAATAATGCTCTCAAAACACATCAGCTCAGCGATATATCCTATTGGTATTATTCTGCCCTTTTATCATTCCTGCGCCGTTCCCAGGACAAAGACAATGACAAAACCTACCTCTATGTTGATAGTCATTCATATATTATGGATAGCCTCGTTCATCTATGATGGCCATTTTGCTTCTCATGGGCAGCCAGTACACTAAAATAAAATCATACTTTATTTCCATTTTTGCAAGTAAAAAGAAAGAAGCATTAAAGTTCTGTCACCTGTTTTCCATCCTATTTTAAAAAAAGATATATATATCATGCTCATGGCATTGACGACAAAGTCATGCTAGTAACATACAAACCACTGTATGAAGTGTTCTATCTACATGGCTAGTGAAGTGGGTTTTTCCCTGTATCTATGTCTCTGTGCTTTGACTCCAAAGGTGAAAGCTATTCTTGCTGTTACTGACCCAGGGTGAGCTGAGGAGACCTTGCACAACATCTGGGTTTATGCCACCAAGGCCTGGGTTCCTAATATGGTATCTATTCCTGTGTGTCCAATAGGGAAAGTCTTGTCTCTTTCTCGCCCTAATTCTGACATAAGGAATGTGAAACTTATGGCTTATAAGCCGTGAAACGGTAAAGTGATTCTGTTGTAATTGTTTGCCTACAACTCCGCATGAGCTAAATAAATGTGGATCTACGATTCTCTCGTCTGTCAACTTCTTTATTAAGGACCAGAAATAATTACAGTTAGCAAGATTTCTCTTATGTAAACATTAATGAGTCATCACTAGTTACTAATGTGTAAAGTTCAACAAAGCTCTTACTGTTTTGTTTTTGTTTGCTTGTTTTTCATTTTTCATTTCAGTTTATTTGAGAAGGGACAATGCGTATCAATTACATGTAAATACACCAGATTTAGCCAGTTTAATTTGTTTGTTTGTTTTGACTGCTTTTGGAGATCTCTCCAGTATCCGCCTCTAACCAGTGGCAACTCAACTCAACTCAAATTGTATTTATAAAGCACATTTAAAACAACCAAGGTTGACCAAAGTGCTGTGCAGCTTCAGAGCAACAAACACTACAATAACAACAACATAACACTACAATACATCATACACAATACACAATAAGCAATATAAAATACAATACCATACAGGGGCCATCGGGTGTACAGCTCAACCTGAGTTGAAGGCCTGGGAGAACAGGTGAGTATTTAAAGAAGACTTAAAAATCTCTACGGTCTGGGCAGACCTAATGTGCCAGGGCAGACTATTCCAGAGCCTAGGGGCCACTGCCCCAAAAGCTCGGTCACCTCTAGTCTTCAGCCGAGTCTTTGGGACAGCCAGCAGCAGCTGATTAGAGGATCTTAGTTCTTTAGCTGGGGCATGAAAGTGCAGGAGATCGGCAAGATACTGAGGTGCCAGTCCAATTAAAAACAAACATAAAAATCTTGAAATCAATTCTAAAATGCACTGGGAACCAGTGGAGCGAGGCCAAGATTGGGGTGATGTGGTCGCGTTTTCGCCAGTAAGGAGACGAGCTGCTGCATTCTGCACAAGCTGCAGGTGACGCGTCAGTGAAGTGGCCTTTTTTCAGCTTTCAATATGGTTTTATTATGGCTGTGGTCAAACCCCAAATCCCCTACTGAGTGTCAGATGTATACCTACCTGTATTATGTACACAGTGTTTCTCTTTGATGGCGCCGACCCCACGGTTAAGTAATGTTAATAAAGTAGTCAGTTTTGGATCTTCATTTTGATCTGGTCATGCTGACTGCATTACTTATAGCGATCTACTAGGACCCTCTGCGGAAGCTGGCTGGCAGCCCTCCAGCTCAATCACATTGATTTTCCATAACAATATGAAGAACATTGTTTACTGGTGGGGATTAATCAATTGCATCTTCAGAGTCATGTTGGCATTCATAATGAAGCTAGATGAATGTCCCTGAACAGGCCAGCTGTGTTTGAATTGCTACTAGTGTGTTGGGCCCTCATGGTGAAGAAGGGAAAAAAAACACAACAAATAATCTTGAATCTCATAAATCTTCCTTTGGCCTGTCAGATACCTTTAGTAAAAACATAGGGCTCAAAGTGTGACATTTATCATCATCCGAACTCAGGTCTTCATCCTGTTATTCCCTGTCCCTTTTCACCTGATATCAACATACTGTAGCTGCTGTAGGTACAATTAATAATAATTAAGTATCATTATTATTATTAATATGATTATTATTATTATTATTATTATTAATAATAATAATAATAATTGAGTTCCGCGGTGGTGTAGCGGTCTAAGCATCCGTTTCTGGTGCAGCTGCCCACCAAGGACCGGGGTTCGCGTCCTGATCTGGCCAGATTCCAATATGACCGGATCCCACAGAGGAGTGGCATATCGGGCCGCCGCACCCGAGGAAGTTTAGTTGAATTTCGGCATGAGAAGGATCCACCGCTCTACAACAACCCTATTTGGTGTCTGAGTCACGATCACAGGCTTGAGAGAGTCAGGTATCTGGTAGTCAGGTAGCTGATAGTCAGGCTTGAAAGAGTCAGGTAGCTGGTAGTCAGGCTTGAGAGAGTCAGGTAGCTGTCAGGCTTGAGAGAGTCAGGTATCTGGTAGTCAGGCTTGAGAGAGTCAGGTATCTGGTAGTCAGGTAGCTGGAAGTCAGGCTTGAGAGATTCAGATATCTGGTAGTCAGGTAGCTTGTAGTCAGGCTTGAGAGAGTCAGGTAGCTGGTAGTCAGGCTTGAGAGAGTCAGGTAGCTGGTAGTCAGGCTTGAGAGAGTCAGGTAGCTTGTAGTCAGGCTTGAGAGAGTCAGGTAGCTTGTAGTCAGGCTTGAGAGAGTCAGGTAGCTGATAGTCAGGCTTGAGAGAGTCAGGTATCTGGTAGTCAGGTAGCTGGTACTCAGGCTTGAGAGAGTCAGGTAGCTGATAGTCAGGCTTGAGAGAGTCAGGTAGCTGATAGTCAGGCTTGAGAGAGTCAGGTATCTGGTAGTCAGGTAGCTGTCAGGCTTGAGAGAGTCAGGTAGCTGATAGTCAGGCTTGAGAGAGTCAGGTATCTGGTAGTCAGGCTTGAGAGATTCAGATATCTGGTAGTCAGGTAGCTGGTAGTCAGGCTTGAGAGAGTCAGGTATCTGGTAGTCAGGTAGCTGGTAGTCAGGCTTGAGAGAGTCAGGTAGCTGGAAGTCAGGCTTGAGAGAGTCAGGTAGCTGGAAGTCAGGCTTGAGAGAGTCAGGTAGCTGGTAGTCAGGCTTGAGAGAGTCAGGTAGCTTGTAGTCAGGCTTGAGAGAGTCAGGTAGCTGGTAGTCAGGCTTGAGAGAGTCAGGTAGCTGGTAGTCAGGCTTGAGAGAGGTAGTTGGTAGTCTGGTAGTCAGGTAGCTGGTGGTCAAGTAGCTGGTAGTCAGGTAGCTGGTAGTCAGGTAGCTGGTAGTCAGGTAGCTAGTAGTCAGGTAGCTGGTGGTCAGGTAGCTGGTGGTCAGGTAGCTGGTAGTCAGGTAGCTGGTAGTCAGGTAGCTAGTAGTCAGGTAGCTGGTGGTCAGGTAGCTGGTAGTCAGGTAGCTGGTAGTCAGGTAGCTGGTGGTCAGGTAGATGGTAGTCAGGTAGCTGGTAGTCAGGTAGCTTGTAGTCAGGTAGCTGGTAGTCAGGTAGCTGGTAGTCAGGTAGCTGGTAACTGATAGTCATTTAGCTGGTGGTCAGTTAGCTGGTAGTCATTTAGCTGGTGGTCAGGTAGCTGGTAGTCAGGTAGCTGGTGGTCAGTTAGCTGGTAGTCATTTAGCTGGTGGTCAGGTAGCTGGTAGTCAGGTAGCTGGTGGTCAGGTAGCTGGTGGTAAAGTAGCTGGTAGTCAGGTAGCTGGTAGTCAGGTAGCTGGTAGTCAGGTAGCTGGTGGTCAGGTAGCTGGTAGTCAGGTAGCTGGTGGTCAGGTAGATGGTAGTCAGGTAGCTGGTAGTCAGGTAGATGGTAGTCAGGTAGCTGGTGGTCAGGTAGATGGTAGTCAGGTAGCTGGTGGTCAGGTAGCTGGTAGTCAGGTAGCTGGTAGTCAGGTAGCTGGTAGTCAGGTAGCTAGTAGTCAGGTAGCTGGTGGTCAGGTAGCTGGTAGTCAGGTAGCTGGTAGTCAGGTAGCTGGTGGTCAGGTAGCTGGTAGTCAGGTAGCTGGTAGTCAGGTAGCTGGTAGTCAGGTAACTAACTGGTGGTCAGGTAGCTGGTAGTCAGGTAGCTGGTAGTCAGGTAGCTGGTAGTCAGGTAGCTGGTAGTCAGGGAGCTGGTAGTCAGGTAACTAACTGGTGGTCAGGTAGCTGCTCTCTCTTCCGGATCACCGACCCCAGGGTTGTGCAACGGACCCTCCACAGCAGCGAAAGGGAAGAATCGGACTGTAGGTTGGGTGTGATTGGCTACCAAAATGGGTAAAAATGGGATAAAATCTGAAATATATGTTACAAAAATATATAATAATAATTATTGGCCTACTGGTGATGATGATGTTATCAGAATCAGATCAGTTTATTGCCATGATAGTTTACACATACTAGGAATTTGTTTGGTGCATAAACTGATGGAGACAACAGTAGACAGGGTGCAGGACAGGACAGTGCAAAGACAGGACAGTACAAATACAATCCAAAATTATCCAAAAAAGAAAAAGTACAAATGTAGTAATACACAATATGCACAGAATGGAGTGTGGTGGGAGTATATACAGTGTGTGTACAGAGTGTAGTGTGAAGTATGTGCAATGTTTTATATTACATGTGTATATACAAAGTGTGTACCGTTGTGATATGTAGTACAATCAGCCTGTTGTGTGGAAGTGATGGGGTATGGGGGGGGAGATCAGACACAAGTCTTGTTGATGAGGCTCATCTTCGTTGTGCGGGTTAGGTGTTATGTCCTCTCCCCCCCAGGCTCAGGGCCAAGGGGCTATCCTTTTACCACCCCGAGCCTGGGTGAGGCTGATGGGTGATGATGAGGCTGATGACAGTGGGGAAGCTGTTTTTGTGGTGGAATGGACCACATCCTCTTTCCAGACTGAGTGATTCAAAGAGATTGTGGCCGGGGTGGGAGGGGTCGGCCACAATCTGTCTTGCCCGTTTGAGGGCCCTGGAGGCGTGCAGGTCCTGGAACGATGGAGGGACAGATTACAACTATAAACCCTTTCAGCGGAGCGGATGATGTGCTGCAGTCTGGACTTTTTCTGTGGCAGCAGAGAACCAGGTGGTGATGGAGGAGGTGAGGATGGAAGAGGTGATGGAGGTGTAGAGGAGTACCATGCTATGCTTTGGCAGGTTGAACTTCTTCAGATTTCTCAGGAAGTACATCCTCTGCTGTGTCTTTTTGGTGCGGTTGGCGAGGAAGCGGAAGGAGTCAACAGAGTCCAAGTCTTTACAGTCAGAGTTTTAACAAATGTGGCAAATAAATGTGGCATTTACTAAGAATTATTTGTTAAGTACTCTTCAAATGGGCATGAAGACTTTGAAAAATCCATCAAAGTGGGGTCTAAATGATTTGGACAGGATACTATCATTAGGTCGTCCTCAGACGAGCTTGAAAGCGAAGTCTCCAATCAACTCGGTCTTCCATACATTGTCTGTTCCGCAGAACGATTGTCAGGCTTTACAATTCTAGTTAAGGACTGTGGGGCGCAACTCCTCACAGCCCTACTCTGGCCGTTTTGGGCTTAAAGCCCTCATCTGCCCTTGCTCCACAACATCCAGATGATATACGCTTCGGAGCCAGGCGCAAGCAGCACCTGTGGTTTTTGTTCAGAGTGAAGCTTCTCCTAGATGGGTTGCCTACCATAGCTATGAGCCCCATCTTCCCATGCTATTTGCCCAAAGCTGAGACCAGTGGCATCGTTAGGCCTGGGCTTTCGGGGCTAAAGCCCCGGATGTTTTATGAATAGCCCCGGTTGAAAAATGTATATGTACACATTGTATATGTACACAAATGTATATGTAAATGTATATGTATACAAAAAATAAATCCGGGGCTATATATATTCATCTGTCATTCAGATCATGCATTGAAGCCCTCAAAAATATATATCATACGCCTACATTTTGGGTCCTCTGTGTCATTCAAGAAGACTTGGCACGCGTGCATTGGCGCGAGAGGAAGGGAGAGTGTAGACAACTCGACTTGGAGTTGGTAATGTTAGCTCAGCCTCTGAAAGATGGATATAAGAAGCTTTTCTTTGTTTTTAAGAAAAAAAAAGAAAAGAAACGGGATTCCGGCAGTGATCAGGTGGTGGAGGACGAAGTTGCTGTTGGAGAGAATACCGGTACAAGCTCAAGTTGGTGAAGGCTCTTTTGCTAGCTAGCGTTAGCTAGTCTTTAGTCAGTGGTTCTTAAACATTTTTGTCACAAGGGTACAGTAGGCTAAGATATTGACTAGGTGCTTGCTATTTAATTTTACTTGAATTTTGACCTTTGATATGAATTCAAATTAATCGCCAAACAGGCTACCTTCAGTTAGAATCTAGTTACAGTAAAGTAGCTAATGCAGTGTATTTCAAAAGCATAATCTTCGTGTGGAACAGACCTTCAAGGAGGCCAAAAATGTTGAACGAACAATTTATTGAGGACAGGGGCCAGAACTTCGGCAATACTAATTGCCGAATTCTCACAGAAGGGTTGCAGCCCTTAAACTGGCTTCAAGCCAGGAATCACATGACAAACAAATTAGCATACAATGAATGTTAATTAACACATATATGGTCAACTAGTCTTCTGACTGGTCAATGGGTCAGCTGAGCTTTGCCCCCCCTTCGGACACAGGGGCTACTTGGGTCCTCCTAGGATCATGTTACAAGACTGTAGGCCACTTTTAGAGGTGACCATTTGCTATAGACAAAGGATCATGCTGACTCAGGGACAAAAGCCATCTGTTATAACTCACATGTTAAACTCCTTAGATTAACACAGTTCCCACTAAAGTGAAGTTTATTCATTATTCTAATAAAAATGATTACTACATGAGAGTAATACATATGTGATTAATGTAATACAGTATAAAAAATATACTACGCTAACCTCATTCGTTTGCTATATACACCCTAGTCTTCTGATGTTAGTAACTATGTAGGCTGACATTAGCTAGACTATGTGTTATGGACCCTGGTCTACTACAACAGTATAGCCCTCTAGTCCACATCCCTGTCTACTACTACAGTATAGCCCCCTAGTCCACACTCCTGTCTACTACTACAGTATAGCCCCCTAGTCCACACCCCTTTCTACTACAATATACAGCCCCCTAGTCCACACCCCTTTCTACTACAGTATATAGCACCCTATATGGAGTGGAAAGATGCAGAAGAGAACAGAGCAACAATGTTAACTGATAAACTAGAAGAATAAAGATTTTAGGGAGGGAAAGAAATGACATGAAAGAGCAGAGACACCAAGAGATAACAAAGGAGTGATGTGGAGTGGAAAGATGCAGAGAAGAGCAGAGGAGATGAGAAGAGAGCAGAGAAGATGAGAAGAAAGCAGAGGAAATAAGAGAGCAGAGGAGATGAGAAGAGAGCAGAGGAGATGAGAAAAGAGCAGAGGAGATGAGATCAGAGGATATGAGAGAGCAGAGAACGAGAAGAGAGTAGAGGAGATGAGGAGAGATGAGATGAGAAAAGAGCAGATGAGATGAGAGCAGAGGAGATGAGGAGATATGAGATGAGAAGAGAGCAGAGGAGACGAGAAGAGGGCAGAGGAGATGAGATGAGGAGAGATCAAAGGAGATGAAGAGAGAGCAGAGGAGATGAGAAGAGAGCAGAGGAGATGAGAAGAGAGCAGAGGAGATGAGAAGAGAGCAGAGGAGATGAGAAGAGAGCAGAGGAGATGAGAAGAGAGCAGAGGAGATGAGAAGAGAGCAGAGGAGATGAGGAGAGATCAATGGAGACGAAGAGAGCAGAGGAAATGAGAGAGCAGAGGAGATGAGAAGACAGCAGAGGAGATGAGAAGAGAGCAGAGGAAATGAGAGCGCAGAGGAGATGAGAAGAGAGCAGAGGAGATGAGAAGAGAGCAGAGGAGATGAGAAGAGAGCAGAGGAGATGAGAAGACAGCAGAGGAGATGAGAAGAGAGCAGAGGAAATGAGAGCGCAGAGGAGATGAGAAGAGAGCAGAGGAGATGAGAAGAGAGCAGAGGAGATGAGAAGAGAGCAGAGGAGATGAGAAGAGAGCAGAGGAAATGAGAGCGCAGAGGAGATGAGAAGAGAGCAGAGGAGATGAGAAGAGAGCAGAGGAGATGAGAAGAGAGCAGAGGAGATGAGAAGAGAGCAGAGAAGATGAGAAGAAAGCAGAGGAGATGAGAGAGCAGAGGAGATGAGAAGAGAGCAGAGGAGATGAGAAGAGAGCAGAGGAGATGAGAAGAGAGCAGAGGAAATGAGGAGAGATCAATGGAGACGAAGAGAGCAGAGGAAATGAGAGAGCAGAGGAGATGAGAAGACAGCAGAGGAGATGAGAAGAGAGCAGAGGAGATGAGAAGAGAGCAGAGGAGATGAGAAGAGAGCAGAGGAGATGAGAAGAGAGCAGAGGAAATGAGAGAGCAGGGGAGATGAGAAGAGAGCAGAGGAAATGAGAGAGCAGAGGAGATGAGAAGAGAGCAGAGGAGATGAGAAGAGAGCAGAGGAAATGAGAGAGCAGAGGAGATGAGAAGACAGCAGAGGAGATGAGAAGAGAGCAGAGGAGATGAGAAGAGAGCAGAGGAAATGAGAAGAGAGCAGAGATGAGGACAGAGCAGAGAGGATATTTGGTTAGATTTTGGACGGCATATGCTGATAGCATCCTTTTATGGCCAGGACAGGAGAGAGGAGGAGAGAACAGGAGGAGAGAGCAGAGGGGATGCAGAGAGAGACATGAGAGCTACTGGAGAGGTGAAGAAGAGTTGAGTATCAGATAGAGAAGACACAGAGTTAACACAGTTTGTCACAGTTCAAATTTGTCACAATTTAAAAGGAGCCTGTGTCACACAAAATAAGCTCAGGGGTTAGTACATTTAAAGTAGTAAAGCTCAGATCAGGGTTAGTCAATTTTCAAAATTGAACAAAGCATTACAACATACAGTGCGATCTAGCATGACTGTACCATCAATGTAAGGCCCTTATTTTTTCTTTCAGACTCCTGCTGCTGAAAATAATAATAATAACGAAGTTTGAATGAGAACTCAGATTGCACTTATTTTGTTTATTTTGATTTCATGTTGGGAAAGCCAGCCTACACACGACTGGAACCTTTTGGTAGAGCACATTATCTCACATCTTAAATTCATTTTACTCTGAAATAACTTGAAAATGGTGCAGTTATTCGGAGAAAATCTAAATATTTCTTGGGATAAGCATCTAGGTATGTACAGTAGGTACAGTAGATATTTATGGCTTGTAGTTAACTTTGCCTATTTGGTTTATTAACTTAGTTACAGCATACGTAACATTTTCGGCGAATGCATTCATTTGACTCCCTGTGGGGCTAAGCCCCTGATGTCCTCGGATCGTAAAAACGCCCCTGGCTGGGACAGTGGTTGGCAGGAGCCAGGGCGTGTCCACACACGGGTGGGCCTGTGCGCCTTGCCTCTGGGGCCCACTGTTGCTCCGAGATCCCCTACAGTTTAGCCTGGGACCGCGAGGTACCCAGTTACCATGTGTGGCTGCGGGGAGGCACTGTAGGAGTCTTGGTGGCGGTGGAGTGGCTTTGTACCTGTCAGAAGGAGGCTTACGCACTCGGCTCCTCTTTTCACCCTCAGTGAGGAGGGCTAGCCGGCGGCCGTACCTGAAAGCACAGTAGCAAGCAGAAGCGGCATGATCTACTGCATTACGCATCACAGAACCCTGGACAGCAATGCACACATTCCTAAACGCAGGAGATTAAAGGAATCCATAAATCCACATTGGTTTCCCCCAAGTATTTTGCTTAGAAGTTAAGTTTTAAGATATTTAATGGCATTACTGCCTCATGCATTTTTCTCTGTAATGAATTAATTCATATGAGATGCGATGGAAATCAAAGCACATCCTCTTGGAGACACTCTTGGGATGGCTATGACCTGGACTGGGCCTTGACATTCTTCATTCACATCTTCCCAGGTATCCTTTCCAAATATGCAACATGCCTCTTTCATGCCAAGTACCTGACATGCATAATATACAAGTGAAGTGGGTGATAAGTTCATAATTTCCTCATACTTTATTCAAATGTTTGTATTGGTATTAATATTCAGTCCTACTTAGTGTCACTCCAGTCACCCCCACAGAACCCTGCCCGTGATATCAATTAATTCAGTGAATCCGAATCTTGTTCTGACACCCATCCCAACTAGGCCTACACACCCCCAGCTATGTGAACATTGACTCAAGAATAATCATTTGTTGAACTTTCACACCACTGTTCTCGATAAGCAAACCTTTGAATTATTTTCTGCTTGGCTGTCCCTGGGAAATAGCTCCGGGCTAATGTAAGCTTGTGTTCAGATACAGTGAGTTGGGAGTAGTGGAGCAGGAATCTCGACCCCCGTCCCCAAAATAGCCACACAACATCAATGAAGCCCACAAAAGATGTAATTTCAACTGTCCACATACACTAAAGTGAAACTGTAGATCTAGTTATTACACTATTGGTTTTATGCAGTAGAATACAATACAGCTAACACACCATCAGGTATCACAATCCCATCGAGTGTTGCTGTGTTTGTTTTTCTTAAAGGGGTAGTTCAGAATTTTGGACATAGCGCCTCATTTACGACTTAGCCATAATGTTGTTCATTCATGGAGAAAATGTTCAGCTGATTCCATGCTCACTCATTCAGGCGTTAGCGTCATACTAATGCTAAGTGGGTAAGTCGTAATTGAAGCTCTATGTCCAACATTCTGAATTATACCTTTAAGGTTAATACATAGGCTATGATGCACAGACCGGTTATGCACGCGCACGACGGCTGACGGATTAGTAATTTGGAGGGCAAGCCTTTAGCCTAGCTCCAGTGCCTGGCTAAATTTGTTGGATTGTGGGTTGAGGGGAAAAGTTGCACCTGTACTCATTGCTGGGTTCGGGCTGTAAGGGTGCGTGTCCACGACAAGCTGTATTTCAGAGCTGGCGCTGTTTTCTCATTGTTCACAAATGTTCATTATACAAGGTTTAATATTTTGGTGCAGCTCTCCGCTTCTGTACATTTTGCACTGTCCTGTCTCTGCACTGTTCACTTGCACTGTCCTGTCTAGTCCTGGCACCCTGTCTATTGTTGTCTATCCATTAGTGTTATGCACCAACGTACACAAATTCATAGTACGTGTAAAAACCTACCTGGCAAAAATAAATCTGATTCCGACTCCTATGTTGTGTACTATTAAAATGCCACGTCAGCAATAGAAGCTCTCCAGTCGGGTGTGGCTACACCCAGAGGAAGGCCTGCGATGCTATAGTGCATATTAAATACATTCCATAACTATCATGGATGTGAGACTGATCTCACCTCCTCACCTCTGGCCTACAGCTAACCCGCACAAAGTGGTGGGGTTCCTCGTTGCAATTAAAGGATCGAAACGTGTGGAACAGGTACGTTTCCCAGTGGGCTACAGAGATGCGCAGGCACAGTATCATGTAGAATACGAACAGATAAAACATGTGTTCCATAATGTTCTCCTAATCTCAGCCCACCGCCATGCACACATCCCAGCCCCCTCGGGGAATCAGACAGACAGACCATGTGTTGTGATTGTACCATCTTCCATACTGATGCTCAGCGTGTGTGTGCGCGCACCCTCCCTTATCTCTCTCTTTCGGTCTTTGTCTTTCTCTATTTCCCTCCCCCCCCCCGCCCCCCTCTCTCTCTCTCCCTCCCTCCCTCTCTTCTCCGTCACCCACACATATCCACATGAGAGAAAGCTTTCCAATTTCAGTCTCAGGATCCAAAATTATAGCACCGTCAAGAAAAAAAAAAGGCAATTTTCAACTCAAGACAAAAATGCTTTTCAAAACAGCGACTGGCCATGGTGCGCTGACAGGCATGTACGTATATACTGTATATTATACTATATATATAGATATATATATAGTAGGAAACCCTGCTATAGGGGGGAGCACAGTGATCGAGGTCGAGGCCAGCTGCTAATCCGCGCTAATGCACATTTAGTAACCAAAATCAAAAGTCTGTTTTGGTGCGCACCTGAGTGCGATTGCTGTGTTCACACAGGCCTAAACGAAGCGCTCTCGGGCCCAAAGCTCGTTTGGTGTGCACTAACTAGTGTCTGTGTGAATACACCCTAAGACTCCTGTTTGCCTCCCTTGCTGGGCTGTTGTGCGGTGGGAGCTTGTCAGCCGATTGCCTGCAGCCGGTGTCCCAGCAGTCACAGGGTGATCAGGGAATCGGCTGCAGCTGTGTGGCAGGGTTGCCATGGCGAGTAAAAAGGGCCGGTAGACGCCTCCCACTACCAGGCCACGCTGTCCATGGTGCTAAACCTTGGCTGACAGGGGTGTGGTGCGCCGGCTGCGCTGTCCATGGTGCTGAACGGGACTTTGGAGTGCAAAGGCGGCTTCCAGGAGCGCTCCCGTGGCAGCCTCCCGCTGAGCCTCGGCGAGGTGGATGCCACAATATATATATATATATATATATATATATATATATATATATATATATATATATATACGTGTGTTACGATATGTAACAGGAGGATTAGGTTAAATGTAGTTAGTAATGTTCGTATAGTGATATAGGGATAGCCAGGACTGACTGGGTCAGGGCTGAAGGGGGGCCTGGCTCGGGTCCTCTTTAACTGGGCAAGTGCACCTGTGTGTGTGTGTGTGTGTGTGTGTGTGTGCGCGCAATTGTATGCAATTTGATTCATAACAAGCATGACATTATTTGCAAAACAGCAAAAATAAAAAGGAAGAAACATCAAGAAAAGCTGCTTCCTCAGTGGTTGTGAAGCTGTCTGGAGGCAGCATGTAACTTTGCCCACAGGCAAACAACGTGAACCACGGCTGGAACTGAAGGCAAACAAACACACACCTCTTTTCTCACTTGTATATTATGTCTCTGTCGACCACACACGCACACACGCACGCACACACACACACAGAGTAAAAGGAGGTGGTTGCCTGCCTGAGGCCACCTACATGACACCCTGAACTGCGACTTGCTTTGTGTGCCGGCTTTGAAACGTCTAACATCCAGGTCAGAACAAGGGAAGTCAGTCTGTCTTCCCGGTGTCAGGTCCCGGTAATGATGAATGACCCTGCCGGTGCAGCTCTGGTGACCAGGTGACAGTGCTCCATTAATAAACAGGCCATGGGCTGCTCTCCTTTGTGTGTCATCAACAAGAGGCATTTCCTTATTATTTCCGTGCCACTGATAATAAATACTCATAAAGCTAATGATGCCTGATTACTGCTGCAATCTCTGGCTCATTAGGCTGATTAGCTGCACGGGTGTAACTCGGAGGATGTCTATTTAAAAAACACCCCTGATGCGTGGACACCTAGCAGAAAGAGAAAGTTAACACCTCTCACCTTATTAAACTCAGCTTCCGTCTCCACAGAAATGTGACACGCTCTCAATTAATATAATGTAATAATATAACATTACGGTCTTAGCCCGCGGCGCGTGTTTATCGGCCCTCCGCATCGGTGATTTAAGCGGTCAAAAAACTGGCAGCGCTGCCGTCGGAGGCATTCTGGGACGGGGGGTGTAATTTACAGTCCTCGGTGCTGGAAGAATGTCCTTCAACGTCAACATGAGGATGGTGTGTCTACAGACAATTCAACAGAGCGGCTGGAGTCAGCGACCCCAATAATTTAGCGCATTGCTCTGGACCGTTGCTGGATGCTGGGAAGGTGCCCATTTTTTCCCTCAAACCGTGCTCTGTTTATTACAGGTTGGTGACCTGGTCTTGATGTCCGCTGATCACAGGGTGCTTTACAGCACGCAGGGGTCGTCCCAATGACACATCACCACCTCAAACAGAACAAGCTGAAAGACATCACCACAACATCAATTTGGCGACCCTGCACAGTGGGTTTTGAATTGGGATTCAAAAAATAATTATAATAATTATGCAGAGGCTGCAGTGCATTTCTATATTTATTGTGGTTAAAAAAAATGGTTTGCCCTTTGAGGTCAAAAAATGTTGCAAGTATTCCCATGGAATAATGTAATAGCATTTCTGCCGATGCTTGAGGTTAAAGAGATGGGAATTGTCCCATGTAGAGTACCATGTAATAGATTTAGTTACACAGGAGAAATGCTAACTAGCATATCTCATATACTTATCTTTTACATTGTTTGCCCTCTGTCATCACACACAACACATGCAATTTCACAAAAGTTGACGACACTCACACTGGAGAAGAACACAAAGCGGTGCTTTAATGTGTAGAAGACATCAGGGGATGTTCACTTTGGAGAAAGACAGGGTGAGATAGAGAGAGAGAGAGAGAAACTCAGCGGAATTCCTAGGCAGTTAATACTGATAAAGAGGTAATCGGTGCAAATCAGTAGGAAGATCATACTGGCGGTAATATCTGCACGCTGATACGACTATCAGAGATGGACATGAGACAAAGTTCTCTAAAGAAAGACATCTTCATCCGGACGCGCACCCGGGAGTACAGATCACTAGAGCGATGCCTTTTGTAAGAAGTAAGGATGAACTGAAGGGCAATGGTCCAAGTAAGGTCAACTTTAGTTTGCTTTGCTTATCCGCCCAGTGATTCTAATCTGCTCCAAAATTGAATGGGTTCTAAGTTGGCCTATGCTACACCCCTCCACCGAGTTTCGTGAAAATCGCTTTGATAGTTTTTGTGTCATCCTGTTTTGTAACGAACGGACGAACAAGCGAACGAAGTAACACACCCAGGGGAACATACACACGGTCGCCAGCGCGGAGGCAATCATATTGGCAGTAATATCGGCACACTGAGATAACCATCAGAGACAGACTTGAGTCTAACCCCGTGCCCATATCACACATCATCCTCTCACAGCAACCAAACAATGGCAATTACTCAGTGGGGCAATGAAACCATTTCTGTGACAACAATACCCTTCCATCTTCAGGGGCTCTGGAAGAATAGGATTTGATGGAGGAGAGGAGGGGGGCCAACATCGATCTAGGACCCCAAGGCATCATTTTCCCGTGGAGACAACACGGCTAATTAGACTAGCATGTTGCCTGTTCCAACACAGCTGCAGTGAGAGATTATACAGACAGTGGCTGCCAGCTGTTACTCAGATGCAGCATCAGTGACTAATTGAGACCGGAAAACATTCGGCGGGCAAGGCCTCGCTAACTCACCGGTTTAATGTGGCCAAAATATATGGGCCGTAGATAGGGTTAATCGCTGGGAACGCTGCGGAACGAGAGGACATGATTAAAATGTAAATATCTGTTGACGAAATGGAGTGATAGAAATGAGCAGGGACCCTTGTGGATGTTGCAGAAGCGCTGGGTTTGGTTTCTGAGGTCTTATCTGTATGGTCTACAGTATTCTGCTGTGAAAGGTAGTAGTAGTAGTAGTAGTAGTAGTAGTAGTAGTAGTAGTAATAGTAGTAGCAGTAAAACTTTTCCCCCCAGTGGGGCAATTGGTTTTGCAGCAGTAAAAAACACAACACACAATATCACA
Organism: Borostomias antarcticus; assembly: GCF_949987555.1. Taxonomy (NCBI): domain Eukaryota; kingdom Metazoa; phylum Chordata; class Actinopteri; order Stomiiformes; family Stomiidae; genus Borostomias; species Borostomias antarcticus. Next base: position 24,685,928 of record NC_140247.1, on the reverse strand, counting down.
ATACACAAAGACAAACAAAGCCTTGTACAGTAAAGTGAGTGTCCTGTTTGTTGTGATGTGTTTGTGTTTTGGTTCAACTAATTGAACCCATGACCTGAACTTACCCTTTCTATCTGCTGTTACTATTACGAAAAATGGTTTTGTATCAAGTACCTGTCAACCCCTTGTGATTCAAATGGAGGATTTGTTTGTGTATGTATATATGTGCGTGTGTGTGTGCGTGCTTGTGTGTGCATGTGTGTGTGTGCGCGTGTGTGTATGTGTGTGTGCATGTGTGTGCATGTGTGTGTGTGTGTGCATGTGTGTGTGTGCATGCGCATGTGTGTGCGTGCTTGTGTGTGTGTGTGTGTGATGGTGGTGACTGTGTGTGTGAGCCTTGTCAGCCGGTGTATATCCTATCCCTGCTAAACGGATTGGCAGGATGATGGAGGATGCTCCTCAGTGCTGGTTAGCCCGCTCCATAGGATGGATCCTCCATGCAGTCTATATGCGACTCTATCCCAGGTGAGCGGGTAACACCTCTCTCTCTCTATGTGTCTCTCTTTCTCTGTCTCTCTCTCTCTTTCTTTCTGTCTCTCTCTCTGTCTCTCTCCCTCTCTCTCTCTCTCGATCTCTCTCTCTCTCTTTCTCTCTCTATCTCTCTCTCTCTCTCTCTCTCTCTCATCAGCTCAAACCACCTGCGCCTGCACCCCATCCCCCCACTCAGCCCGACAAACCATCACGTGTGGCACCGTATAGTGCTGTCAAAAGGCAGCCAAAATAATCTCTTCTCCAGGAGAATTTAACTCTTTTGATACCTTCGAGCTCAGTGCTGGAGAAGGGGGGGGGGGGTGCAATTTAATGTCTCGCTTGTGGACCAATAGGAGAAACTCTTAAAACTTCAGAGCTTATAATACGCTTGTCAGCTTATCATATTATGCTTGTGAGCTTATGATATTAGCATTTAAATATTGTGGGTATAATACGAAGAGAGGAGGGTTTTGCCTTCTTGGCCCGGCAATTGATGAGAGGGGGGTGGTGGGCCACCCCCTGCTTAGACTGTGAAATTCTATTCATTTGTCAGTCCGTTCAATGACAACTGTTTTATAGTCTTCAGTTAGAGCAGGCATTCCCAAACTGTGAGGCGGGCCACCCCTGGGGGGCCCCAAAGAAATTCAGGGGAGGCGCGGAGGGATGGTTAGAAAAAAACAAAAACATGAAAAACATGTTTTTTATTTTTTAAATGTCTATGGTTTTTATGAATGAAACGTGACTTTAAAGGTTAGAAGATCGAAATAAATAATGGGAGAGATGTATACTAAATGTGTGGATAGTGCAGAGAGAGGCTACCCCCGCAGGCATGAATGTATTGTGCGAAAACGTCATAACGTTAACTAGCAGCAGCTGCCACCGAGCTAACTTAGCTGTGTAACCTTGCAAAATGGACAAATGTGGGGGGGTTGGGGGGGCGCGGGTGTGTCACTGTTTTCAGAGGGGAGGCCCACATTGATGGAGTTTGGGAACCCATGTGTTAGAGCGATCTTACACCCAAATAGCATTGTGATCTGATCGTCTTTTACCTCTTATGGCCGTGTTGAATAAATAAGCCTAATGTGCATTTACTCAGACCAGTCCACCCCTGAGGTGCTAGTCAGTGAATGTCAAGCAAAATAATACATACAGATTTTAGTGTACTGTAGCCAGCTCACTATATAATAGGTTTATGGAAACAGTTTATCTCCATCTATGGTCATAGAAAATGCACTGTAGACCGTCTTGAACTGGACTGTTATGGTACTGTGCTTTGGCTAAACAGTGCATTTAAGTTTTACTGTATTGCACTTGCTGAAGAGAGATACTCTAATTAGCATATTTGCTGAAACAATAAGATGATTGTCTGAAGTTTGGGAGAACCTGACATGTGTCCCAACTGTTTGCTGTACAATTGCCACTAAATGTGGCATTATAGTTCATCCATGTGCCTTTATTTCAGGGACTTATTTTGCTCCCACCAGGATTTGTAAGAGATCTGTACAGTAATTAATGATCTTCTCAGAGAGATACAGCACTACGCAAGTGAGCAATTTCAGGATTGACAGAGATTATTAAACAAAACTAATTATAGTCATTGGTAGAGAACAATAATATCCTGCATGTTAAAGTATTAATGCATAAGATTAAAATAGGCCTATCCACTAAATGACATGATAGTTCATTTACAGGCAGGAAATAAGACCCGTAAGCCTTTGATTTGTTCGGAAATGGGGAACGGAGGCAGACTGTATCTGTTAATATGTGAACGTGCGTTGCTACTGGATAACAGACAGCGTACTCAGGCATTGGACAAGTACAACTGGATAGTACACCATCGGGATCTGTGTTGAGCAAATTGTTTCTGGTCAGTTACATACAATTATTGGTTCACTTACTGTACCTTCATTTTGATTTAGTGATATTGAATACATGTTGTTGACTCTTGCGGGATTTAAAATCTTTTCAATGTGTAGGTCATTCATCACGCACTGTGATACATGTTCAACTACAATGAAAACCTTTTTTTTTTTAATACAGTTTTGTATTCATTATGGAACTTAATTAATCCCCACTTCATTGAGAATGATAATTCAGTGCCCCTTCTTCAATCCAAATGCAATTTTCTATGACAATTGTGCTGTAAGCACCAATTACTGCTGATGAATTGGATTCAATAAGTATTTAATTGTATATGAAATATCCCTTTGCTTGTCTTAATGGTTAAAAATGATACTGGTGAACTAGATGAAAGTAAATTAAAGATTAGATAGAATGACACATGTATGTTACTTTGACTGATCTTTAGGTGGTGCCTTAATTAATATTTGACAAAGCATTACTGTAGTGTTCAAATCTCTGAAACATCTGAGTTTCTGGTCAAAATTCAGACAATAGAAATGTAACTTTTGCATGAGCGTACAGTATGTGTATATTGCATGAGCTGTAAGACATTTGTTATCAAAAGTTCATCAAAGATTAGATGATAACACCATAGGGTAATTAAGAGTCAGTTAACTACTCAAAGTTGTTTGTTGAGAGGAAAACATGTGTTTCCAGTAGTTTCACTACCATTCAATTACTGTGATATGATTTTCATTTAATCTGTTTAGACCAAAGTTAAATACATATTAGGTTAGGTGATTGAATGTGAAATAGAAAATAGCTTCCCATTAGTATATAAATAACACAATCAAATACAATCAATAGCAACATGCATGGATTGTTAGAAAAAGTATTACAGTAAATATGTGAAGAAAATTATAAAGCCAGTACTATGCTTTCCCAGTATGCTTAACATGACCAATTTTATAAAATCCAGGCAAAAGCTTGTGAAATATTAACAAGCTGGATTTTTCTTTTTTCAAGCTACGTAATGTTTGCAATAAATATGAATGGCTAAATATCAGAGCATTACTGATTAAATTATATGCGGATCAATGAGGTTATTGAGCGAATCGTCAATAATTAAAGACGGACTAAACATGTCTCTTCCGGCGGCCAAGGAAATCTTCCTGAATGAACATACATCACATAATGAACAGCTCGGGATACCTACTGTACTGTAACATCCTATGACTGACGTATTTGCAAACAATTGTATTAACCATTTATCACAAAGGAGCCAACTCCACCTACTGTAGTGTATCGAGCCATGTCAATGTCACAGTTTCGATTTGACAGGAACATTCACACCACATAGCTCATGAGAGAGATGGCTTGGATACAAATATCATTAGATAAGGTAGTCACAGGTTTATATGCCTGGGGTCAGATGTCTAACAAGCTCTGTAGGCTTCTAAACCTAACATAGCCTACACACTGGAACAAGAGCAGTTGAACAAGCACTCTGGATCTGTTCAAGCAGCTGAATCGGCTACTACCCAAGCCATGCCCAAGCTACAGTATCAGCTACCATCCCGGGCCAGGCCATCAGCTACCATACCGGCCAGGCCATCAGCTACCATCCCTGTCCAGGCCATCAGCTACCATCCCAGCCCAGGCCATCAGCTACCATCCACGCCCAGGCCATCAGCTACCATCCCCGGCCCAGGCCATCAGCTACCATCCACGCCCAGGCCATCAGCTACCATCCCGGGCCAGGCCATCAGCTACCATCCCTGCCCAGGCCATCAGCTACCATCCCGGCCCAGGCCATCAGCTACCATCCACACCCAGGCCATCAGCTACCATCCACACCCAGGCCATCAGCTACCATCCCTGCCCAGGCCATCAGCTACCATCCCGGCCCAGGCCATCAGCTACCATCCCTGCCCAGGCCATCAGCTACCATCCCGGCCCAGGCCATCAGCTACCATCCCTGCCCAGGCCATCAGCTACCATCCCTGCCCAGGCCATCAGCTACCATCCCGGCCCAGGCCATCAGCTACCATCCCTGCCCAGGCCATCAGCTACCATCCACGCCCATCAGCTACCATCCCTGTCCAGGCCATCAGCTACCATCCCTGTCCAGGCCATCAGCTACCATCCCTGTCCAGGCCATCAGCTACCATCCCGGCCCAGGCCATCAGCTACCATCCCTGTCCAGGCCATCAGCTACCATCCCGGCCCAGGCCATCAGCTACCATCCCTGCCCAGGCCATCAGCTACCATCCCTGTCCAGGCCATCAGCTACCATCCCGGCCCAGGCCATCAGCTACCATCCCTGTCCAGGCCATCAGCTACCATCCCTGTCCAGGCCATCAGCTACCATCCCTGTCCAGGCCATCAGCTACCATCCCTGTCCAGGCCATCAGCTACCATCCCTGTCCAGGCCATCAGCTACCATCCCTGCCCAGGCCATCAGCTACCATCCCGGCCCAGGCCATCAGCTACCCTCCCGGCCCAGGCCATCAGCTACCATCCACGCCCAGGCCATCAGCTACCATCCCGGCCCAGGCCATCAGCTACCATCCCGGCCCAGGCCATCAGCTACCATCCACGCCCAGTACTGTCTTGTCCTAGTGTGTCTTTTGGGTTAATTATGGGTTTGTTTGTTTTGTTTGAGCAGGCTCTAGTCTGTCATTTATTCTGTTCTATTTCTGTTTGTTGTCCATGTTTGGTCACTTGTTTTGTAAGTCATTTTTCTTATCTGTCTTCTGAGTTAATTGGACTGTTAACTTTTCCATTTTCTAATTTGTGTATTTTAATACTCAGAGATTTTAGGTTGCCTTTTAAAATCTGTCCAGAGACAGCAGATGAAAACTAGCCTGTTAAGCAAAGTCTGGCTCATTTACAGCATGTCTGTTCAATGTGCATTGTCCCTTTTAAATAAAGAAAGAAATAAGAGACAGGAGAGAAAAAAATAAATTAAAAAAAAAGAACCTTGTGATACGCACGAAAGATTAAGATGCCCACATCAGTCGGTGTGGACAATATTAATGTCTCAAATTATTTTTGAAGCATCTTCCTCTACATCTAAAATAGGAAACAATTGATATTATTATGAAAGGGAAACATTAAATTTCAGATGCAGAGACTCTTCTGGAATCAGAAAATGGTGTGTTTAGTCAGGTGTGGAGCCCTGTGGTGATGAAGCACTCAAATGGCAGGCATGGAAGTTGGAAGCCAAGCAGAACTAACAATATGTCTGATCTCTGTGGGCCAATTAACTTTTGGAATTCTCATGTAAAACCTTTCATAAAGAGAATGTGAATGGACGCCATTACAGGCTGAGAGTCCTAGCAGGGGAAATGTCTCTCAAGTGGACACCGCTCTCTTGTCCAGTCAGGCCTACATTTGTGACAGGCAGAAATGTCCTGCCACCATATAGACAAGGACAGGGGTCCCAGAGGAGTGCCATCAAAGGCCATAACACTCAGAATACAAATTACAGTGTCCATAAGAAAGTACCATTCCATACCATTGGCTGGTTGATCATTACAGTACAGTAGCTGTCAGTAGGCCTAAGGTTAGAAAAACACACATATATGATATCAGTATGTTGGCCTACTAAGCATGTATATATTTATTTATTTATTAGTTACATAAATCAAAATCTAATGTTGTGTAGTCTAGTACGTACAGTAGACTCATTGTTGTATAACTGACATATGTTATAGTTTTTAAAATGGGAAGTGAGTGAGGTAGGCGGTGTAGGGGAAAAAATCTGATCGAAAGTAAAGGATTTGCCAAGGTTCGCTCAAAGAGGTTAAGAATGATTTATTAAGAAGACATACGAGCTCAAGGACTTCAGGATAACGCACGTGAGTGGTTCATCCGACATCTGTACACGTATAATAAACGTAATAAATGGCAGACGTCATCAACAATGGTCAAGAGTTCAGACACGTGTTCACGTGGAGAGCTCTAAATGACATGAGCAACGTGTGGAAATCCAACCTCCCAGTGAAACCAAACAAACCCATTTATTCGACGCCACCGTGGAGGCCGTTCTCCTGTGTGGCTGTGAGTGCTGAACCCTGAGCCACTCCATGCAGAGGTCGCTGGACGGATGCTACACCAGAATGCTACAGTACGTGCAGCACCGGACATAAGTCATAACACAGACGTAAGTATTGAAGATCTGTACGGGGAAAGGTCAAGGGTGAGTGGGAAGATAGCAGCAAGGAGAATGAGGCTGGCTGGGCACTGCTACACACACCGTGAACGTCCGGCCAGCAAGCTGGTGTTATGGGAGCCATCTCCATGGCGCAGACGCAAGTCGCGAGGACGTCCTACCAAAACATTTGTGGACATAATCAAGAGGGATGTGGAAGTGGAGACCACCGATGAGATCGCCAGGTGTATGGAGGACCGGGATAACTGGACTAGGGTGGACTATTTGTGCACACTACTGTTAGTCATGTCTCTCTTATGAAGTATCTGAAGTATCTGCTATACAAATAAAGTTTGATTTGATTTGACTTGGAGACGTAGATGGGAGGCCCGTCAGTGGACAACCAGATGAATGCTATACGGATGGGCTGCTCCACAAGATGTTAGAATACATGTGAAGAAGTTACAGTTGTTTTGATAGAGAATAAGATACGCTGCTAATTCACCCGTTTGTGTGGCTCCGTGACTGTGTTTTGCCCTACCACTGGTGCAGGCTACTTCCCTAATCTCAGGCATGACAATCGCAGGTCTTCCTTCTGGGTTCTCCTCACTACCCAAAGGTGGGTTGTCACTTCCCCTTGTGAGACCATCCTGATCCATGTTGTTAATCGCAAATCAGTCTAGATACTCACGATAGAGACAATTTTGAGCCCGATCAGAAAACGATCTTGCCAATCAGCATTGGTTCTGAGGACTTTGAAATACAAACAGCTACAGCACGGTCCGGGCTTAGGTGTGATGACAGCGAGGAGATGTTCATCCAATCACCTGACAAGTATTTTTGAAAGTGCTTGCCCTTTTCCAAACTGCTTTCAACGGAGAGTTCCCAGAAGGCTCTGCCAAGCAAACCATCTGGCGCATCAGGTTACTATCCGCTATGAGAGACGGGAGAATAAGCCTCAGGCAATGCAACATTTTAGATAGCATGAGCTGCACCTAGAAGAACATGAGAAATCATTTGGGAACATGGGGGATTATTTTTCTCCAGAGGCACTTCACAATGGTGCTGGAAACTCAGTATTCCAGTGCAAGTCCAATAAGAACAACTGACTTATCGGTTCCCCTCATAAAGATTTCTACTTTCTCTAGCTGCATGACTATCTCTTCCTGGCCCTAATCTAAGACTGAGCAAGATCCGTTTGTGTTCTGACGGCTGTCTGGACCAGACTTTGCAAATACCAACTCACTAGTGCCACTCGTGTGGGGACAGATCCTCACTCGGCTCTGGTGTGAGTCTCAATGATAGAACTAGAGTTGCAAATTTAAAAGAATTTCATGAATCAATAACTGTTAACCTCAACAAACAATAGTCGATTAATTGATAAGAACGTTCCACGCCTGACTGCACTTTGCTCGCTTCATTTTTGTGTCTTCTTCCACTGTGTCGTTTAAGTTTCCCGGCATACCAATTAGGCTTCACTACATGGCGTGGCGCCCTCGTGTGCAGTCAGACCTTAAATCTTGATTACATTTAACGCAAAGTAAAAAAAAAAAAAAGTTCAGCTCCATTAACAAGCAATTAATTGAGTAACCAAATCTTACTTGAGTAAATTATTTGCAATTAATCGATAGTCGATTAACTGTTAACGTCCGTTGGATTAACTGTTAACGTCCAACGATGTGGGAAGTAAGACATTTTCCATCCTGCAGCATTTCACCTTCGCGGTATTTGGCAGGGAAATCCCGTTGGAAATCTCGTGGGATTTCAGACGGGTGTTATTTCGTTTTAGGTCAAGGACAAGGTCAACTTTATTTATAAAGCACGTTTAAAACCAACCGAAGTTTTAGTGATGCACCACTGCCAGGTGGCGTCTTTGAGCAGATTTTGCAGGCTGGGCTCAGTGTTTTTCTCCTATAGTCTACAAATGAAGCATCATTCAATTTCACATTCTTTAATTTAAATGCTCTGTTGTAAAGCACTTTGAGCTGAATTTATCTGTATGAAAGGTGCTATACAAATAACGTTTAATTGTTACCTTGTTCTCAAACACATTTTTTCTCCATCTGGATGTAATTGAATTATTACGAACACATATATCTACAGTATCTATCTCAGTAACTGACGTTGGGTCAAGACGTGGTGTCTGTTAAGTCAAATGTGCAAAATAACAGTATTGTAAATATATTTGTTATAGTAAAGATTTGGTGAAAGTGAGGGTTTTTGCGTTTTGTTTCTGAAACGCATTCAACTGGTACTCGTAAACCCCGGAAGTAAATTTGAAGACGGGGCACCAGCTAATGTAGCTGAGCGCAGTAGGTTATGGCTTCAGCACGATACAAAGAAAAAATAAACTTGATCGGAGGTGTGGATCCATACAAAATTGACATAGTCGCCATGAGTAAAGGCTTTGGAAACTGTGCATGTCAGGAGGACGGTGCATTTGTTTTGATTTAACAGCGCACCGCGCAGGTGAACTATTGATCAGCATACTCATCCTGATGCCATGTTCCATATGAGAACACTCTGCTAGCTAGCTAGTTAACCTACTGTATTAAACCTCTACTTGTCCCGATACCTTGTTCCATATGAGTTAACAGATATAGACCCGACGACAGTTACAGAGATAGATACTATAGATAGATAGGCTTTGTTCGTAATAATTAAATTACAACCAGACAGAGAACAAGGAGTTTGAGAACAAGGTAGGCTCATCTAATGTGCGAGATGAGCTACAGCAATGGGTCAATGAGTGGTATTACTGCACGCTCTATGGGCATACGAGCGGTGGTGCGGAATTCCGTAAAGCGTCCGTTGGAATAATGCGGGTCAGGTGACCATTCTTATGTTCTCATATCTGTAGTTAGAACCCATAATAACATAAAGCCGTGACCCCCAGTAGCCCTTGGCTCTCTCTATTGTCCGTTTGCACGCGGTTGTCTGTCAACCGCAGCAGGTTGTCCAGGTGCCTCTTCGAAAAGAACGAGAGCCGGTGGAACGATTGATCACATCAGGAAGATGCATCAGTCAAAAATGGGCTGTATGGGGTGTTTACAGCTTCAACGTGGAAATGAAGACAAGCAACCTGGAGACCATCCTGGCTTCCTTTGGACATTGGGTACCATCCAAAGGAAGCCAGATAAATGTCCCGGCTAATTTAGATAGATCTCACGAAAATATGTTTGGCTTTAAATGAAAATTGCAGTCATTCAACTCAAGTGATATCTGAAGCCCCATGATTTGCTGTGTGGATACACAAGGCCCCTGCAGTTCCATCACCCGACATAGCTGACATGAATGAATAGGTTCTATTAACTGGGATGGAGGGGGCTTTGGGCTCTGCAGTAACTAGTGCTATTAATCCATATAGTTGCTCTATCAAGGCACTGCACTCTGGGTGTTGGAACAGAATTGTCCGTTGAAGCAGGAACAGAAACTGTACCGAATATTATTGTTTATAGTAAGGGATGACATATATCTAACAATGCAATACTAGATTGGTGGAAATTTCACTGAAACTTATGAAAATATTGTTTCTTTGATTGTTGCTGCATTAAACTCAAAGAACTCACAGACTTGATGGTGTTGGTGTACCCCGATGCCAATGAATGCATTTGGTGTAGCAGCATAACATTTGTTAGATTTTCCAATGTTACACTGCAATTCCACTGATACAATAGCAAATCATCATTGTAAATTAGAGGTATTTATTCCCATTCTATCATTCTTGTTCAGTCTGTCTAGCAATTACAACGCTATGGCTCTCAACAACCTGAACATTTTGAAAAGGATTATGCATGTGTCAATGCATCCAAATGACTAATCAGTCTCTGGAGGAAAAGCCTGGCATGGTCTGGCTTTGATCAGGTGTAGCGCCATCAGGTTCATGTCTCCAAGACTTCCACCGCTGAAAGGGAGACACTCTCGACTTTGCACACGGAGTACATTAGCAATTTAGATCCAACATGAAGAATATTATTCCAGCATTTGCATCTCAAAGGCACAATTTTAATGTTTGAGTTTGCACGAGTTGTAATAGGTTTATTGTTTTTTTCTGTTTTCCCCCATACTTTTATATGCAGGAGGGAACATATTCCCACAATTGAAAACTGCAACAAAAAGAGTGCTAATCATTCAGTGAAGGCTGTTGTACCTGTAATTTATTCACAAGGCCCTGCCACCACTCTCATTGATGTAAAACAAAGGAATGGTAATGCCATTCTCATTTCACTGCTGCTTTTGCTGCATTTCAATATGAATGCATTTACAGTTTGCTTGTGGAGAAAAATTAACAACTAATTCATATCAAACAAGACTGTCTGGGTTGTGTCATCTCGCCTGGGGACATTTCAGTCTGACTGGTGGTTATGTATTTGAAGACAGTGATTAGAAAGCAGGCTACTTTCCTGGCTGCTTTCTCCTCATGGCCCGCAGATTTCCAGGGATTTACAACCCCCATTAGTGTTTGATACATCAGGCAAGTTCTTCCTTCGGATGAAAATGTCCCCCATAAAATGTGGTAGCTATCAGAAGTTCTATTGATTGTTCTAAATGTTAATATCTTTAGAGCTGGGACATCTGATATTTCACCATTAAAGCAGCGATAAAGCATGTGATATTGTAATGATATTTACCAACAGCTGTTCAGCTTCTGCTCCCTGGAGTTCCGGGGAAGGGGCTCTGGGTAGTTGTCTTTATTGATCTCTGGAGAAAAAAAAGGAAGAAAAGGCAACAAAAAAGTCTGTGTAAATCTCTCTTAACAATATTTCCATTTCATAAGGGTGAAACAAAGCCAACATCACCCCCTTCGATGTGTGCTACTTTTCAGATGTCTGTAAGATAAACATCAAATCACCCTAACTGTAGCAAATAATTGGTTTCTCACAATGCTGCCAACTCTACACTGTGCACAGATCCTGCATCTTTGGCCTCACATTTTTGGAATAATTTAATATTAAATACTGAGTTGATATATCGGTTGGAAATCACTTTTATTGACAGAATATCTTTCAAAAATATCTATTAACACAGAAATGACTGTCATTACGAGCAAACCCAACCCTAGCAAATTAGAATTAGGTCATACGGTATGTTAGTGTAGTTGTATGTAGTTGTGAAAATGACATGAGGCGTCAGGAGCTCAACCATTGATACAGACCTCTGGAATTCCTGCAATTGGTAGAAAACATGAAAGACTTGATAGCTGCCCCAAAGCAGTCACCAAGCAGGAGGGGTATATTTATGTAGACTGCGGTGCAGTGTAGTTGAGGCTGTTCCGATAATCACTTTGTTAAAACCAGTTGCTTTGTGTGTCCTAGAGTAATTAAGTAGTTAGAATTTTACATTACACTAGTGAAAAATTAACAAAGAGCACATCTGTGGGTCCCATAGGTTTAGTCATTAAAAAGCCCATTATTTTTCAAATTACTTTTTCAATCTTTCAGCTCCTCTAATCCCGAGGTATTTCCCGATAGACCATTGCTGTTCCTGTTTTGAATGACTCCTCTAGGAAAGTTAAACATTTAGGGATGGTGTGTCGTCTTCCGGCGGCCCTACGCCATTATGCTCTGTTTCGCTGGCAGACGCAGTCGGGGAATGCACAGGTATCTCTGCCAAATCATCTGAGGTCCAAAGCACAGTGCGCAGTTCTTGCAATTACCATAATGTGGCAGTGGCAGCTCCTGTCAAATTTCTCAGGGGGGGTAACTGTTGTGAATCGATGATGGCTAAGGTGACCTGTTCAATGGGTTAATTAACCTAAATCAGTTAGAGTAGCTTGACATTGTCACATTGCATTGAACACATCGCATTGTTTTTTTTTTCTGGTACCTCACGTAGCAATACCAGATGGCAATATAAGACAAGGATTATTCCTTCGTTTACAAAGCCTACAGTAGGCTACAGTATTTGTGGACAGCTAGTTAATTGTCAGTCTTGAATGGTGTTTGGTACAATCAGTGAAAGATGAATGAAAAATGAATGAACATTCCCCAGTAATCATCAACAATACGAGTTGCCATGTAAAGGCAGCTACTTTAGCATTAATGAAAAATAAATTGACTCTCACAATCATCTGATTCAGTTATCACATACTGTAGGTCTACATTTTATTCAGGTGCAGCAGATCTAGAATGAAGAGGAGTGGCATTGGGGCTGAGAGTATGCAATGGATAAAACTATTTAGGCGACTTATTACATTTACATTTGCTACACTTATTACTATTTTTTGTGGTTACATCTAAAAGTGGGGAGTATTTGTATGCTATGTCTTTCTTTCTATTTCATTTGATTTGACATAGCATACTGCTCCCTACATACAGTAGCCTCCCTAAGCACGGTCAGAGCCCCTGCACAGCCTTCGTGGGCAGGAGTCCCTGTCCCAGCCGTGTCCAGGCGTGTCCAGGCATGTCCAGGCATGTCCAACAACAATGGACACAATGAGGAACAGTGATTGTATCACAATAGAATCTCTGTGTCTACTAATGTCTACTACAAAAACAGCCACTGCAGGGAATATGGAAACCGTCTTAGCCCCATCCCCATCTCCAGCCCCAGCCCCCTCTTCAGCCCCATCCCGAGGCCCATCCCCCTCTTCAGCCTCATCCCCATCCCCAGGCCCATCTCTAGCCCCATCCCCATCTCCAGCCCCAGCCCCCTCTTCAGCCCCATCCCGAGGCCCATCCCCCTCTTCAGCCCCATCCCCATCCCCAGGCCCATCTCTAGCCCCATCCCCCTCTTCAGCCCCAGGCCCCGGTTGGCAAGATTTCCATCCTTTTAGTCAACAAGCGTTTTGAGCCCCCCTACCTTTCACTACAGTAGACAGGCTGGGCACACCCCCCAACCAGACACAGATCACACTATCCATTTGTCAACACCCTTCGCCACCCCCCCTCCCTCGCCACACACACAACATAAACAAGCATGGAGCTAGAATACAGAGTGAAAGGTAGATGGATTGGATTGGCTGAGATGCATAGCTTCTCTCTCTCTCTCTCTCTCTCTCTCTCTCTCTCTCTGGGAAGTGTGAAGTAAAGTAAACACATGACTACCCAGCGGACAAAGCCCGCAAGAGAGGAGACAACTTCGGTATGTCAACAGCCCATTCAAAATGGTGTCCCTCATGCCAGTGAGGATGCCGGTGTGATTAGAAGAGGAAGGGGGGCAGCCTGTCGACTGGAACCTGGAAGACTAATTGGTCACGATTAAGGTCACAATTAAGACTTCATCTAGAAAGTGAGGGGGTCCTTGAACGGCTGGACTGCAGCAGCAAAACTGATGAAGCTGATCAGGGCCATTATTATTAGTCAAGAGGATTTTCCCACGACTGCAAGGGGAACTGCAAAGGGAGGCACAAGAACTACTGGAGTGTTGTGTGCTGGATGGATGACTTGTGCAGAGGTCATTGCGGATGTTTTTTTTTTAATGCAGGCTAAAGTTAGCCAAGCTGCTAACTTAACCTGGAAACGCAGCAATGCGCTCATGGTGCCCCAGGGCTGAAGGAGCCACCGGAATAGGAAGTCCTGATCTGAAACGCTCAAACAAGGACGATATGACGGGAGAAGGGCACCATGGGAAGCCTTCCAAACCAAGAACTGTAGGAATAAGTGGCCAGTGCAAAGAAATGGTCCCCGTGAGAGAGGATAGTGCAGTCGGCAGTGTCTTTGGGTGGGGGAGGCTCAGCGTGTGTTGCTGGACTTTAATGGGGAGGAGCTGCAGGACCCTCAGACCAGGGCTGCCCGTTTGGGAAGCACAAGTGGGAATGTATTTGGGTACGAGGGGAGGGAGTCGGGTGGAGGGGGGTAGCCCGCTCCCCATAGGCCCCTCAGGAACCAAACGGAACAAACTGCAGGGGATAATGAGCCAGAAATAGGCAATTTTTCCTGTGTTGAAGATGTTTTCTTGACTGCAAGATTCTAGTTTTAAGTTGATGGACTCTAATCCTTCAATAAATATTCCAGAGACCAAATGCACATTCAGGTCAATTTCATTGGAGAACTGGAAACAAAGAAATACAAGGTGGCGTCCAGAGACACCAACAGATACAGTATACCAAAACCCTATCATCATCAATCTATCAACCACTCCTGGTCTGTTTTATTGTTCTAGACGTCCAGGGCCAATATACAGTATAATGAGTTGAGAACTGACTGTATTATTGTGTGACCTGTGGGAACATGCAGACTCTTATTGACAGGACAAGATGAAAGAGGGAAACATTAATTAAATTAACTAATTGATTAGAAGGAGTTAGTACATTTAAAATTAACTTATTGATCAGAGGTTACTATATTCAAGGAAAATAAATGTATTGTATTATATTGTATTTTACTTGATTTCTTATCTTTATCTTTTATTGTGTTTCATTTTATTTTCCTGTTGTTGGTTTATTTCATGTCTATTTGTATGTGAAACACTCCGTTCAAGCACTATTATTATTATTAGTATTATTATTCATATTTGTATTATTATTATTTATTTTATTTTTAAATCATTATTATTGCCTGCCCATCCTCTCAGAAAGGGGGTTCTCTCCTACCCCCCAAAACAGGCACATATTCCACAAAGTTGACCATACATGTCTGTCTTTCTCCTACACCTGATATTAAAGAGTAAAATATTGAATAAAATGTTTTCATTGTAACTCTTGTAGATTAGGAAAAATAGTTCCACACACCAGATATCTCCAATTTAAAAAGTTTTTATTTATTTATTTATTGCGAGTGCCAAAGTAAGGTGACATTTAAGGCTCTTCCTTAGACAGTCTGAGTTTCCTGAGTCTGAGGAACAGCCTCACCTAACTTTTGCACTCCCAATAAAATAAAATGAAATTAATCGGAGCTATATGTGGAACTCTATTTTTCCTTATGAACATATTGAAACCACACTTTTTTTTTTACTGATCACTCGACAGTTGGGGCCTCTGCAGTTGGAGCCTCAGCAGTCAGGACCTCCCTAGTTGCTGGCAGTGATTGGTCAGCATGTAGGTAGCGCCATTGCTGCCTCATGCATTACAGGTAGCAACTGCCACATCCTGGTGTTTTGGCGAGGTGGGGCAGGCTGTGGTCACACGGCAGAAGTTGGCAGCAGAGCCCATACGTCTGCCTGGAGATGCACTGGGGCGTGTGCGGCTGAAGTTGCTTGGCTCTTCAGGGGGGTATTCCAGAAAGTGGGTTTAGTGCAAATCCTGAGTTCGCTAAACCTCAAATAAGGGAAAGCCTGGGTTTTCCGTTCCAGGAAGACGGTTAAGTCAAACTCGAGAAAGAAGGGCAAGTCAAACCCGTTCCAGGAAGAGAGTTAACTGACAGCGTGGGTCAGTTACCATGGTAACTCACTCTGGGAACCAAACCTGCTCGCTAGCAGGTTTACTCTAAAAACCCAGACTGTCTCCCCGTCTCTCCCTACCAGATGAGGAAGCGCATTACTTTGTGAAGTTTTAAATGCATGCATGTTTCACCGGGAGAGGATTTTAAGACTTTGATGGGATGTCCTATCATTCCCCGAGGATTATTTAATAACGTTACCGTTTTTCCGCAAAACTCCAGTATGTATCTAAATAACATTGGGCCTCATTCACCAATATCTTCTTAACTTCTGTTCTTAAATGTAAGAACGTTTCTAAGGAAAGCTCCCGTCTGATTCACGACATGTTCGTAAACCGCTGGATGAGTTCGCACCTGCCTTCTCTTAAAGGAGAATGCTCTTTTTCGACAACCTGGACCTTATTTACAGCATATTATATGACCTTTGACTCACCTAGATAACTTTAGTGTAAATCGGAGGCCTGTAGAAGAAATTTAAAATCCAGCGCGAGCCAAGTATATCCATGTAATGGTAGCTGACGGGGCACCGAGAATGCAGCTTCTAAAAAGTTTTTTCTGCTGTGAAACCGAGGTTGCCGATGTCAGGACTTATAAATTCCAACCTCAGGGTTAGACCCAGACTTTATTGAACCCGCTTTCTGGAACAGGCCCCAGCGGTTCACACACTTTCCAGACAACAACAAACAACATCAACAACAACAGAGACATCTGTTCTGAAACCTGATACTTTAAACTCTAGCAAGTCCACTTGGCCAGACCAGACATTGGAGAAGGTGCTCAAAGGGGACTGGCAATTGATTTCTGATTTGATTTGATCATCTTTATTTTCCCTAGGGGCAATTCAGTTTGCAAACAGTGGTCAACATACACATCATACAACATACAAAAAATAAAAAAACATACATGCAAATAACAGCCTAACATACTGTACAAGGGGTGTCATAGTAAAACTGCAACGAGTTATAAAACACTAGGAGCCCATCAGTCCTAAAGTGTGAATGCAATAGCATCTATGCCCACATCTTTTGAAAAACCTAACCTCCAAGCAAACAATAACCTCATATACTCTGTTTGATTTGGAAGGAGTCGAAACTCTGAAGAGGGTGTTGAGGGACCGCCAGAACGGCTTTTGCCCTCTGAGTGACTCTAACTTGGTAAACATAATTCAACTTAGTGCCCATGGTCTTTTGGCAGAGTTTAACAATCTTGCCCAGCCTATTCTACCACACTGATGTTGCCAAACCAGCAAATCATTGCAAAGGTTACCATTGACTCAATAAAAGATGAATAAAACCTTTTGAAGAGCGATGAGAACATTAAAGCCACTGAACTCTCTCAAGGAGATCCTCAGGGCTATTGTGCCTGTTGGTTTCAAAACACCTTTGCTATACGCATCCCGCTGTGCCTTAAGTATGTTGAACGCTGTGCAATCAGTCATGAGTAGTTGTTGTGTGGATATAACTTGTTTTGGCTATCTGCCCTTGAAAGGAAATGTGTGTGGACACAGTATGTGTTGGTTAAACCCCAATTCTGCAGCAGCTTGCATTGTTTACTTTCCAGGTCTACGGCGACCTGGCATCATGCTGAAGAACAGACATTCAGCTTTAATGGTTGCCATGTCAACAGTGCCATTCCATTTGGCCTCCAGGGTCCTCACAACACAATAAGGATGCCGTTGATTCTGTTGAGTTCAAAACTATACATGTCGTTCTCACTAACCGCTGTAGAGCAAGTGTTTGACGATAGCAGGGCAGCCGTTTCAAATTATAAGATGAACTTTAATAATCCCTGTGGGAGAAAATTAGGAATTAAGTTGTTTGTATTCAAAACCTAAATGTATAAGACAGAATAGAAAAAGTGTCAGTTCTGCTTTAGTTGAGCAATAACACACTCAATGTCGTGTTTTATCGTGGTTATTGGCTCGGCTCCGCTGTGGTCGTAGGCAGGAGAGCGCAGCTTGAGTACCGTAACCAGCACAGCCGAGCCAATAATCACGGTAATGCATGCCCTCGAGTGTGTTATTGCTCTTATATACAAAAGCACTGCACTATCGTTAAATGTTTCTTTGAAAAAGATGAGTTTGTCGTGTTCAATTTCACTAAACTGTGTCGCTTTCAAACCTCCGCAATCCAAAATAGTTCTCTGATGATTTGCCCGTTGGAATATCATGGTTATTGGCATGGCTACGAAGGCGTCTTGGCCAATCACAATGTGCGGTTGGAACTAGCTGTTGTTTAAAATATATTCAGGCATAAAAATTGGTTAATAGCACCATGAAGTTAAGTTGGTGTAATGTGGGCGGTATTTACACATTTAGATAAATAGTTTACTGACGCCAGGAATATTGCTGAGACTTTGCAACAGTGATAGTGTGGCTTTCTACCGTTGGGGCCTTTGACAGTGGTAGCTTTTATAAAAGACAACACTAAGAGAGAGCTTTGACAAGCTCCGCCCCCCATACTAAATCTTTATCATTTTAGGTGATGGCCTGACCCCTAAGACTCATGCTGGTGAGGGGGTGCTCATTAATACAACTTTCAAACCTCCTGGCTCATCCCTTCTTTTTTCCGGGTGCCTGTGACCTTTCCAGGAGTGCTGCTATCAAATAAGGCCCTCCGTGGTAGCCTTTGAGTCTGGAGAACAAAGGAGAGTAAAAAGTGGCATTCTGGGGGATTCTCTGTGATACTACAGGAAGCAGAAAGAAGGAAAGAACATGGTGCATGACCTTAATATCTCCCTCTTACATTGCATTACATTACTGTACATTGCATTACAGTCGTTTATCAGACACTTGTATCCAAAGTGACAATAATTGCATTTAACATAACTGTAGGTAGTCAGTGTACCGCTAGTCGTCAGAGCTCACAAGTGCATCTCCTTTCTAAACAAGTGACTAAGAGCATAACCTAGTGCTTAAACCAAAGTGCAAGAGTAGCAATATAAATCCAATAGGTGCTTTAAAGGACAATGCTTGTTTTTGACAACCTGGACCTTATTTACAACATATTATAAGACGTTTGACTCACCGAGATCACTTTGGTGTAGTTCGGAGGCCTGTAGAAGAAATTTAAAATCCAGCGCGAGCCAGTATATCCATGTAATGGCGGTGGTGGGGGCACTGAGAATGCAGTTTCTAAAACTCTATTTTCTGCCGCGAAACGGTTGTTTTCATCAATCAGTCTTTATGAATCGCTAGTTGTGCTTACATAGAGTGTAGGCCTGTTGTGGTTGTTCACATGCCTCTGTGATATGATCTTTAGAAACGTCTTTCGAAACGAAATAGCTTCCCCACTTGCTCCAGCACGCTTGCGCACAGCGCGCAATCGTTGCTCCAGCACGCTGTGCGCATGCGTGCCGGAGCAAGTGAGGAAGCTATTTCGTGTCTAAAGATGTTTCTAAAGATCATATTACAGAGGCATGTGAACAACCACAACAGGCCTACGCTCTATGTAAGCACAACTAGCGATTCATAAAGACAGATTGATGAAAACAACCGTTTCGCGGCAGAAAATAGATTTTTAGAAACTGCATTCTCGGTGCCCCCACCACCGCCATTACATGGATATACTTGGCTCGCGCTGGATTTTAAATTTCTTCTACAGGCCTCCGAACTACACCAAAGTGATCTCAGTGAGTCAAACGTCTTATAATATGTCGTAAATAAGGTCCAGGTTGTCAAAAACGAGCATTGTCCTTTAAGAGTGAGGATCCTGATTGTAGGGTTAACTACCTAACCCTAACCCTTCTTCTTCTTTGTTTGGGTGTAGATGTTTCACCCCCCCAACAGAGATGTGGAGATGTGCCCGGATATATGACCCCTCACCCAGGCTCGGGGCTATCCTTTTACCACCCCGAGCCTGGGTGATGGGTCATATATCCGGGCACATCTCCAGGAGCCATGTCACCGTTTCGTCGTCCACAACCGTCAGGCCATGCATTCCATTGGGTGTTCGATATATCGGACAGTCCTGGATGACGTGGTCTGCGGTTTGTTCCTCGGCGCCACACTCGCACGCCGCACAGGATACCAAGCCCCATCTGTGCATCGATGAGCGGAAGCATCCGACGCCGGTCCGGAGGCGGTTAAGCCTCACCCACGCTGGTCTGGGTAAGTCCATTCCGGGAGGGGAAGGTCCGGCGGCCGGGATGAAAACACAAAGTTTGGAGGTGTTTGCCTCCCACTCCGCACGCCAGGTGTGGTCCGCCCATCCGGCCTCGCTGATGTTAAGATCTCTGCATTTCTGCAGGAGACCCCGTGTGGCAGGAACAAAAGGGTGTCTCGACTTCAGACGCCGGGGAGGCTCCGCTGTTACAGTGAGCCTGTCATGGAACAGGTGGTTAGGCTCCACGGCCCGGCAAGCGAGACGTGCTCTGGTTCCTTTGCGGTGGATTACGCAGTGTTTTTACCCCGGCGCCCCAGCCTGATTGGACCAGTCGCCTCAACGCCACACAAGCTGCTAACTTTCTGCGCAGTGACTCGAGGTGTCGGCGGAACGTGAGCGACCTGTCCAATGTCGCGCCAAGGTAGGTTGGTTCGGCGCTGCATGGCAGGAGTGTTCTGTGGGACATACACTTTCACCATCTTTAAAGAAAATATCTGAGATAAAGGTAAATATTCAGCCAAAATGCTTTCCTCTGTTCTTCAGTACAAGCCTACTTCAGAGTGTATTCCTCAAGATTGCTCAAAATAACTCCGCTGTAGCTCTGATGACAACTTTTATTAATTTCTCCAGGAAATAGAGACGTTATATCACAATTAAGTCACTACTGTAACTCTAATTATAGTGTGATTAATGGTATGGTAATTGCTACCCTTTAAAGGAACACATTAACTTGGTCAGAATAAATCATATTGAGTAAAAGCTTCTGTATTAAAACAATGAAACACACAGTATATAGACTTTGAAATTAGTATTAAAATATATTTGAAATCGCAGCTACGACAACTGTCAGACTAATCATACAGCAGGAAAATTCCTTCACCAGTATAACACTTTTCTGCAGGCTTAGATACAGATTTGTGAAGGTAAAGCTACTCAGTAAAATCTAGAAAACTTCATTCATACTGTATGCATCATATTAACTGGGTGTGAAGAAAGAGACGGGGATGGGCTGAGACATTGGTCTTAGTAGACCACCTGTAATTTCCCACATATCGTCCATACCTGGTATGGACTCCTGCCAGTTCTAAAAGCCAGGTCCAAGAGACATGGAGAGGCAGCGTTCAGTTTCTATGCCCCCAACCTCTGGAAGACCTTGTCAGACTACCTAAGAAGGGCTGAAACAATGGACATCTTTAAGCGAGATCTCAAGAAGTACTTTTTCAGTCTAGCCTACAATCACTAGCCATGACCTAGAGACACAGAAAGGCAGCCTCCAGCCTGGTTTTGAATCCTCTGTATACTTGGTGTATATCCTGTTATGCACTGTGTTGTATATACGGATGCTGGTTGCCCTGCAACTGGCACGTTCTGTTTTAATATCTGTGTTGCTTTTTATGGCTCTGCTTGCTACTAACCCTTTTCTGCCTCTCCTCTCCCTAGTGCCTCTCTCTCTCCCTCCTACTGTACCTTCTGACCAGGTCCAGTGGATGCCCCACTTTACCTGAGAAAGGCCCCCTGCCCCCTTGTGACTAGCTCCTTCCCACTCTGTGTCGTCAGCTGTCCCTATCCAGCCAACCCCACCCCTTTTTACCCTTGGCTCTCTGCGTTTCCCCACCTCTCTTCTCTTATGAGCCTGTTCTGCTAAGTGCTTACTGTGCTTTGTTATATGATTCACTTAAACATCATACTAGAGACTACAGGGATAGCTAACACATAATGGCCTACCCTGTAGGCAACTTCTCTGTAACTATTTGTGCACTCTATCATGTCTCTCTTATGAAGTATTTAGCCCATGTTTACTCTTCAAACATAACTCATAATAGTTCATTTTCTTTCCCCAAAATTCTGCCTGTGGGTGTTTATAATGTGATCTGTGTTAAAGGTACTGTAGTAGTGCTGGTCCAGATGGTTTGGAAGGTAAATTTGTTAAATTAGCAGCTCATGTGTTGATGTATCCTCTTGCAGATTTATTTAAAGGAGTAGTAAAGGGAAAATGCATGTTTAGCCCTGTTTTAAGGTTACTTATGAATGATCATAAGTAACCTTAAAACAGGGCTAAACATACAATGGTTCAGATCAAAACGTTGACAAAACTAGCACTTTTGAGTGCCTCACTTGCTCCAGCACTAATGCGCACAGCGCGCAATCGTTGCTCCAGCACGCTGTGCGCATGCGTTTCCCCATAAAAACACATTTTAATGCAAGGTGTAAACAGGGTTTCTGTCTCATATATGACTCATTGGATCGGATGCCACTTAAAGCTAGAAGACAACTTCATTGGACTCAATTCATTTTTAAACGCATTCATTTTAATTATCCTCTATACTGTATTTAAAAGAGTATCTGGTCCCAGTAGATCCTCCTATCTACTTTGACATTTGCACGATCTCTGTTTCAATGTCCCTAGAATTCTTAAAGAAGTAGGGCACAGGTCATTTTCACACAAAGCCCCTTCCATTTGGAATAACCTCCCCTCCTCTCTATATATTACTTCCTACTTCCCCATCTTAAAACAACTTGTTCATGTTTTTAATTTAATCAACTTGATTATTTTTATTTATGTCAATATCACCATTATTACTACATTACTATTTATTTTGGTCACTGAAGTTCATTCCTCTGAATAATATTGGTGGTTGTGGGATGTGGAGGGTGGCCTGGTGTTGCCATGTAGTTGTTCACTCACTTCTGTGCTCTACGGGGCGGGTGGGTGTTTGGGTGGTCGGATGGTGAAGCCAGGCTGTGTAGGTGAGTGGGAGTTGATGAGCTGTGTGTGTATCTACAGGTATGTTGTTTGTATAGTCTGTAACTTTGTGTCTTATGTCTGTACCTTCTTGTACATTATTTGTGTTTTAGGACCCCCTCAAAAATGAGATGATACATCTCAAGGGGCTATCCTCAATAAATTCAATTAAATTCAATGTTTACTGCTCTGTATATGTTCTTAGCCAAAAGACAAACATTTTCCAGGAGCTTGCTCCATCGTCTCGTTGAGAGAGGTAATAATTTTTACAGCTCACTTTTTTGGCCCCCTGGTGAAACTGTTTTTCTTCTTCCCTCTGAAATATGTACAGTAGGGATGGGACTTATGCCTACCCCCAGCACATTGTGTTGCCTCTGTGTATGAAATGCGCTATTCAAACAGCTTGATTTGATTTGATTTCCTCCCCATGACTCCTAGCAGCTTTATCTGACTTGAAAGATTGCATTGCAACTTTAATTTCCCAAAAAGATTAGTTAGTTTTTACTTCCCTGAGCAATTAAACATTGCAGAGCTCAGACAATTATCTTTAATTTAAACGAGTGGTGGGATGCCTGGTGCTTGATGCCAGTTCTCTGTTTCTACCTCACACCAACACTCGTTTAGTTCCCCTAATGGTCTGCAACTCCTGGATCCACAAAGAAATCCTCAGAGTAAAAGGTTTGTTGCGGATTTGTTTATTAAAGCATTGAGGTGAGCAGAATAGACAAATCGCTTTATTGGTCAACTCATGTGTATTAATTACAGCAGGCAGTAACATACACACACACACACACGCGCACACACACACACACACATAAATATATATCCCAGTACCTGGAGCAAGCGGCAGCTGTAGTGTGGCTGCCTGGAGCTAGTCTTGGGGTTAAGTGTTTGCTCAAATCACAAAATGGTTCGGAGCAAAAAAACAGCTCAGTTCTCAGCTGGGGATTGACACAAGCGGACTTCTGTTCACCTGCCCTTCTGCCCTGCTGCTGGGCCGATTACTAAATTACTAACCCAGCGGACTGTTGTTCACCATAAGAAGTATAAACAAATGGTAAATGCATGCTACTATTTAGTCATAATAGGTCAGCATTTCTGTAAACACCGATGAAGGCCGAAGGGCTAAAACGCATTCTCTCTGTCTGCTGAACACTGTGCATTATGGGTTATATAGAGAGTGCGGATTCCCCCTTATGGGGCCTCTTAGTATTGCCATGGTGATCAATGGTTTTAAAGCATTTTTAAGATGTGATTTCATGCCTGTATTTGTACCAACTGCCTTTGTGCAGGTGAACAGGCTGTAATTGGTAGATAAGCCACATTGCTACAACACACATTTCTCACTTACTACCCAATTGTGAAACTCCAACTATCCAGCATTTCCTGTGATCTTTCTTGAGTTGTGAAAAAAAGATAAGAAATCTGTCTTGTCTTTGGTTTGAGGAAAAGCTCAACCCAATTAAGATTTATAATGATGAACATGACGATCATGTACATCGGCTCTGTGGTGATTACCCAAAAGCAAAGCAGGCAGGAAGGGACACCTACGTGTGATTGGGTTAATTGGATGACCCTATCCATCTCAATTAAAGATTTTAAGAAGGAATTTCCCCAAGTAGATGTGCAGAAATTTACAATTTGGTTCCCCCTGTGGGGTTGCTCCATATAATTGCTGAGAGATGTGAGTGTAACTCGACAGTGTGCAGTGCGGTTCTGTGTGCTTGTTCAGTTTTAGTTAGAAAACGCAGGTCCAATGTGAAGATCCGCAAGCCCAAAGTTAGTCGGAACAGGCTCAAGCCAATTAAAAGGCTAAGTATTACTCTCACAGTTGTCTAAGTTCCAACACTATCATGATTGATACAATTTGCTTTTATTTTGAATCATCACCTCTTTCTTTCTTTGTGGTCTCAGTATTGGGGTGTAGATCTCTTTATAGGTGTACAGTTGGTGCCACTGTAATTCATCAAGTCCCCCAACGTTTCGGCTTTTGGAATTGAGTGACACACCAATCGCCAGGAGTCGTAGATGAGCTGGAGATCTGGGGAGCTTAGCTGACAGTAGTTAGCTGCTCTGTGTGATGGTGGGGACCAGTTGACAATGCAGTAGGCTACTTACCAGCATAACTAATTGAAAGCAGTTGATCTTCGTCATCATGCCATGATTAAATTATTTCAGTCCTAATACCCATAAAATAACTACTCGCTAGCTGAATCAATCCTTCCCAACATGCTACCAATAGCTACCTGTTTAGAAGCTAATGTGTATCCTAGCTAGTTTGTGCCAGCTGCAGTGGACGGAGGCTGAGCGTTACATACATATATGATATTCTCAGATAAGCCGAGGTACACTTTAACAGTGTTCTAGTCCCGGGGGAATTCACCAAGTACAAGGGGTACCAACTGTAATTCATGTTCATTCAAAAACTGTTTTAAGATGTTATCAAAAGCTATTGAACTAGTAATAATACAACAGGCTGTGTCTATGATATTCAATTATTCCTTCTGATGTAACACTCTGTTTCTAGATTAGATTACAGCTGTAAGAACATCTGGTTGTCTGATACTGTAGCTTAATTGTTTTTGTAGTAGTTTAGTATTTGTCACTCAGGAATATTTTCTAGGGTTCTTGAATATAATAATAATAATAAGAAGAAGAATAATGGATTGTTTCAATTTGGTCATGCCACTCTCACTAAATATCGCAGGGGAGTAACAAACTGTTATTTAGTTTACTGTGTAAACTGAGCGAATAGTGGCATTATTCCATTTCATACCACCAGTATAGTGATTAACCTTTAAACTGAAAAATAAATTGCACTCCAAGTAGAGCTTCTATTTAATCTGGAATAGATTTAAAGGAAAATGCTCGTTTTTGACAACCTGGACCTTATTTACGACATATTATAAGAAGTTTGACTCACCGAGATCACTTTTGTGTTGTTCGGAGGCCTGTAGAAGAAATTTAAAATCCAGCGCGAGCCAGTATATCCATGTAATGGCGTCGGGACGGGGCAACGGGAATGCAGTTTCTCAAAATCCATTTTCGGCCGCTAAACGGTTGTTTTCATCAATCAGATTGCATGAATCGACAGTTGAGATTCCTATACGCGAGCCATTGTTGTTTTGGTTTTCAAATACGTGGTCTTTAGCCTCTGTAATATGATCTTTACACGCCTCTCCCCCACTTGCTCCAGCACGCATGCGCACAGGCCAGCGCGCAGACTGGCTATTCTCCCTCACATTCTCTGCGCTACGATCGGATTGTTGCTGACGAATGACGACGACAATATTCTCGGCACCAACTACGATCGTAGCGCAGAGAATGTGAGCCGGAGAATAGCCAGTCTGCGCGCTGGCCTGTGCGCATGCGTGCTGGAGCAAGTGGGGAAAGGCGTGTAAAGATCATATTACAGAGGCTAAAGACCACGTATTTGAAAACCAAAACAACAATGGCTCGCGTAGAGGAATCTCAACTGTCGATTCATGCAATCTGATTGATGAAAACAACCGTTTAGCGGCCGAAAATGGATTTTGAGAAACTGCATTCCCGTTGCCCCGTCCCGACGCCATTACATGGATATACTGGCTCGCGCTGGATTTTAAATTTCTTCTACAGGCCTCCGAACAACACAAAAGTGATCTCGGTGAGTCAAACTTCTTATAATATGTCGTAAATAAGGTCCAGGTTGTCAAAAACGAGCATTTTCCTTTAAGTGGTGTGCTAAAAACAGTGTAAAATACCCTTTTACATTGATCATGGGTATTCATGGTAGCCAGGGAGTGTCATCTGCCTGTGTACCACTAGGGTGTGGTTTCTGGGCACACTCCATCAGTCCCAACACCACCTATAAGGGATTGATTTCCCCTGGCAGCTTGGCCCATCTATTGCCACAAACATTGGCAGGAACGCAGTCTCATCATGTTGACATAGTCACAGAATCCCCCCCCCGCCTGCCTCGGTCTGCATTGTTCCTGAGGCACAAAGAAAATGACAGGATGTGGTGGGGGGGCCGTGGGGACGTGGGGAGGCCCCTGGGGAAGGGCCACATTCATTCTGAATCCACTGTTAACCTCATGTTGTCTTTACTGTTGTGTGGAGACGTTCTAAGGTAGGCTGGCTCTGTCGCCGATGAGTCGCTAATGAAAGGCGTGCATTCTCTGGACATCCCCCCGCCTCTGTCATTTAAGCAATAGACCACTCGAGGCAGTGGGTTACAGGGGATTTTACCACGGGGCCTAAAACCCCCGTGGCTGTGGTAAAATCCCCTGTAACCCACTGCCTCGAGTGGTCTATTGCTTTTCTACAACGGTTACTACATATATATATTCACAAAAAACACTCAGTAGTAACATTCAATCATTTATTTACTGATCATTCTTATCATTCTGATCATTCTTCTTCCGCGATAGGCTATAGTTCTGAATTAAATGGTTGCCAGGCAACATAGGCTATCTCACCTATTTGGGTTGGCCTTGTTCACATAAGCCATAAGGCATAATTCGGGTGGTTCACGTTTATTTGAATATTTCCAGCCATGGTGCAGTTATTAAAACAGTTCTCCAGAGCACTCGTTTTTGCTGGTAGGGGTGTGGAAGTGTTGGAGTTGAACTGATGAGTGCGTAATTGTAATAGGATACGAAAAAAGCAAGTTTGCCGCGAGTGGTTGCTATGCAAAGCATAGCCTACCGCTTGATTTTATCAATGGCCTCGTCAATGAGATGAACGCATTAATATTAATTGTTATGCAGTCGCAGCTTGGGTTACAGAGTATTTTACCACGGCTGCTAGCCAATCAGAATCAAGTATCCAAACTCTCCGTTGTAGAAAGAGTATTTTACCACGGCTGCTAGCCAATCAGAATCAAGTATCCAAACTCTCCGTTGTAAAAAGAGTATTTTACCACGGCTGCTAGCCAATCAGAATCAAGTATCCAAACTTTTCGTTGTAAGAAAAAGTATTTTAACACGGCTTCCAGCCAATCAGAATCAAGAAACAGAACTAACCGTTGTAGCCTATCAACTGTGATCCATAACAGATGTGGGAGAGATGCTCTGCCTCCCCCTCAGAGACACCTTTCAAATATGTTAATTTGCAGTGGTTTGTCACTGACGACGTTCAGGCCTGCGTAGTGCGATAAGCAAATCGACGTGCTGATATGAAGTTGTGCATCGAACAACATTGACAGCAACAATCTCAACCGTGTTATGTGTTCTCTCACTTCATTCAGATTCCTGGGCTCAGTTCATCAGGAGGGGGAAAAGGCTCAAACGGAGTATTTACGTCGTAAATACGTAAATAAGTTGTAGACGGACAAATGACGGACAGATGCAGTGACGCAGGAATCAATTTAACTCGCTGGCAGGTAAGAAAATTATAGCCATTTCCTGTTTTAATTGTCGTTGGCTGTGCAAATATTAGACTGAATCAGACTTGACACAAAGATTCCTCTACTACAGAAATACAAGAAAAGTAGTCAGACAGCACGTGTTTGTTTACTGTACATGTTAGTTATGTTTGTGCTATCAAGCATGGGTGTATTATAGTTACAACACAGGAGACTGCCCTCTAATCCAATCTGTGTACTTGGTTAACATACAGTAGACAGTATTCCCACAGAATGTGAAGGACGCTCAGGATGTTTATTTGTCATACAGTATGTCAGCGGGAATGTTTTCTCGTCTTGGGTGTGTGTTGTGGCCTTGAGGCTCAATAGTTCATCCTCGCGCTGGCCTCTGGCCAGCCTTGATATTTGTCCAGTGATTGAATTTCACAGTCCAGACGGATTCTAAAGCATTCTCCTTCACTGAACAGAACTGCAGCAGACAGTTGACAGTTCTGAGAGTTCACACTGTATGAGAAGTTATCCCTGAACCGCAATCAATAATATTTTTTTCACTGCGTTCAAGACGAGCTAAATTGAGGTTTATACAACTTTTAACCATGTGCCCAAGAGCGTGTTGGTATCGGGATTCTGTTCTCCACAAGGTGCTTACTATTGGTATTTTGTTATTACAAAAGGTGCAGCCAACATGCATGAAGCCATGTGCCACAGGTAATTGGTTTGCTAATGGTGACGGCACACCTGGCCATAGTATCTGAATTTAGCTGTGGAAGCGTTGTTTGCTTGGACACCAGCAATTAGCTGACCAGACTGGAGCAGTCCTGCTTAAGGTCTGGACCAATTACTTCCCAAACATCAGGTATAATAATTAAACAAATGATTCACCATGATTATGTTTGACTTATGCTAGAAAGGAAATCAAAGAGGACTGGCTGCAATGCTATCTTAGCCTGTTATAGAAGCAGGTGAAGTGAACAAGGTCGTGCATTTCCTTCAGAGCACTCAGCTCCACGACTAGACAACAACGTCAGCAATACTGAGGTAAAGCAACAGCCATGGAGGTTCATTCAAATACAGCCTTACTACACATGGATATTTGAGATTCATGCCATGTGCCACCTGTTCATTAGTTAAAACTCTTCAATGCGTATAAAGTGAACCTTGTTTTAATCTAGGAAGGAGACAGATGTGAGTAACATTGATGGATATCATAGTGTATTAAACCACCCATGAATATGTTTGACTTCAAACCGAAGCTCTGCCCCATTAACCGTGCACATTTTAATGTGGATTAATGATTAAACAGCCAAGTTTGGCCACACTCAATTGCAGAAGTAATGTCCTGGATTCATGGAAGACCAGTCGACCATTTTGCTTACTGCAACACATCTGTAAAACCCAGAGAAGACTGTGATTCACTCAAGGCCACACACACACACACACACACACACACACACACACACACACACACACACACACTGCAGCATCTGCCAACTTGGCCACTTTACTCGTTTGTATCTTCACTTGACTGCAGGATCAGCTCTTTAATGTAAATTATTTTCACACATTTATTGATTTCATATAAAAGACTTAAAGCGAGGTTGTATATGTTTGCTCAAAAAGTACAGGCTGTGTTTAAAGGTAAAACTGCAGGGTCAAAAATAAGCAAGTAATAATTTAATAATCTCAGTATTTAACCGTTGGATGGTTATACACTTTTCAAAATAATTTACCCTGTAAGATTGAACCAAACATACTCATCATTCTCCTTAGATCTGCCAGTTTGCCACTTGCTTATCCCTTGAATCCAGTCGGTGATGGTAAGAAATACGTAAGGGATAATGAACGAGGGGCGGGTCTTTGTGCTGTTTAAATGACCGACGCGGAGGTAGTGAACTGCCCGAGGCGTAGCCGAGGTCATTTAAACAGCACAAAGACCCGCCCCATGTTCATTATCCCACTTATACAACGGCCTTTCAACAGAAAACATCATTCTAAGAAAAAAATACATCTATTGCTCATATTAGCTTTGAAAAGTTGATAATTCATGGTTAGAGTTATACAATTTCCATAGCAACCAGTAACTTTTATAATCCCTCTCCACCCAAATCTAACGTTATGACGTTATCACTCGTCTAGACCCAGGAAGCAGTCTCATTTTATTAGTAGGCTAATTGTTGTTGTTATTAGCAGCAACAGCAGCAGTAGTAGTAGTAGGCCTAGTAGAAATAGTATGCCTATAATAATAATAGAGACAACAGGAATAGGCTATTAGTTGTTTTTATTTAAAAAAATTATTTAAAGAGAGAGAAAAACCATGAAAAGGCTGTGTTCAGAGGGGAGGACAGGCTGCTCAGTTCCTATAGGCTAGCCTACTTGCAAGCTTATTTTGCCAAGTTGAATTGGACATTTCCATTCATTGTGAAATTGGACATAGAGAAGGGCAGTTATAAGGCTAGATTTGCATCTGTGCCCCGTGACTGCCATTATTTGCTGGGCTCTTGTTTAGGTGAACTGTGCATTGACTTAGAACATGTTTGATGCCGGGCGTATATACCGGGCGTTGTGGAGAGATAATGTATGCCTCTCGAATGCGTCTTGGCCAATCACAATCGAGTATTCACACAAGCCGTTGTATAATGTACAGTAAGTGTCTCATTGGGATCCTGCAACAGAGGTTAAGAGGTTAAGACCAGTGCTTCAGAATAAAGTGCTAGCAGAGCCTAACTTTCATCTTGAAAGTCTTGGCCTCGCACCTGGTCACCGTTCCGCTGGGGGCTTCGAGTATATAACCCTTCCTCTGTTTGTGAGTATATAACCCTTCCTCTGTTTGTGAGTATATAACCCTTCCTCTGTTTGTGAGTATATAACCCTTCCTCTGTTTGTGAGTATATAACCCTTCCTCTGTTTGTGAGTATATAACCCTTCCTCTGTTTGTGAGTATATAACCCTTCCTCTGTTTGTGAGTATATAACCCTTCCTCTGTTTGTGACAGTATATAACCCTTCCTCTGTTTGTGAGTATATAACCCTTCCTCTGTTTGTGAGTATATAACCCTTCCTCTGTTTGTGAGTATATAACCCTTCCTCTGTTTGTGAGTATATAACCCTTCCTCTGTTTGTGACAGTATATAACCCTTCCTCTGTTTGTGACAGTATATAACCCTTCCTCTGTTTGTGAGTATATAACCCTTCCTCTGTTTGTGAGTATATAACCCTTCCTCTGTTTGTGAGTATATAACCCTTCCTCTGTTTGTGAGTATATAACCCTTCCTCTGTTTGTGAGTATA
This sequence comes from Borostomias antarcticus, assembly GCF_949987555.1. NCBI lineage: Eukaryota > Metazoa > Chordata > Actinopteri > Stomiiformes > Stomiidae > Borostomias > Borostomias antarcticus. The sequence goes on along the minus strand of NC_140247.1, from coordinate 24,654,624 downwards.
TAACCCTTCCTCTGTTTGTGACAGTATATAACCCTTCCTCTGTTTGTGACAGTATATAACCCTTCCTCTGTTTGTGACAGAAGCAACTCCTCGTGAGCGCATGACACTCTTCATTTCGCTCTGTTGTCAGCTTAAGCTTGGAGTTCGGAACCCTAAGTGGTGCTGATGGCAGCAGGTAACCCCCCCCTCCCTCTCTCTCTCTCTCTCTCTCTCTCTCTCTCTCTCTTTCTGTCTTTCTTTCACTACAGCACCTCTCAAGCCAGCCCCCTATGCTTGGAGCCAGGCGTTGAGGAGGGCCTGTTCTCCCCTCTCCTTCTAGCCACTTCTCAAACCAATAACATTGGTTGCTTTTTCGAGGCACTTGATTTGCCGCCATATTTTACCCACACACCTTCATGTTGACATCCCATCCAGAAGTCTGATTTTGCATCCTCTTTACGGGTCCTAGTGCAGAATACTTACAAAGTCCTGATACTATGAACGTACGTCTAAACCAGCAAACTTAGACAATCAGGTAGACGTTCGACTAACTGTTGTCTGTGAACGTTGTATTGCAATTGATTAGATTAAATGTCTAGTCTCGTCTTGAAATGGGTAACCTTCACCTGTAATCTCCCAGGCTTCGAACCTACACGGATGATAGGAGAGCTTCATTGTCATTGGAGTGTGATCTTTTGATGTGCTAGCCTACATATCCCCAATCCAGCTAATTAGCATTAATTGTTTACTCATGCCCTGTAGTCTAAGAGAGGGAGCAGAGCAGCACGGATGTTCCCTGGAATACGTACAGTACTGTGACAGTGTGTGTGTGTGTGTGTGTGTGTGTGTGTTTGTACGTGTGTGTGTGTGTGTACGTGTGCGTCTGCACATGCACGTTAGCAAGAGCATAATCAGAGCCGCTTCGGAACTTTACAAGAAGTCATTAACAGTGAAGACTATTGTGCCGACGCCACATTCCAGAGGCGCTCCACAGCAGCTTGTGCGGTGAGGGCTGATTGAACCGGAGCCCTTGAAAGGCGGAGAGAGATGTCAGGTTCCCTGCGCCCTGTCGCGCCCCATCTGCCTGCCTCGTCGGCGACACCGTCAGACCTGTTTGTAAGGAAGACGGGGTTTGAACATCAAAGAACAGCCGTGCTACCTAGAGACACTAACGATTACAGTAGTGAGGGATCCGGGGGGTGTTCCAGAAAGCAGGTTTTAGCGAAAACTCTTGAGTTTGCTAACGCTGGGATTGAATCGAATTGAGTCTCAGGGTGAGCAAACTCTTGTTGAGTTTTCACTAAAACCGCTTTCCGGAACACAACCCCGGTGAAAAGGTGACTTGGTGGAGTTGGGTTTGGCATGTAAATTCCAAATGGCCAGGGACATTTTTCAGAGAGACGATTGCAATGGCAACACGAGACAAATGAAGGGTAATGTGTCCCTATACCCAAAAGTTAGGATTCCACATGGGTACTGTATCCATTGATTACCACTGTGGCTATTGAAAGGCTAGGATAGGTCAACATACTCCCGATGTGATTTGAGAGTGTATTGTAATAGTTATTGACATACAGTATTATAATGTGTGTATAACTGCATAAACACTGTTCCTAACCATGGATACATTGCTGCATAGTGAAACGGTTCCACTCTGTTGGGTATTTTCTCATTAACACCAGTATCTCCCCTCTGCTGTCCAGTGTGAGTCCAGAGGTCTGGGTCTCCTGGGAAAGACGCTGCCAGATATAGAATACCCTTGAGCTGTTTCAATGCTACTGAGATTTCCCAGATGTCTTTGTTGCTTAGCCAGGTAGCCAACATGCCTTTGAAACTCCTCCAATATAACATTGTTTGAGTGCAAGTGTTGAACCTGTACCACACTTGTCCAGCTGAATTATTGCAACAAACATCTGATTTGGTGCTGAAACCAGGAAAAAAAAAGGTAAATGTCACCTTTCTCTCAACAGAGTGAAGCAGATTGCAAAGTGTGCAAATGGGAATTGAAGGGGTTCCTTTTGAGACTGTTTTATAAGTCAAAAAGTCTGTTGTGTAGTTGGTTGATGACATGATCATTATATCTTTATCTAGGATACTACATATTCTCTTCAAACACAATCTGTATTTATTCAGTATTACACACCCACCATGTCATTCATCTCTGTATACTAAGGTTGTGTCTCAAGCTGGTATTGGGTGTTGTTTTACAGCTTGTTAACAGCAGGCTTTGAGAAATGAATTCACTGTGAATCTATTCATCTACACGTGTCACTCCGTACCATCAGGAAACCAGGACTCCAGAACGCCTTCAGATATGGAGATGAAACAGGAAGAAGAAAGTGTGTACACATAATCCATTTGCAAGGAAATGGGGAAAGCATAAAAAGACAGATGCTAAATAATTAAATTCAATTAACTGGCAAAAATATAATAATTAAATAATAGGCCGAGACCAGAGAGAAATCATTGCATCGTTCATCGTAATAAATCATTGCGCATTCTCCTCACGTGACATAATTTATGGTCTTATATTCCTTAAAGCTTTTTAAAGCATATTAAATACAGCAGCGGCCTATGTTTTAGTTGACAGATTTAGGTATGAATGTATCACTGAGAGCATTAGACGTGATTGGGAAGCCTCAATCACTCAGAAGACAGCAATTTAATCTGGGTAACGTCAGAGTAGCCCGTTCTTCTCCTCATGCTAAACAAGTGTCCTCCCTCTCTCAGTTAGTCATTGAAAGATTAGCCCCGCTCTGCTTTCCCATTGTTGATCACAAACACCCACGTCCATTTTGCTCATCTGTAACTCGCGTCTACGCACACTTGTGTTAGTCTGCGGTTTACGCTGTTACCATGTTCCAGATTGATCAATTGCTTATTAAACACTTAATGCTGTAGCTCATCTTATCCTCAGATTAACTTGAAGTTCCGAGGCATGTAAATAAGAGCAACTCATCTGGGAGCGGGAGTGAGGTGCGGAGGAGAGATCTGAATAGATTTCTGTTGAAGCTAATAACCTAATGCCTGGAGTCGGATGAGGGGCAACGCATTTCAAGGTTATCTCATGACTAGTTTGTCTTCGCAGTTCAGTATCAGCAAGGCGCCAGTAGCCACAGAGCCTGGAGAACTAGGTATGAAACCTCTAGGCATAAGAGCAGAACAAGTTTCCCGATGCTGAGCCCACGGACGACCACGCATCCCCCCGTTTGGGGTGACATCAAAGGGTGTGAATGTTGCAGCCCTAACAGGGATGCTGGGGGTCAGAGACACTGACAGAGAGATTTTGTCATTGTAGCGCTTATGTCTGAGGCACCATGGAGAGCAGCCATGAAGGCACAATGTCACTTTGTGACCTTCAGTCCTCCTACATAGATAAACCAGCAGCAATTCAAACTGGGAGTGCACACTGAGTGTTGTGACACAAAAGTACATGTGTGCGCACACACACACGCAGTCACACACAACACGCGCACACACACGCAGTCACACACACGCAGTCACACACAACACGCGCACACACACGCAGTCACACACACGCAGTCACACACAACACGCGGACACACGCAGTCACACACAACACGCGCACACACATGCAGTCACACTTAACGCACACACACGCAGTCACACACAACACGCGCACACACACTCAGTCACACACAACACGCGCACACACACGCAGTCACACACACGCAGTCACACACAACACGCGGACACACGCAGTCACACACAACACGCGCACACACATGCAGTCACACTTAACGCACACACACGCAGTCACACACAACACGCGCACACACACTCAGTCACACACAACACGCGCACACACACGCAGTCACACACACGCAGTCACACACAACACGCGCACACACACGCAGTCACACACAACACGCGCACACACACGCAGTCACACACACGCAGTCACACACAACACGCGCACACACACGCAGTCACACACAACACGCGCACACACGCAGTCACACACAACACGCGCACACACAATCACACACAACACGCACACACACGCAGTCACACACAACACGCGCACACACACGCAGTCACACACAACACGCACACACACACAGTCACACACGACATGCACACGCACACGACACACACAGACGCACACACACAGTAGGCATGCGCAAACACACACAAAGACACGCAGAGACACACACACACACACACACACACACCACTGCTGAGAACATTAATCTTGTGCGACAATTTGTAAGGATAATGACGGCAAATGACAATGGTAATTTGACAGTTAATTTGACACTGATGTCCAGTAAATTTGCCATGGTTTCCTTAATGTGAGGACGTGAACATCGGCTGTATATCGCAGGACTCTGTGACATTTACTGGGCTGGATGAGACTCGGAGGAGGCATTCTGATCGGACTCATTCTCATGCATTCCCCAAACATCCACCTGGGAATAGCTTCTGCTTTTAGGGGCAATAAACCTAATTTGATGCCATTTGCTGACACCTATAAGCTGGCCTGGCCCCGCGCAGACTCGGGTTCTGTCCCTCGTAAACGATCAGAAAAAGCTGGTATGAATACAGAGTGAGTCTCCAGGAAGTTGGTGTTTGTCTAAATGTGGTCCGCCGTTGCTTTTATAGGGAGCTGGGCTGAGGAAATGATATCCTTCAATGGTTGCACAGTGAAAAAAAACACACAACAAAAAAACACATTAAACCCGAACCTTTCTGTTTCTGCAATTCTGGAACCTCTGCGATTAGAGCGGGTGCTGACTGTAGGCCTTGTTAGGCACAGACCGCTCTGTCGTTACCGGGCTACCTCTCTCCCTGTCAGTCGTCTGCCGTACCGCGACGAGAGGCCTGAGCCCATCCTCCTCCCCTTCTTCCCCATGTAAATACGCCGTCCACATCATCGCTAATGAGCGTCTGTGTCTGCTCACCAAGCCAGCCGCGTGCCAACCCACTTGTTATGCAGAGATGAATAAAACACTCTTAGAAACGTAGCAGTAGCTGAGGACGAACCTGAGAAGCTACTTAGAGGTACATCTCAGGAGGGAGGATCACAATGTCAGCACGAACCTGTTGGATGTCCTTTTTTTTTGGGTTCTCTCTCCCTCATCTGCACCCCGAATGCATGGCAACTGAGGAGCTGGTTTTTGCCCACGCTCCTTGCCAGCGGAGCTAATTTAAGGCGAATGCTGAGAGCTAGCACGCCTAGCACAGCAATGCTGCCCTCCAGTGCCTGCACTGATCAGCCGGCCAGACTACACTCAGGAATGAGGTCTAACCTGATTTATTTCAAACTCTAGTTTACCAGGCTTCACAACGGAATCTCATTTTCCCCTGTTTTCCACATTTCAATAAGTACCTTCTGGTGAGTTGGGTGGTGAATGCTTCAATTAAACCAAATGCTGCTCGTTCTGCTGGAGGAGAAAGAGCAGCCGTTGGTGGACTGTGTCATTGTTTGAGTCAGTGAACCTGGGATTCTATTTCCTTGGCTGTGTGCGTGCGTGCGTGCGTGCGTGCGTGCGTGTGTGTGTGTGTGTGTGAGTGTGTGTGCGTGCGTGTGTGTATGAGAGAGATAAACAGTGTGTGTGTGTGTGTGAGAGAGAGAGAGAGAGAGAGAGTGCGTGTGTGTGAGAGAGAGTGTGTGTGCGCGCACGCACGTGTGTTTGGCACCTGACCAGAAGTATGCCATCCCTCCCATTCTTCAAAGTGCATTTATATTACAGCTGGTCTTGGAAGACAGGGCTTTCTAGCGGTTAGCTTGAAGCTGCTCCAGCACTGACAAAGAGGACTGCAATGGCTATAACATCAAATCTGTTATTGGCCTTGTTTGAGGATGGTTATTACAAGGGTATCAAAGAACGACGGACATACATCTCTCTCTCTCATCTCTCTCTCTCTCTCTCTCTCTCTCTCTCTCTCTCTCTCTCCGGTAGAGCTTGGCTCGGCACTAGATCTGTGGAAGAGTGCTTTAATGAATAGGCGATTTCAATGATTCTGCCTGGTCATAAATATTGAATGAAACCCTGCCCTTGGTTACCTGCTGGCAGCCGGAGCTTCTGTCATGTGTACAGTAGCTGCTCAGCTTTTTACACACTGACAGGGTGCGACCATAGGGGGCATTTCAAAGAGAACCCAGAGAGTTCAGCCCCTAGCGTCAGATCTCAGTGGTGCTCTGGGTCTTTGTAGTGCACTAGCCAGCTCCCTGTAGTGTACTAGACCTTTGTAGTGCCATGCCAATGATGCCACTTGTTTGGTGTTGTTGGTAACTCTGAGTTCACCAATTATCTTGAGAGCTACTCCAGGGGGCATGAGCTCATGTGGTCTGACTTTGATCAGGCTAATACCTATGAAGCAGAATTATACATTATACAAAAAGGAAGGAAGGAAGTCCTTTGGCCTAATTTTCTCAATCTATTGCATACATAACGCTTAAGATATATTATACAAGGTACATGCATGTATGTGCATGCTGGTGTATCACCGCTAATACTAACCGATACAAAGTTATCAACTTTACAGGTTTTACTTAACCGTTATAGTTATATCTAGCTGACTGTTCCCAGAAACATCGGGTTTTAGTCCGGATCCGGACAGGAGACGGAGGTAAACACACCCCCACATTTCTCACGGCCAGGGGTCCGGTGCGCCCCGCGAAGCGCCCAGATTGATAGAGTAATATTCGATTCCTCCCCCGACTTAGAGGGCAAACCCCTGCCGGGCGCCGGCATCCGCAAACGTGCCCTCCTTGTTGACTCGCCGTCGAAGATAAACTTCTAGACAGCAGCGCCTCATCAGTGGCCGTGGCCCTGTTTTACTGCCGGTGCTTCTAGCACCCCGGAACAATTAACAGCTAAGCCAGTCCACCGGCGCGTTAAACTGGATAGCCCTGTGAGCAAAGCACCACTACACCCCCCCATCCTCTCTCTCCTCCCTGTGAGCAGAACACCACCACCCCCAACCCCCCCATCCACCCCCCCACCCTCTCTCTCCTCCCTGTGAGCAGAGCACCACCACCCCCTACCCCCCACATCCACCCCCTCATCCTCTCTCTCCTCCCTGTGAGCAGAGCACCACCCTCGCCCCCCCCCCTCTCTCTCCTCCCTGTGAGCAGAGCACCACCCCCGCCCGCCCCCTCCTCTCTCTCCTCCTCTCTCTCCTCCCTCTCCCAGGCCTACTCGTATCTCCCTCTGGGTGCATCTCCTCCGCACATCCCCGACAGCACCAGCAGGCCTAGTAGGCAGATACAAATAAAGGTGATTTAGCCCAAAGAGATACTGAGCGATCGCTCTCATTAGTCCTGGAGTGGAGACCGAAGTCGAGATTTAACTGAGAGGGATTCCTGGCCATTAGCGGCGTGGCAGCGCGGCTATTGATAGGTTTTTAATAAGAGGCTACATTACTGGTTATCATGAGTGAGTGGGTTTATGGTAATGAGGGAAAAGCAGGCGAGCAGCGGAGAGAAGTCTGGAGTGTGTTTTCTGTCAGATTCTGCCCAGTCCCCCTCTAGCAGACACGCTACGGTCTCTTCAGCAGGGACACTAGGCGATTTCGTGTCACTTAAAGGAGGGAGGTCTCGCCCTGCGAAGAACAGCACCATGTAGGGACTGTGATAAAGGGGAGCTGTAAATTGAGTGACATGAATGAGGGGGGAGGTGTCAGTGATGAATGGTGCCAGAGGGACGTCTCGTGTGTGCGGAAGTCCTCATTTCCTACTATTAATCAGTGGGACTCATCCCCCCACCCCCCTGGTCCTATTTTAACCTACAGAGTCTCTTGCCTCGGAATGCTCTAATTGAAATATTAACGGCACGTTAAGTAAATGAACACAATTTAATCAGCCCTCCTTCATTTATTTTCTCTCTTGTCCTTCTCCCACATGTCCTTGAAGATCTTTCTATTAACTGAGGAGTTGAGGAATCAATTTAGAGATTTCTCTTCTTCTTTTTTTTCCTTTAAATAAGCTGACAACTCTATCTTCTCAGTGACAAAAGATTCCAAGATTAACCTTGTAAGAGCGTGAACTTACTTCACCGAGGGAGTGGTGGCATATGTCATTGTCTCTCTCTGTCGGTCTCTCTCTCTCTCTCTCTCTCTCTCCTCAACTCCTGCTTTCATCAGCCGAGACTGAACTTAGATTTTAATCTTGGCAGGATGACCTCTAACTTAAAGTGTCTGAAGGTTTTTTCCTAGATTCTAATCTTTAATGATATTGAATGGTATTATCTCAACCGTGTCATGTCTGATCTTCACAACTCCAACTACGCGTTTGAGTGGTAATAGTACGTGCACATAGCCATCCCACTACTTCCACATAGCATTTGATTGCATTGATCTCACTGCACATACAGTACATAAACACAACACACACATATTGTATATAAACACATTGTACATAATACACTAACACATTGCACAAATACTGTGTATATTTTACTGTGTTTTCCTTTGCTTCCTTCCACCCTGTGTCACTATATATTTTGCACTGTCCTGTCAAGTCCTTACATCCTGTCTATTGTTGTCTATCCATTGGTGTTACATATCAACTGACCAGAACTAGTTCCAAATCTGTGTAAAAACCTGGCAAAATCAATTCAGATTCAGTTTCTGCAGGCCGGTGTGAGGGCTGGGCTATTTGTCCTTTAAACAGCTCCTCACTATAGCTGAGAGAGGTTTAGACGATGCCAGACTGACGTATAACGTCTTTATACTCTTGGGATTCTGAGACATGATTGGAATGCACGTAAAAAATGTCTCAGTGTGAAATAACAGTGGGAAACTGATGAAAACACTATCAGATCGGGTTCCTTGGAGAACTACTGTACCATACCAAGTTTGATTCCACGTGTAATTATATTCATAGGCTTCCCCTGAATTTGACACATTATTTTCCAGAGGAAATTAACAGATAGATTGTCTGATTATATTTCTTTATCATGAATTCTTTAAGTTTGTATCTACCCTGGCGAATATAGCACCCTAAGCCCTAATGCAGGAAGAACAAGTTCTGTCACTTACAGTACCTGTCACATCGACATGGTGGGGATTTGTTCTTTTAGTTTACTCAAAGAAGTCGGGTCCAAGTGAGTTTGCCTGCAATACTAGCTAGCTAATGCACAAGGATGTGCAGAAGATGTTCGACAGGCAGGTTTGGTTGCTAAATTAAATAGATCTATATATAGATCTATAGATAGATTTATAATCTCATAATAGGTATTGATCCATATCAATTTATGTGCTCAAGGTTTTAAGATAAAGGATCTAAAGTCACCCATGGCCTAGTAAGCTTAACTTTTTTAGCAACTTGCAAAATCTTCTGTGTGAAAGATGGTTATGCGTGCAATTTTGCGCGCCCAAACTCACGCTACAGCAGGAAACCAGGGAGGGAAGTAGATGGCATCGGCCTGGCTTCGATTGACCCAATTCGCAAAAATGCTAAGGTTCCTCGATTTCCAAGGGACTGTTAATCTCTCAAAATCTCTCAAAATCAACAGGCGCAGAACAAAATGCCTCTGGATGCAGTTGGATTTATATCCAATCAGAACAATGAAACGTGGATTAGTCGTCGATGTTGTATCATCAAATGGGCACAGTCGTTGTATCAAACCCTATTACCATATTAGATAAACGGTTGTGTATTACCATATTAGATAAACAGTGATTGGCACGGCAAATATGTGCCGGGTGGAACTCAGTCTGAGTGGGAGCGTGGCCAGACTGGTCTGAGGAGAGAAACAGAATGTGAGCTCATGTGATCAGGATGGTGAAGCCAGGCTAAGATGGCGTCGTCCGGGAGCACCACCCTCCCAACCTGATGTTTTGATTCAATCAATATACTTTATGTTCGGCAGGGCAGTCCATGCGCAAACATTTATTGGGGGGAAAAGGCCCAAAGAAAAAGGGTACCTCTCTATAGGAGGGAAAAAGGGCACGGGCCCAAGCCCCCTTTGAGCTCTATCCATGCACGTGCCTGCTAATGCATAGCCTGTCTTTAACACAAGACCTACATTATACAACGGTTAGTTCTGGTTCTTGATTCTGATTGGCTGGAAGCCGTGTTAAAATACTTTGTAACACACACCTGGGACCGCATATCATTCCATTTTCAGTATTAATGCGCCTCCCATTTGATCCAATGCATTTTAGTTGTTGTTGTTGCTTGGCAACCCTTTTGTTAGGGGAACTATTTTGCTCAGCGGAATTGAGGGAATGATGCTTCGTTTTGAATAAATGTTAATATTTTACATTGCTGTGTTTATTTTACACTAATACCTGTAGTAACCGTTGTATAAAAGCAATAAATTACTCGAGGCCGTGTGTTATAGTGATTTTATAACAGCTAGGAGGGTTCGCTCCGCCCCGCTTCGCGTCGTGCCTAACAACGCCCCTGTTATAAAATCACTATAACACACGGCCTCGAGTGGTTTATTGCTTAAGTAAGACCTTCTAGCACTCTAAGGATTACAATAATGGGAATATGACTAAGGTATAATCAATTAGTATACTGTGGTTGTCACAACTACAGGTATGAAGGAATATGTATTTAATACATTAAATCAGCTCGTATGGGGCACCACCCTGTTCTGTGATGACGCTGTGACATAATCAAAGCTTAAAGGATAATGTTCGTTTTTGACAACCTGGGCCTTATTTATGGCATATTATAAGACGTTTGACTCACCGGGATAACTTTAGTGTAATTCGGAGGCCTGTAGAAGAAATGTAAAATCCAGCGCGAGCCAAGTATATCCATGTAATGGCGGACGGGGCACTGAGAATGCAGCTTCTAAAAAATCTATTTTCTGCCGCGAAACGGTTGTTTTCATCAATTGTGACCTTACGTGGGGTGTTGGCACTCTGGCTCAGATGCAAAATCTGACTGATGGTTGTTTGGTTTGATGCAGGGCGTAGCCCGCCTGCACTTCCGTAGAAACAGTCTTTTGATGCAGTTGGCGAACGCTGAGGTTCGTGGAGATTCAGAGGTCAGAGTTCAATTTGGGTGCTGCTCGATATACATAAACTGAAATGGTTCTGCGTTTAAAGTTGCAAATGTCTCATTCAAACCTCCTGCTCTCTCCAAAAGTGGATCGTTTGAAGAGTTTGTGGAAATTCTTAAGACCCTGCGCGTTGACTCACAGATATCTTAAAGAGGCGGTAGCTGTTCAGCAGAGCAATTCCACACATACAGATTGATTTTCATCTGTCAGGCACAAGCTTGATCCTTTAAGTTACACATTAGAAAAGAAGAGAGACACACGAGAACAAGAGAACGATCTGTCCCCTGTCCACCACATATAAAGGACAGTAAACTGAGGTGTGTCCGGTTTGCAGGGACAGCAACTATTGGTCACTCTCACAGGGTGAGGGGTGTGTGTGGGCTCTGACCTCCCACTCACTTGGGGTCATAAAAGGGGAGCCAAGATCCTCTGGAATCATCAAATATCCCTGTTATGGTTTCACCATGATGTTACATTTCCCCAGCATGCATAATCAACTGATTTATGATTTTAGCTTCAGATTGATATCAAACATTGTTAGGTTGACTTAGCAGCATAGAACCAGTTATGTATAACACACAGTAACACTTGGTTACAAATACAATGCATCAATGCCCCTATTGTATTCCCAGGCTTATTCTCGTGATGATTGCATCACATAGTTGGGAGAAAGTATTGAACTTATTAATGACAAAAAGAGAGAGAATGTTCATATTCCATGTTTCACTGTGTGAAGAGTCAGCTGAGGCCATAGGCCTGCAGGAATAGCATTTCTGAGAGAAAGGGCCAGATCATGTCTATATTGCGAGGAGAGGAAGAGTTAATGATTCCCCAAAATCCCATTTCAAGGGACCAGTCCTTGGGTTCTGTCTGGTTTACTGTGCGTTTGACAGGAAGCGGCCCAAATGAGGCTCGTTCTCCCTGCGTGACCTCCCATTGATTAGTCACTGTGTAGGGGAGAGCAGGATGTCCCTGGCTTGAACCTGGAGGCCACTGGATCTTTATCTATATAGTATGGTCTGTTTAATATCTGTCATGTCCATAATCTGCTACAACCTTATTGCCGGAGCTTCCAATACCGACACACAATACTAAATAGGCCTAATAAGCACAGCAACCGTATGAATCTACCTTCATCAAAACTAAATCAATGCAAAACCCACAACTCCATCTAGCTGTTAACAATATCTTTTATGCACTGTTATTTAACCAATTAGATTATGTCGATTACTTCAGGCTTTTGGGGCGAACTGTTAACTAGGCCTACTGGCACCTGGCTGTCGATTTTCCCTCGCGCCACAAATGGAATGGGTTTAACCAATAGTTTACGGCGATTGATCCGTGTGATTATTTTATTCATCTACAGTATCTTTCCCAATTATATCATTTATTGGGGATTATCATCAATATCCAATTGAATTTAGATAACAGTCATCTCGCTGTATTTGCTCCAACTAATCCTATCAACTTTTATTCAGTTTATTTTTTAAATTTTTTAAGTGCACAGCTTTTACTGTAACACACAAGAAGAAAGTGGAACAAAAATTGAGGCGAACCAATCAGTTGAAGAATCTCCCCCCCCCCCCACCGATCAGACTCGCAGGCCTGTGATAACCAGACCCCCCCCCCCCCCTCGCCCTTCACTCCTCTGTGTCTGCGCCGCGGCGATAAGCAAATCAATATCCTGTCACTTCGGATTTTTTACTAGCCCGATTCTACTCTCTGCACCTTGCACAAGGTGACAAGCTCCTGCCTTCGCCGTCGGGCCAGCCAATCTCGCCATCCCTTTGTGGAATATTCCCTCTCTCTCTCTCTCTCTCTCTCTCTCGCCCTCTCTGCTCCTCTCTGTCTCATATAAGCGCCTCCAGACACTCCACTGGCCGTCTGATGTCCGCAATGTGAGTAATACCGCCAGCGCCAGGACAGAGATGTCCCGTAGGCTACAGTTGGGGGTTTGCAGATGAGCTCATAATAAGTGCATGAAGTCACATAACACTGAAAATAACACATTTTTCACGTGTGGTATGATGCGTTTTGCATATTCATGGGAGATATGTCATGGGAGAGGCTGTTAGCAAGTCGTCAAACTCAAGCAGCAATGCCTCAGGTTTGCAAACCCAGTTACAGCATGATAGAATCAGCAATGAAACCAATCCAATTGTTATACAGTGAAAAATCCAATAAACATTCAACATTTAATTACAGATATTGGTTCAGATGAAGAATTATCAGGCTATTCTGTATTGTTGGTATGGATTGACTGGTTCTGTCTTTTCTATGCACTATATCATTGCAGTGGATTTAAATGGAGAAAAGGAGATCCTTCTGTGAGCCACAGTAGATAGTGCTTTTATCAATGCTGTCTGCACACACTGCTACTGTGTGCTCTCCAGGATACTTTGCCAACTCAAGATAATCATAGCCTTTCTCTCTGTGCCTCAAAGTGGTCATTTAATTCTCTCTCCACGTATGATGATGTCAGTTTACAGAGGCTGAATTGCTGGAGACATTTGTGATTGGACCTGGCGCTGTTACAATTACATCCAGAGCTCATTGTGCGGCGGGCGTGATGGACATATGTCACGCCAAATTGCGAAATAAACAGAGATAATTGAGCACAACTTTGGCTTAATGTCCGCCGTTGAAGTCTATCATACCGGTTCTAGGTCTGTTAAAAATGAATTTGGTCGGAGCAATTCAAGCCTTCCTCTCCTCTGTTTCTTGTCTTGGGAAGAATGCGGAGGATGATGTTTTTGAAGTATTCAGTGCCCCAGGCTATGTCAAATAACAGAGGCTTTCTGATCAGATGTGGGCCTGCCGCTGAAATTAACGCCTCAGACAATGATGCCAGGGAATCATATCTCAGAGTTGTCGCGCTCTGCTTAGTAAACGAACTGTGACACCACGAGCATAATACTGTATGTTGCTCTTTGGAATCTTTCAAAACCCTTAATTTGAAAATGCCAGTCATGGAGTGAGGACATAATGAGATATGAATGAACTCTGGCTATCTTTGGCACATTAATGATTTCTGCAGAATGTGTAACTCTAGATTACCCCTTATCAGTCCTAAGACACACTGGGGTGCTGTGTTGGGTAAACAAATAAGCACACTCCCATACAGACAGATGGGACTCCAACTGCCGGCTATATGGAATTTACAAGCCTGCATAATCACTCAGGGTTGAGCTGTGGATGCCGGGTTTGTCTGGAAGCCGACTCAACCCCTCACCCACATTCAACCTTAATCCTAAATAGATGCCCGTGCAAAGAGAATATTTCTCTGGATGTTCGGGATGCAAAGCCAGTTTAAATATGAAAATAAGCCGAACAGCAGATTGCATTGACACTGAATGTGTGTAATGACTAGGATTGTCATTTACTTTGTGTCATATCACACAGCCCCCTCAGATGAAGCGAACAGTCAAATAGACAGTGGGGAAGCCGACAGCCATCCAAGTCTATGCCAGAATTAAAGATTCGCATTTCTTCCCTGGCAGTTTTTTTTGTTCTTAAATTGATTCAACCTCTCAAGGGGTTTTAATAATGCAAGTGTTTCTTTTGTTCACAGACTAACTGTATGGGACAGACTGATCTATTAGTGTTGCATTGAATACTAGCTTTCATTACTTCTCACTCTGCATACAGCACCTTACTGGGGATGATCGTCCCAGAGATTTACAGTCTTCATTCCACCACCTCCCTCTCTTCCTGAGTCACCATGGGGAGCAGCGTGGATGTCAGTATGGGTGAGTGTGAATGTGTATAGGTGCATGTGTCAGTGTGTGTGTGTGTGTGTGTGTGTGTGTGTGTGTGTGTATGTGTGTTTGTGTGTGAGAGAGAGAGAAAGAGACAGAGAAAGAGGGACAGAGAGAGATACAGAGAGACAGAGAGAGAGAGAAAGAAAGAGAGAGAGACCTACGGTGTGTTGAACGCTTATGTTGAATGCAGAGTGGGTGGGTGTCAAGACAAGACAACACACACCGGAACCACATCCATCCTGTATAATTAACAGGAGAGGAGTTCTCACTGGCTTGCAGTTCCAACCACACAACGCCAAGGTGGTCAAGGTCCAGCAAGTTAATAATCATGTTCGTAAAAGGAAGGTCATTTTACCTCATGATCGATATCGAAAACTTTTGAGATGATCCAAAGTTGTCTCCCCTTTTGAGATAATCAAAAGTTGTCTCCCCTTTTGAGATAATCAAAAGTTGTCTCCCCACTTCAGCTTAGAGGCTCTACCTAGTTTACTATACATGATTAATGAGCCTGTCTGCTACAGTACAGTAAGTTTGTATTGTTATATGATTCACTTAAATATCCTATTATGGACTACAGGGACAGCTAACACAAAATGGCCGACCATGTAGGCAACATCTCTAACTATTTATATAATCTACTGATAGTCATGTTTCTCCTATGAAGTATTTAGTCATGTTTATTGCTCTGTAATTGTCACTAGCCAATAGACAAACATTTTCCAGGAGCTTGCTCGATCGTCCCGTTGAGAGAGGTCAGGGAAGAATTTTTACAGCTCACTTTTCTGGACTTTTCTGGGTGAAACTGTTTTTTTCCGCTTCCCTCTGGAATATGTAGGGATGGGACCTATGCCCCCCCACCCGCCACACCCCATTTCTCTCTGCACTGTGTTGCCTCTGTGTATGAAATTCTATTCTATTATTCAATTCTTTTCTGCTATTCAAATAAAGCTTGATTTCATTTGATTTGAACAAGCTTCCTTCGAGGTTTCACTCAGGAGATATCAGTGAGGATGTACTCATCTCATAATTACACATGGCAGCCAGACAGTGTTCTTTGTCACTTCCTGACAGGAATCATGTTCTTGTGATGAGATA
Source organism: Borostomias antarcticus (assembly GCF_949987555.1). Taxonomy (NCBI): domain Eukaryota; kingdom Metazoa; phylum Chordata; class Actinopteri; order Stomiiformes; family Stomiidae; genus Borostomias; species Borostomias antarcticus. Next base: position 24,638,801 of record NC_140247.1, on the reverse strand, counting down.
CTGGAGCTCCAGCTGGTAACTGTCAACAAGCCACAAAGCTGTCGTCTTGGTCTAATGGCACATGCTTGTGCTTAGCCAGTGGGAGGCCAGGGTTTCATCCACTCGGATATTCATTAGGGGGTCAAGCACCCATTGTACTGTGTGCAGCTACTGAAAATCCCCGCTCAATAAATCCCCCATGTTCATGAAGGAAAATTACATTTGCATGACATGATAGATTTAGTGTGAAATTTTTCAGAATTGTATCTCAAAAACAGCATAGTTCAACACCACCTATGAGGTAATTTCCACCATATTGGATTGTCCGCCCTATTGGATTTTATGAAAAAGTCTACAAATATTTCACAGGACAGAATGATCTTCAAAAATGAGGCCACCAAACAGGAAGTGTGGTCATATCTCAATAACGCACATTTGGCACACTCATAGGAGAGGGTCCCATGACCCCTGTCACCAAGTCTATGTTGACACCTCAAACTCTCTAGCGCCACCAACGTGTCAAAGTTGGAAGTGCGTTTATGTTGAACCGTATGCCTGATTTTCAAAATGGTGGTACTGTTGGATTATAATGTGGCTCTGGCGTTTCACACGTTGCCTTTGATGCGCTCGTTCCGCTTGATGCTCTGCCCTCATATCGCTGCTTGCAGCTGTATTTTATAGACATGATTGTTATTAAAAGATATGCATCTATGTAACAAGATTAAATGGATCATAACAAATGTTTGAACTAGAGTGAGATTTAAAAAAATAATAATAATAATTGAGTATGCACAATAGCATACTGTAGAACAGATCAACCCTTCACCCCTCAACGACATCTAATTAGCCGATTTCCTGTGAGGAGCTTCAGCATTATTTGTATTGATTTTATGTGTTGTCCATGGTCATTCCACCACAAGCTGACAAACTGGGAAGCAAGAAGCAATGTGCTTTTGAGTAGTGTGACCTTGCTCAAGTGTACCCACACACTAATCATGTGAAAACGCACACAGAAACACTCTCTCACACACGTGACACATACAGTACACACTCACTCACTCACTCACTCACTCACTCACTCACTCACTCACTCACTCACTCACTCACTCACTCACTCACTCACTCACTCACACTCACACACACACACACACACACACACACACACACACTTGCCCACACAGACACACACAAGCAAGTACTCTCAGTTAATTTCATAAAGCAGTTGGCTGCACATCTATAAATAGGGCCGTAGGGCTATGCACAACCTCAATTTACCACTCCCATACACTTCTATTGCAATTATCCCTAGGTTTATTTCGGTTAAGCAGTCAAGCACAGGGAATAAACGCCACAGTTCATTCAGCACTGGTTAATAGCAATGAGAATACTTAATAGCAACCAGCAATCAATTTGGTCGAAAGGGGGAGAGTGAAAATAAGCCAATGAAAAAAAGTCTGTTGCGTTTCCCCCTCCCTAATTTGTTCATTAAGGGCACTCTGACCTAAGATTGCAGTATTTGTGTCAGATTCTGTCACTCGGCGTTATTATTTCTTTCATATTATTTTCACTTTGTCGCCGACAAAGTGGAAATGCGTCTTTTCCCATGTGCATCTCCTTCACTTGTTCATTCTCTTCTCTCTGCTTAATCTGAGTGACTGTGAGGAGTGATTATGGACACTGAACATGCAACAACCCCCCCCCCCCCCAATCTCCATCAATAGTTGCCTCCCAGCCAGTTAAAACCTATGGCCATTCTTTCCCTGGGACGCCCAGACACTGTTTAAAGGCATGAGCCTCTATTTCATTGACTGGGAGCCCCCAGTTGAATGTAAAACTCTGCAGTCAGCACCTGGACTGGGCCGCCAGGGAACAATGGCCGACTTGGAGGAGGACGCTGAGCCGGAGTCGTGGCGGAGAGGAGCACAGACAGGCAGCCTTTGATGTCCCTTCAGCCTCCGGAGTGACCTTCACCTGCTCGGCGTGGACCCTGAGAGCACAGACACGGGGTGGATGAACTGTTCCCCGAGCTGCCCTTCAGCTGGCGCTCTGCTAACCATAATAAAACAACTGTAGTACGGATGGCAATGAGCCACAAAGGGATTAGCTCCTGAGACCTCCTCACACACACGCACGCACACGCACGCACGCACGCACGCACGCACACACACATTTTTATGAGTATAGAGGCTACTCATGCACACACTCATGGACACACACACACGTACAGACACATGTGCACATACACACACACACACACACGTGCATGCACACACAAACGCACACGCACACACACACACCTTTGTACATAAAAGCTAACATATGTCTACCTGAACACACTACAGGGACTTACAGTAGCGTCCAGGAGATCGTTATGTCCTCACTAACTGTACTGAGGACATACTGTATGTCCCCAGTAACTTATCAAGGTTTTATAACTGTATACATCTCTCTCTGCCATTCAAGAGAGCAGTGGCCTTGGGTTTCGTTCATTGGAAACATTGAACAAAAACACATTTTTTGTGGGAACAGCACTCAAGAGATATCCCCTTGGGATGTTGTTCTCTACCACGCCTGTAATGTGAATTTGAGTCTCCACACAGCCTCTCTGTGTAGCTTTACGGCATGCAGTATATCCAACGATCTTTTCTTGCTGAAATAGTTATCATTTGGTGAGAAAGGGGTTGTGGAGTTTCCTATTGGGATCACATCACATTCACCTGTGGAAGACATCTATCCTGCTAGAGTTACGTACTTTATCTGCAGTTTCCACTACATCGCCAATACTGTTTGATTTCACTTCAGTCCAGTCCGGCACAATCACTTTGACCTCAGATGACCTCCTTCGCGGTGGCCCTATTCTGAACGGATTAAAATAAATATTTGGTAAAACAAATAAGAGTACGAACGTGGCAGGAAATCATTTAACACAGTTTGCTAACGGTGCCGATGTTTGCTACTGCGTATAGACTCGTTTTGATTTGATCCATTGTGCTTACCCAGGATTCCTTCGGTATTCCTTCCGCGTAACAAGGCACAATGTTGCTCGCTGCCCCGCCGCCACCGAGCAGTCCACCTTCGAGCTTTGACCTTGCATTTCTTATTTACCGAGCAGAAATACGCCCTTTCACAGCCCCGGCGCACCAGACAGGCTGTGAAGAATATGTTAGTGCCGGATGACGGATATACCACAGTCTTTATTATCTGAAAGTAATAAGGCCTGCTGTTTAATTGCAAATCAGTGAATATAGTTTTAGTGAGTACAGATCAGTGGTGGGCCTCGGGTTCTGCATGGACAGAGGTGCGTGATGAACATAAGAGGTGGGGTGGGCTCGCATGTTCAATGACAGCTGTCCCAGAGAGAGGAGGAGGGGACACTGGGGAGAAGCCAGGCGCATTCCAACTCCATCTGGGGGGAATTGGATGTTTCATCCAATCGTATCTGTCAGATGTTCAAAAGAGACACAGCGGTTACACTTCTAGTTTCAACTAATTAAGACGTCCTCACGAGAGAGAGAGAGAGAGAGGGTGCGAAATCTCTTTCCATTCTGTGTTTATCTGCAAAAAAATAAAAAAGAGATTACAGTTGACTCCTCTACTCTAGCAGGAAAGTAAACTGACATGGATGGGGAAAAAAACAGCAAAGCATTTGGAGCCTGGTACAGTATGTTTTTTTTTTTTCATCAGTAGCCTGTTTTACCGCTCACTTCCTGTTTTCCACCTCACTTCCTGGGCCTCCGTGAGTTTTCACACCTTCCCAGCTTAGTTCTCTGACTTCTCCTGTTTACCATGACAGATGACAGACAGGAACTGACAGTCGTAATTCTGTGCTTGACATACGAATTTACAGTATTTTGCTAGCCAATTACTCTCAGCCCCATGTTGCCTTGATATTCTGCCTACAGGCTATTTCAGAAATGTATCTAACTGCATGGCGTCTGATTTACTACAAATTGTAAACACATCTCTTCTTTCAGGTGTGTTCCTGCAAACCCTGAAAACTGCAGTCATCAAGCCACTCTTAAAAAAGAATACTCTAGACACCTCACCTCATATTTACAATTATAGGCCCATATCAAACCTCCCGTTTTTAAGTAAAATCATTGAAAAAGCAGTTTTTTAACAGCTGAACAACTTCTTGGCACTAAATAATTGTTTGATGTCTTCCAGTCAGGATTTCGACCACACCACAGCACAGAGATTGCTTTTGTTAAGGTCTTCAATGACATCCATTTAAACACAGACAATGGCAGAATTTCAGTCTTAGTATTGACCATAGCTATGCAGACGACACAAATTTCTATCACCATATCACCAGGGGACTATAATCCCATACAAGCGCTGGGTAAGTGCATTGAACAAATCAACGATTGGATGTGCCAGAACTTTCTTCAACTAAACAAAAATAAAACTGAAGTAAATATCTTTGGAGTCAAAGAAGAACGATTAAAAGTCAGCGCTCAGCTCAATCTTGGTGTCGTCATGGACTCAGAGCGAAATTTCAACAGTCACATTAAGACAACTACAAAGTCAGCCTACTGTCACGTGACTACCTGTCACCTGTCACTCACCTGTCACCTACTGATTAAAGGATTTATGTCTCAGTAGGATCTGGAAAAACTTGTCCATGCGTTTATCTTCAGTAGGCTCGACTACTGTAACGGTGTGTTTACAGGTCTCTTTAAAAAGAGGCAGCTGCTGCTGATTCAGAACACTGCTGCTCGAGTCCTCACTAAGACCTAGAAAGTGGATCACATCACTCCAGTTCTGAGGTTCTTACACTGGCTCCCTGTCTGTCAAAGAGTTGACTTTAAAATACTGCTGTTGGTTTATAAAGCACTGAATGGTTTAGGGCCAAAATATATTTCTGATCTACGTTATGAACCATCCAGACCCTTCAGGTCGTCTGGCACAAGCCTGCTTTCTGTCCCCAGAGTTAAAACAAAACATGGAGAAGCAGCGTTCAGTTTTAATGCTCCACATACATGTACAGTATCTGGAACAAACTCCCAGAAAACTGCAGGTCTGCTGCAACTCTCAGTTCTTTTAAATCAAGATTGAAGACTTTTCTTTTTGTCGCTGCTTTTTATTAAATCAAATAATTATTCATTCATACACTGTAACTTGTATTCCTGTTTTTTATTTGTTTTTTTTAAATCTTTTTTATATTTTGTTTTATATTACCTTTTATGTGTTTCTTGCACTTGATCTTGCTCTTAATGTCTCATGTAAATCACTTTGAATTGCCTTGTTGCTGAAATGTGCTATACAAATAAACTTTCCTTTCCTTTCCTTTCCTTTCCTTGCCTTGCCTTGCCTTGCCTTGCCTTGTCTTGCCTTGCCTTGCCTTGCCTTGCCTTGCCTTGCCTTGCCTTGCCTTGCCTTGCCTTGCCTTGCCTTGCCTTGCCTTGCCTTGCCTTGCCTTGCCTTGCCTTGCCTTGCCTGAGCAATTCACTAGCATGTGTTCATCATAGCATCTTTTCAAATGTTTTTAAAGTGGGTAATGTCAGCGTTGTGCCAAGGACTTGATGATACATCCAAATGTCCTGCAGTGAGACATGTGGTGAATTGATGGAGACGGGGAGCGGTTCACACGGCTGAATGGGATGGGATGAGCAGAGCGTTCGGCAGGGCGGAATCAGAGAAGAGGTGAAGAGAAGGCGGTGACCTCCAGCGCACGGGCTTTCCACCCTGACCTTGGAAGGCATTGATTTGTTCCCAGCGTGAGTGACCTAGTCATTAAAACATGTTTTTTCTTTCTCTCATTCAAGGCGGTTGATTAAAAAACATTGTAAACAAGTCATTCATCTCCGACGCCACCTCGCGATACGTGCAGCGAGCACTCAATTTCAATCCAGCCGCCTAACACTGATTTATTTAGCCTTTGAACTTACACTAAATAACTTTATTTTCGCCCAAGAAATATAAATCATCAAGAGTTATCTTCTATCTCCGTGCCGGATATTGGGCCGAGGAGGTCAGCCTCTCATATTTTCCGCGTCTTCATTGTAATGAGCTAGTAATGAAGATCCATGCTAAAGTTCTTTGGTTAATAAGATGAGTGTCAGGTCTTTCTTTCCCAGGGAAGATATAGCGCTGAGGCTCTGAGGAGACAGCCCACACGGAGGCACTAGGACGGGCGGGGGAGGGTTCCGCCGCTACTGGTATGGGGGTTTAGGGGGGAAGGGGGAGGTGGGGGGGGGGGGTTGAGAAGGTGTCAAGGCAGAATTACTCCTCATTACGGAGCCGGGAGGCCCGGTAAATCACCCGCCGCCACAGCCTGAAACTTTCTCCCCGTCATCAGTCAAGAGCCCTCTCCCTCAACGCACGCCGCTGTTCCGTGACTGCCGACAGACCGCTCATAAAAGAGCTCCCGTGTCCCGGTGCATGGTCTGGGAAGAAATCACTTCCAGCCTGTGGTATACTGCACCTGTCCTGGAGGTGTGCAGGCAGGCGGGCGCGCGGCGTGGAGGGGAGATGAGGAGTGTCTGATAACAGCTGACAGCGTCATTGGTGGATTTCAAAATGGGTGGCATTTGTTTTGGGGGGAGGGGGGGGGTGAACAGACTGGTGGGAGGATGTCCGTGACTGAGAAGGTGATGTCCGGTCGGCCCACCGTGCCACCCGTCCGTCTGTCTGGGGCGGGGGGGGGGGGGGGGGTTCACAAATGGCGTGCTGCGACACCTTGACATTGTCGTAGTCGGCGCTGAGAAACGATGTCGCACTTCATTAGACCCCCCGCCGGCAAAGCCTGCTCGTCCCATTACACTCTGCGCCGTGTCCCACCATGTTACGGCAAGCCCCATTGCCGTTTATTTCACAATCGGCCAGATGAAACGGCCGATATTAACAATCTGCTCCTTGATGTATTTCTCTCTCACACTCTACTTCTCTCTCTCTGTCTCTCTCTCCCTCTCTCTCTGTTTCTCTGTCTCTCTCTCTCTGTCGTTTGTCTCATATCAGTTCAGTAAAACCACCATGGAACCCCAGCCTCCCTATCATCCATTTGCTATGTTGTGTCACGTTTCAGGAGGCAATTAATGAGGAGAAGCAGGTGGACAGGTAATTCCAGTCATCAGTTCAATTTGTTATTTACTATTGTCAATTAATACCACCCTGGCTAGCCTTCCTGTCCGCTCTCCCCACTAGTTCTCAATTACTCTTCTCAGCCCACACCGGTGACCTCCACGCTGGGGGAGGGGGAGGGAGGAGACGAGCACGAACCCTCCGGGACGTGAGCCGCCAGAACCATCTGCTGCACGTTCTCCAGTCAGGGGAGGAGAGAGGGGGGGGGAGACAGAGAGGGGGGGTGGGGGGGGGGGGGAGGGGCGGAGGGGGGAAGAGAGAGAGAAATGGGGAGAGAGAGACAGAGAGGGGAGAGTGTGTGGTTGCTGCTGCAAAGCTAAAAGCAGGACTGTGAGTTTACGCGGCAAGGCTGGGTTAAACGGCAACGTTTCGATAACGTTTGGTTCCCGTTTGCACCTCGCAGTTACACGGCAACGATGTTAGCATTTAGAAAACCTGTGAAATTTCGAGAACGCCGTGAGGGGTGTTTTCGTTCAAATTTTACTGGATTCCGTTGTCGTGTAAACAGGCGAACTTGGACAAAATGAGAGGTTATTATGGAATATGATCAAGGGTAGACCAAGTGGAAGCGTCTGGTCTAGCAGGCCTACATCAAAATAAATAATAATAATAATAACAATACTACTACTACTACTACTACTAATAATAATAATAATAATAATAATAATAATAATATTAAATAAATAAATACAAACGATAATTATAATAATACAATTTATGATGATTAATTAATTAGGCCTACTAGTTAATTGCTAACTAATGAATACACCCTAATTTGGATATGTAGGCTTGAGAACAGACTGATCAAGATTTATTTTGGTTGAAGACAGGCATTCGTAACATATTATTTTCATAGTTGACTGTCAGCGTCTGTCTCAATGTTGCGAATGGTGTTCTGATATTGTTTCCGTGTAACCCTGATAACTTCTGACAACGCTGATGACGTGTTGCAGTGTAACCCAGAAGTCATTCTCGTTCCGTTGTCATTCTCGTTCTCGAAACATTGCCGTGTAACCCAGGCCTAAACTTCTACAAGGGATTAAAGCCCTCCTCTCTGATTCTCTCAGTTCACCCTTATTGACTGTGACATTCCTTAGAAGAAGAAAAAGATGAAAAGAAGAGGAAGTGTTGACCTTAAAGGATGTGGAATTGCAATTTGCTATGCCAGGCGCCTCGGTACATACAGATTATGATGAGGAACATGGACTCTTCAGGGTCCTTGGTGTCAGGGGCTGTGTTGTCAGAGAACAGGAGGACATACGGATGTTATGGTCATCATACACAAGAAATTACCTCGTGGTGTCTGACTGTCGTGTCACGTCACATGTCAAACAAGCCTCAAATACTCTTCAGAGTTTATTCTAATCAACTTTGAAGTGATTGAAAATCAAATTGACAATTTTTTCTTTTTTGACTGAGATTCAATTAGTGAACTGAGGAATGTTCATTGAAAACAGTGGACAGTTATGCAACTGACACTTTGGAATAACTTGAAAGTAGAAAATGAATAGGACCTTGGAACATGTTGACTTGCTCATGCCTTGTTGCACCGTACAAATAGAGCTTACCTGTGACAGCACAGGCGTCCAAAGGAACAGAGGCAAATATGTGACCGCCACTCGAGGTTTGATCCTGATGTCTGCCAAGGTCATTTTTCAGTTTTTTTTATTTCCAGAAGATATGCTTTATTCTGTGCATGTTGGTACATTTGAGAATCACTGAGCAGAGAAAAAGGACTTCAAAGATTCAAAGCTGTTCACACTTCTCACAGGACATGGATTTTGACAACAAAATATGTCCAATTTAGTGATCCTAAATGTGTTATTATGTTGAGAGGGGTACTTTGCAACTTCAAGGAAAAGAAGAAAAAAAGAAAGTGTAAGTAAGTAAGCTTTATTCCTATAGCGCCCTTCACAGAATGAGTGCACAAAGTGGATTAAAAATACAATTCACACATCCAGAATACAGATATAAAATACAAATACACATATAAAATACAGGCAGCTCCTACTATAACATAAAAACCACTACATAGCAAAAATGAGTAGCTGAGCTACAGATGGCCAAAAGCCTGTCTGAACAGGTGAGTCTTCAACTGTCTCTTAAAAGAGTTCTCGGATGTCGAGGCTCTCAAGTCTTGGGGGCCACCGCCACAAAAACTCGGTCACCCTCAGTCCTTAGCTTGGTCCGAGGCACCACCAGGAGCCCCTGGTTGGACGACCTCAGGGACCGGCTGGATGGTGACCAGTGGCAGTCACATATGGGCTACCTCCACCTTCCCAGTGCTCATTCACTTCATGTCCCACCACAGGTGGACTAGCGAGGGTCACCACGGCTTCTTTGAGAACCACATCTACAGTGCAGCCCCTCCATGTTGGTGACCAAGTCGCCATGAAGCAGTGCGGATCATTCTGAACTGAGGTTGACCACATGTGCTGGTCCACTCATCGCCTCCTGACCAGCTAGGAGGTGGGAGCTGTTCACAGAAGGCTCTGGTGTCGACTGTATGCTCCATTGTGCTTCATGTACAGTATGTATACTGCTTAAATTCTCTGGGTTATACTGTATGTAACATCTACACGTAGGGTGCAACTCTTATTTAAATGGCTAGTAAATTGTTTAGAGGAAGTGCATGGGCGTTGATGGATTGGGTTTGGATTTTTTGGCCCAAGGTAATTAATTAATAAAGTTGATATTCGTGGTAGGTTGATGATTTTTTTTTCTCTCCAATCATTGTGGACGTTGGCTTTGGAGAGATTCGGCCTTTGGAGAGATTCGGCCTTTGGAGAGATTCAGTCTTTGGAGAGATTGAGCCTTTGGAGAGATTGAGCCTGTGGAGAGATTCGGCCTGTGCCCACTCCTCTGCCCCAGTGTACAGCTGTAGCAGCTGGGTTCCCTTGGGTCCTTTCACTACTGTACCCGCAGTACCTGGTTAAGATGTCCTTCTTGTCAATGACACCGTGGATGACTATTGATTGCCAGGACATTACTGTCAACTAAATTTATTACAGGTTTGACACAGATAGTCAAAGGCTAGACCACCAGAGGTTAGCCTCCTCACAGCACCTGAAAGCCCACAGTTACATTACAGGAGAGGAATAGATTTTTTGGAAACCAATGCATTATTGAATTATCATTAGTTGCATAATGGTGACTATTTCTCATTGAAGTTCACAGGACTGACGCAGCAAGGCTACTTTGTGCCACTGGGTTAAAATATATAGAGAAAGGAAGCACAATCTGTCAATCAAATCAAATAAAAAGGAATTTGTACAGTCATCTAATGTCTCCAGTTCACTTCGAGCACTCTGGTATGTCCAGTTAAGAGGTCAAGTGGGGGGATTTTGTTCACATGAATCCTTTCTGTGTGGAATTGAGAGGTGATCTCATGAATGATGAATCCTTAAGGGACCTAATACACAGATTTTGTAAAAACACTTCAAATAATTCACCAAATGAACAATGTACTAATCTACTAATCTGCAGATTCACAGAAAGGATCTGTACAGAATATGTCGACAGGTATCAGAATAAAGATGGGCATTTGCTGCTCAATTAAGTAAAGATCTCCAGATTCACTGCTGAAGAAAGACTAGTTAGAAACACCGACAGGTATCTGAATGGCTTGATGTAAAAAGAGAGGTTTTAGTTCAGATGAAAACATCAAATTGCAGCAGAGAAGAGAAGCAGCATTCAATATATCTGAACACAATACCCATTTATAAACAGAACAAGGCTTTGTCAACATTGATCCTATTCTAATTTTCGCTGGCCGTGTTGATTCTATCGATGGGTAATGTGGCCAAACAGTTAGACAAATGAAAATAGAGATGCAGCACTCTGGGCTGCTCTAATCTGCTACTTTGTATTGATATATATAAACCCTATCCTGGACTTCATTTGTTCTCCTGGCTATTAATCCGAAGCGAGGCATTCTCCATCCTGGGGGCTTAGTGGCCTCTTTTCTCTTCTTCCTGGTAGGAGATTGGGAACACCATAGGGGGCCAGGGAATCCTGTAGAATACCAATTGGCTGCACTGGAGGGGATCTTGATTAAAGATTTTGCTTGAAATGTGTTTTGTTTTTTTCCTCAGACAAGTAGAGGTTAGGAGGAAAGTGGGCTTGTACAATTCGCAAGTAGCAACAATGTCATGAATTTGACACTTTACTGATCCTAAATTGTGCATTGTGGGTATTGAAATAGCTGGAGGTGTTTCATAAATGACTTTTTCCGATTTTTCCCACTCTGTGAGTGCAAGTATGGTGAGTGGTGAAGGTGTGTGTTCTTGCTGTTGTCTCAGTCCGGTATCATCCTCTCCGCAGTGTGATTGCCTGTCCAGGGAAGAGGGATGTTAGACGGAGGGTAAACAGGGCAGGAGTCACCTGGAATGGACTGGCGGATGACAGGATGCACTGCAATGTTAGAATTGTTTGTTACCTTTTCTCAAAATGTCAGAACTGAGGTACGGGGCTATTTAAAGTCTAGCAAAGCCATGAGGGCTGCCATGTGGTGGGATAGGCTATATCATTCTGTTGCAAATCTGGGTTCGTGTGCTGCCAGTGCCTTGCCACTCTCTTAGACAGAACCTCTACAGGACCTCGTAGAACCTCAGACCTCATTTACATAAACACATTCATGCAGGAGTACAACTTCCTATCACCGGATGGTTCCCAAGACAACAGAAATCCCCCATGACTTATCCCTCCACTCGTGAGAATAGCGTGTTTTGTCAGAGGATGTAACGTTGCAACGTGTGTTTTGCCGCAGATGCAATCATGCAGCCGGCCGGCGCATTTTGCCGAGAGCGTGGCGGTGGGATGGTCAAGCCGCGGCGAGGGGTCTGTGGAGGGGCATCTCCGTCGATCGCTGTGGCCTCCCTCTGTCACTCACCGAGCCCCTTATCTTCCTCGGCCCTTCACTCACTCACTCACTCACTCACTCACTCACTCACTCACTCACTCACTCACTCACTCACTGCGGCAGGCAGCTCTCCTGCGCCGCATCGCACCGAAAACAGCAACACTGACACCTGCTGGACAGATGACATTTCACCGCAGACCACTCACCGCCTCCTTCCTCCTCGAAAAATGATTACTCTGAACCATTTCTGTGTTCAGCCCCTTCTATTGATTTATACATCATCTTCAGGAGAAGAGAAAAGTCTCTCTCTGTCTCTCTCGTTTTTTTTTTCTTCTCCTTGCCGCATGTTGAAGTTTGACTTACCTTTGGTTGCCATTACAGGGGACTATCTCTGACAGCAGGGACAGAATCACTGCCACTCCGGGGTCGTTACTCACACAGAGCCGTTTCACAAGTGCTGGAGATTCACTGTGAAATAGTGCTTCTGGGACCGATGGCTTCTACGGCCGTCCGGGGAGTCGGGTAATTATCCGTTATGATCACGGAGGAGCGACAGGAGAGTCCGTGTGACAGCTTTTGTTATTTTCGACCCCCCCCCCCCCCCAACCCAACCCCCCTGAAAAGGAGGGATGAAAAAAAGATGATTAAACGACAGTCTGCCCTCCTTGTGTCTTTGAAGAAAGATTACAGGGGCTGACCAGACATGTATGGGTGACGTGTTGGCGGTTGCTAAGGATGTGTCTTGACAGCAGACGACAACAGTGAGAGGGTTGTGCCACGGACAGGAGTGTCTGGAGTATAGGGGGGGTGGGGGGGTGGAGCGGGTGAAGGAAGGAGGGTGGAAATGTTTAAGCCCCCTGCCTCCCTCTGCGCCTGGAGGAAATGCAAATGCCCAAAACAAGAGCGAGTGCATGTATAAACAATTACACAAACGCGGCCGTTACAGCCACATAGCAGTGTGTGGATAAATGGATGATTAGGATAGCAACTGCTAATTTAATGGCTGCATTCATCTAATTTATTCGTAGCATGCAAGGACATTTTTTACAATTTGAATAATTAAAGTTCACAGACACAATGTAATCATAGCAATACCCCCCCCCCCCCAAAAAAAAAGCAATACATCAAATGGGGTTATTCCCCTGCTATTTCACAATTCAACTGGTCAGAAAATCACTAAGACACAAAGCAGGCCGGCTAGCCGAGGCTAATGCAGCAGCGCCCCTGTCTAACCATCCCAAGACGATTGTTCATTATTGTCAACCATTCCACAATGTATTGTGGGGGGATTTCTAATTAGACCACAAAATGTCAGCCACTCCGTTACAAAGCATGAATAGGATTTGGGTCTCTCAGGGTCCCCCAAGGTCCACTGGCTCTTGTTCCTTCTAATCCCAATGCTAAATATCCACAGATGTGACTGAGGACACTTTTCTCCTGCGTTCGCTTGCTTATTCAGGCCTTGCCTTGAAAGGGCTCACTTGTTTTTGCCCCAAAATAAGACATTAAATGCTGGTTCTAATGGATGAAGAGGCGATATGCAATATAAATCAGACAGCCTAGATGCAGAGAGAGAGAGAGAGAGTGAGAGAGTGAGAGAGTGTGTGTGTGTGTGTGTGTGTGTGTGTGAGAGAGAGAGAGCACATTAGCACATTAGTCCATTCTGATGAATTAGGGATGTGTGGGTGTGTGGAAGCAGCCCTCTGTCCATCAAACCCCTCAGTTGCTAGTCTTGGAGCACAGGGAGAGTGGAGCTAGGGCCATCTCTACTAAACCACATGTGATGTTTATTTCTGTTTCCTTTCAAACTGGAGTGATAAGTAGGGCAACGCTGCTGTAACCAACATTCACCCCATGAATATGTTCTCAAATGGGAAATGCACATAGATAATTTGCTAACTGAAAATTGTGTGTGGGTGTATTATTGTTCTACAATAACAATACAGAAACAACATGTTTACCAGAGTGATGTGGACTTCAAAACTGTCCAATATTGGTAATACTCATGGAATGAATAGGTCAAAAGTTAAGATGCTAGATATTCAAATAGTTTGTACCGTCACTAGTTCTGATACCCATTGGAGCACACAATCACTAATTGGCCATTTGGTTGGCCCTAATTACCTAATTAAAAAAATAATAATCTGGCCCTCTCACTGTCTCCTTAGGACTCCTGCCGGCCGTATCCGTAGCAAATATGCATGCGATGGGGCCGACGGTGTCCTAGGAAAATGTAAACAGACAGAGGTACATACAGAGGTGGCCTCATTAATGTGTTACTGTAGATATAGTCCCCATACCGCAAAAACACGTTTTTAGTCAATTTTCTCAGGCATGGATGAAGGGTCAAAACAAACTGAGTCACAAAGAACGTGTGTTTTTTCAGACGGGAACGCCACTGGAGCAAGATAAGTTTCAGTTTCGTATTCAGGGAAATGCGAAAATGTGCCACTTGCTGGCTGCTGTGGGTAGAGTTATCACTAATTGGCTATTTAGTCGGCCCAAATTACCTAATTAAAAAACCCAGCCCCGTCACTGTCTGCTCGGGGCCCCGTGCCAAATATAAACACTGTCAGACCGATGTAAACAGACAGAGATACAGACAGTTTGCTCATCCGTGTGTAGGGATGGGTCTCATTAATTTTTATTATACTGTATAAACTTAATGAGTATAACTCATCACTATGCCCTCCAAATGTTCTTCTATCAGAAAGAAGGCAAACCTATGCCATGGTTTGACAAACCTCAGTCAAACCCTAAGGCAAACCTACAGGTATGCCAACCGATTGCTAGGCTACTAACGCCATCCATTGGTTGTGACGAGCACTTGCTAACGTTAACCAGCTAGATAGTGCTATAGCATTGTACATGCAAGTGCTATGCTATACACTATTAGGCTATTTTACGTTGACATTGACAGTCCTTACATTTAGATGTCTTCTTTGCAAGCTCGATTCCCTCTGTCATCCGTTTGCTAAAGGCTACAAAAACATCTTAGTATAACTTAGACTACAGTGGGTCATTCGTTCATTCACTAGTTGTGCCCAGTAACGTAACGTCACTGCACCGAGCTAGTAAGCTAATGGTAGCTAACTTTAGGTATAGCTGGCTAGCTGCAGTACATTACTACTAGTCTCTACCACTGTAAGTTGTAGCTTTAGCAAGCAGTTGACAGAGGGAATCTAGCTAGCAAAGAAGACATCTCGCACTAGATTTAAGTACTGTCAATGTCAACGAACGGGACTTATCGAGGTGCGCACAGCATGCATACCTGGGGTGGTAGAAGAGGACAGGGTCATCCCTATATTCCCCGGATCCTATGTTCCCCGGGTCCTATGTTCCCCCCAAAAAAGGGTTCTATGTTTCCCGGGTCCTATATTCCCCGGGTCCTATGTTCCCCCCAAAAAAGGGTTCTATGTTCCCCGCGAAAGATAAATGTGATTATGCCATTGCATGATTTAATGCCAAAAGGGCAAAATAATATGCGCAAATTTTTTCACATCAAGTTTCAAAAATGTTGCATAAACTTGACATGGATCAGACGTAGCCTAGCCTATGTGATGTGCAACGCTTATCGCCTCAATAGGCTACTCTACTGGAGGCTGAGTGTGCCATTTCTTGTTTTCTTACACACAAAAAATGCAATGGAATGTGCAGCGTTGAATGTTTTAGTTCTTCTCTTTTTTTAATTATTATTATTTTTTTCTGAAGTTAGCCTATCACCAAATAAGATAACTGTTGTCTATATTTTTTCATAGGCCTATGTGTGTGATGGCCTATTTATTAAACTTCAGTTATTTCAAGCGCATAGTGGTTGAGTGACTATAATTTCTACTGCGAGTGGATCCTCTCTCCACAGAGATTTTTCCCCTAACGGATTTGCGCCTCTCATGAGCCATATCCCAACTCACAGCAGGATGGGTTTGGACTGGGACACTGTCAACTTCACGAAGGCATCAAGCAGCTTCTCCATTCATTGACATAAAACCAATAGTAGGCTAGCCTTACAATCTAGAATAGCCTACATTATAGTCAGAGCTGCTTTGGGTAGCCTACTGAGGCGATATGCGTTGCGCATCACAGGCTAGGCTACGTCCCATGTCAAGTTAACATGCAACATTTGATGTGAAATAATGCGGGCATGAAATCATGCAAGCCTCGGATATTTTGCACGGAATTCTGCAATTATTGTGGTGAAAATGCAACCTTTCTAAAATAGGTGCATAATCTGCCCCTTTTGGCATTAACATGCGATGGCATACTCATGTTTTTCTTTAGCGTTTCGGGGGTAACATAGGACCCGGGGAGCATAGGACCCTTTTTTGGGGGGAACATAGGACCCGGGGAACATAGGACCCGGTGAACATAGAACCCGGGGAACATAAGACCCGGGGAACATAGAACCCTTTTTTGGGGGGAACATAGTACCCGGGGAACATAGGACCCGGGGAACATAGACATGTTCCCGAAGAGGACGAGGGAGTTGGTCTGTCTCACACTTTGAGACTATCAAATGTAGTGCAAGTCCCAATTCTAATCTGATGGGCACCATTTAAATTCTTTAGCATAGACATTGTATTTCTCCCCTTGCAGTAGAATATCTTAGAGCACAGGTTACATTTCGCCTAATTATTTTCTTTCACTTTTGTGAAATGTAACCACACCTTAGATCGCTTTGTGCGCTCAGCCATTCTCTCCGCCAAAATGAGAAATAAAGCGATGTGGGAGGTCATTGTATGTTTTTATTATTTAAACGGCGGATGGATTGAAATGACATGACTCGTCTCACGAGATTTAAAATTGACATTACGTTATCATAGGACGTGCTAGTCTCGATAGCAGAAGCTCGGGTCTGCCTTTTTATCGAGTTTCTCGAAATCCTCGAACCGGGTCTTAATAGAACCGGTTTTCGAGACCCATCCATATTCGTGTGTTAGATGACTCATCTCTTGTGACCAAAATCACAACGGTCACTGAAAGCAAATGCATCAATAGTTTGGACTTCAAAGGCAAAAGGGGGGGGGGGACTGAACAGACACTACCTAGCCCTCTCCGCCATTACTCATTCTCATGCCTGACAGAGCTGGGCGGCAGGTGGGGACGCCGGCGGGCAGAGAGAGCGGTGGATCCACACAGCGGGCCTCGTGGCTCGCCGGCGGTCCGCAGTTCTAATCAGGACTTGGTGATGGGGTGTGGGGGGAGGGGGCGGGTAGGGGGTGACGGGGTTGATGAAGAGCTCCCTGTAATAGTTTTTATGGGTTCACTACTGGCCTGCCTGAGCACCTGGCATTTATCTCTCCCCTGAGGAGCCACAAATGATTCTAAATTAATAAGCAGACGGACGCTGGCTGGTTGACCAATAGAGAGAGGGCAGGGAGAGAGAGAGCGAGAGCGAGAGAGAGAGAGAGAGAGAGAGAGAGACAAGCATTGAGGTTCTTCCCCACCATTTTCACTAACATGGACGCATCGGACAGACAAGGAAACGAAGCATGAACGATACGGTTTCCCCCACGTGGTGCTGATATCTCTGTATCTTTATATATAAACACCAGGAAAACAATAGTATTCAATGAATTCAGCCTGTGCCCTCCGCCTACAGCTTCCCACTGCTGTGAGCAATCAGGAAGCAGGTGCTGGTTTTGCGAGTGGCCAGTTGGGACGGCTTGGTGTGCCGCCAGCGCAAACAGTAAACAGTGGATGGGGGGGGGGGGGGGTCCATGCGACAGCCTCAGCCCACCCAAACGGCATTCCTGCCATCCGTCCACCTGGACACACACAGAAACGGGCGCCCTCGGGTACGCATACACACATACTGTACACACACGTTTGCAGAAACGCACAGCGGGTACACAGACGGACATGCATGCAGGCCTTACACACATGGGAATCCACGCCTTCACGCCCACTCCCCAAATGGCATCCTTGTGCATCTTTTTTAATTTGATCACACACATGAGACGCCTAACAAAGCATAACATTACAGAACGCCTACAATTGTGCTTGATCAGTTAATGCTTCACTACATTGAACAGGCGTCTCTTAACGATGCTTGAAAATGGGGAGCAGCCTTCCTTTCATACCTAGAGTCTAGTGATATTTCTTTATCAGGACTGAGATTCAATGACCTTCTATACACATAATGTATGAACTATTACTGTATGTAACTTATTAGTACTTACTTCCACTAACTGTCCCTCAAGTCCATTACTGATTTGATTTTTGATTTATTTGTTTGCACTTTTGTATAACAGAGAATAACAATAGCAACAGAAAGTAAAGAGATTGTGCATGTGAACATCTAGAAAACCCCAAAGGGCTTATAAAATCGATGTCACCTCTAAATCATTGGTACATAATCATTAGTAAAATAAATGACTGAAAATAATACTGGATAAAAAAATAAAATCAAATAAAGTAAAACAGAAACGGAAGCGAAAACAAGGCGTTCAGGTGTGCTGCTGCTCCCGCCACCTGGAACCAGCAGCAGAACCATCTGAGCCGTCTGGAGCTGGTCTCGCTGGACGCCCTTCAAATGAGGTGGAATCAGGCACATATGGCTGGAGGTGGCAGAGTGAGGATGATTGCTTCTATAAGTCGTCCTCTGTTGTAAACCATTTAAATTATGTTCTTGTTTTATGTTTTTATCCTGTAACTGTGCTGCTGCTTCTCTTGGGGCCATGACCCTCTGAGGTTTTCATCTCAAGATTTCACCCACCCCTTTTTCCTGATTGAATAAAGGTTTAAAAATAATAATTGGAGAATAGGAATTGTATTACTGTACATTACAGTCATTTAGCTGTCATTACAAGCCTACCTGTGTCTTTTGCTATCATACTTGAGAAATATGATATGGCCTCACTTGCACACTGTCACTCCATGATCCACCAAGAAAAGAAATTTCGCTGTCGTCACAAAACGTGAACCTACCCAGTGAGCAATAGACTCTACGCTTCAGCCATCATATAACCCAGCTATATTACGGCTATCACATAAACCGATTTTCTACTTTTCTTAAATGCATTATAACAGTTAATAAACCCCTGTAAAATGTCAGAATACGTACTAGACGTCATGTAGTATGAGATGCCATGTAGTATAGCATAATTATCCAAACAGAAGAGGTGATTTAAATTGCGTCTATACTTCGCTGTCCTTTAACCCAGCTAAATGTGGTCTGTGTCTAAACCTGTTTCAGTCTAGCAGCACGTTAACGTCCTGTAGGCTAGCAAGATAATTATCAGAGCAGCAAATATGAAAAAGATGCACCGGAGACGTCCATAGGCTACAAGATGCTTTATTTTTGCACAGTTATATTAATGTGTGAACTTTGATTCAGCGCCGTACCTTGAATAGAGTTTGAACATGCACATTGCGCATGCGCACATTTCAAACCATCACAACGGAACGCAAGCAGCCGGTGTAGAGCAACAGATGGATCCCCTCCGATGGAACAAGTGCTTTTCACATGCGAGGAATTGGGAAATCTTTACTTTGGGGTAAATATTGATCTTTGTATTCATAAACTGCCTCTGCTTAATTGACTTTTAACTATTTTTGTGACACAGTTTGACATAGTTTGCTAGTGCTAGCTCGCTAACGTTAGCTTATGTTAACTGTTTAGCTTGACCATTTCGGTTAGCGACCGAATTAATGTAACGTCAATTTAGATTGTTTTATTCCATAACGTGTTTAGTGACTGCATTAATGTATATCATCTGTCCTGGTATGTAGTGTGATTTCTGTACAGTTTTGTCTGCTGATAATACGTTTTTAGCTGTTAAGAAATACACTAGCAACATTCCATGGCTAAGTTACATTCCTCCTGTTGTGTTTGGGTTGCATGGGAAAGTGAATATATTTCATTTCCTTATAAACGCAGATTATCTTCAATTGGAGATGCCACGTTTTGTTTGTCTTTCATCCATGTACATCGATGTACAGTATGTGATATATTGTAATGTTTGAAGGAGATTTATGTTCTTTTTCGTAAATAAATTCTCCTGATGTCTAAGAGGAAAGGGAAGAGCAGTCATGTTAGACTTGACTGCATGAGATCATCTTCAGTTGCAGACAAAATATTATTCTACAAATCGACCCCTTTGACAGCACTCTCAATCTATTTAAGAGGGGTGAGGAAACTGTAACCCTATAGAGGTTACTTTCTCTGTCTTACTGCATTGCAGAAGCTGTCCTGAAACTCCATAAGGCGGCCGAGGGGAATGTGAAGGCAGCCATCATGGACCAGCTCAAGCAGGCCCCAGACCGCGTGGGAGGAATGGGGTTCAGGAAGGCATCTGGGTAATAAAGTATTTTCTGCTGTGTTCTGGAGCAGCTGTAGCTCAGGAGGTGGAGCAATCGTCGTCCAATCACGGGTTGGTGGTTCGAATCCCTGCCCCTCCTGTTAGTATGTTGGAAGTGTCTTGTGAGATTGCTTTTAACTTCTGGAAGGAACTTAGATCTACAGACTGAGCTAGAATCGTAGGCATAGTAACCAGACCAGACCCCACCACGTGCATGTAAATCGCAGGGTACCTGTAGCACGAGCATGCAACCATGGGACCTGATTATGAAGAGAGAATGGCTGATTATGAACTTTTACTTTTTTATTTTATTTTAAAATAAAAAATATACCAAAATATTTGAGGGGGCTTAACCGGGGCTAAGCAGATTTGTGACGGGGCTATAGCCCCGCCTAGCCCCGGTGTAGCGCCGTCCCTGGCTGCCCTGCAGTCAGCCACGCACTGGCGATATAGCTGTAGTTAATGTAGCACTAGGACCCATCAAAACTAACTAGCTAGGTTAACTGGGATATTAACTTCGCAAGCTAGCTAGTAATGTCTTTGTTTTTTAACTAGTGTTAAGTTAGTTTGGTAGTGGATGTTTCCCCGGTAGTTGCGTTGTGCTATCATTATTAGCAAGATGTGTAGCCTATGACCAAACAAGGACATCATGAAATCAGATGAAAATTCTCAAATCAAGCAGCAACATAATGACTCTATGTCCAAATTTCCGAACTATAATTTTTATATGTGATTAGGCTACAATTATTTACACTTAAATAAATATTTACACTGACACACAAACTAGTGTTACTGCTAATCTGTGATAAGCTATCCAGACCACATAGTGTTTATTATTGGCTTCAGCGATATTTGTCCTTGTTGCCAGGAATAATTCTGTCCATTTAATTGCTCTTTTTTCCTACAGGACTTGCTGAGATATCGTCTGTTGGGGAGGTTGTTCAGTAAAATCCAGTACATCCTCAGCCATCCTGCCGTAGACCTGGATTCTTCTTCTTTGTTTGGGGTTTGAGGTGTCCTTCCCCCCCAGGCTCTGGTGGAGGGGCTATCCTTTATATCCGGGCACACCTCCATATTAAATAAATCCATGAATAAATGAAGACATGTAATGCAATGAAATGCTTCAAGGCAAGGCAATTTGTATTTATTTGTATAGCACATGTCAGCAACAAGGCAATTCAAAGTGCTTTACATGAGACATTAAAAGCATCAAGACAAAGACATAAAAGGTCATATAAAATAAATGCAATAAAAGGACATTTAAAACAAAATGCAGGAAAAATAAAATACAGGAATAAAAGGTGCAGTGTATGAATTAATAATTATTTGAATTAATGAAAAGCAGCGGCGAAAAGAAAAGTCTTCAGTCTTGATTTAAAATAACAGAGGTGCAGCAGACCTACAGTTTTCTGGAAGTTTGTTCCAGATATGTGGAGCATAAAAACTGAACGCTGCTTCTACATGTTTTGTTTTAACTCTGGGGACAGAAAGCAGGCCCGTGCTAAACTGCGCAAACTGAGCTTCTTCCATGCGACTGTGGAGTCTGTCCTCCTATACGGCTGTGAAACCTGGACCCTGAAGCCCACCCTGCAGAAGTCTCTGGATGGGTGCTACACCAGAATGCTGCGTGTGGTGCTAAATGTCAACCAGAACGAGCATGTTACCAACAAGCATCTGTATGGGGGGCTACCAAAGCTGAGTGAGAAAGTGGCATCCAGGAGGATGAAACTTGCTGGCCGCTGCCACAGACATCATGAACTACCAGCCAGCAAGCTGGTGCTCTGGGAGCCGACACACAAGCACCGATTAAGAGGACGTCCCACACCAACATACGTGGATGTACTGAGGAGGGATGCAGGAGTGGAGAGTTCTGCGGAACTGGCTGGATGTATGGATGACCGAGATGATTGGAGACTTCGCTGTCAAGCTCGTCTGAGGACGACCTAATGATATAGTCTACAAAATATATAATAAAGAGCATTTATTGGGACTTATGTCTGGGACTTCTTGAAAGCCCAGGAAAAAAATGCTAATGATGATGGCTAATGATGATGATTTTGCTCAGCCGGTGTTCTGAAAAGTTGTCATATAGCCGACCTCCTCAGGATGACCTACCACACATTGTTATGTTCAATTCATGGGTAGCGTATCCTGTCAGGTAGGTAATGTTGAAAGGCATTTCGAAATTTCCTACATGACAATATGCTACTCATGAATTAAACACAATATTGTTTTAATGCAGCCATGATGTATAGGCCTACACAAAGCACGAGTTGGCTGTGACACACTAAATGGAAGGGGGCCTTGATTCATTACCTGTGTCTACACTACTATGGGTCTAGAAGGCCTCATTGGATTAATCAATTCACCTAATATCTGTTGGTATCCTATATAGTGGTGGGGTAGCCTACAGACAGCTAGAAAAGTCATATGCCTTCAAATTACTCCTCAACATAACAAAATGTTGCTTCTTTACATAAGAGTGTTGAATTTATATTATGGATAGTCCCTATATTTGGCTCAATACAATTTTAAAAGACAACATTCCCGTGATGTGTTATGTAGGCTAGGCTGTAGCTGGGGTCTTCTCTGGGTTGTTGTCCAGGAAGTAGAACTGCAGAGAGGAACACTTCCCGCTGGAGCTGAGCACCTTGGGGGAGGGGGAGCATCCTGGAAATGACCTGTGGGGAAGGCTTCATTTTAGTTTGATATATAATTTGATCTATTCCATTAAGATTGCACACTTTTACTACACTGCCTAATCGCTCAATTTAAATGTTTGAATTGTCTGAACTGTAAGAGCCACAAATACTCATTATTCCATGCCTCTGTGCTGCTGTTTGCTGTGCTGCTGTCTCAGTTTCTATGCTCTCAACCAAGCAATGAGTCTTCTGGTGTCCTCGTCCATGACTGCCTGTAGATGGACAAATGTGATTTGTCAACATGTTTCACACGAAGCCTCCAAAATCATATTCTACCTGGCCTCACATGAAGCCTCCAAAATCTTATTGTAACTGGCCTCACATGAAGCCTCCAAAATCATATTCTACCTGGCCTCACTTGAAGCCTCCAAAATCATATTCTACCTGGCCTCACATGAAGCCTTCAAAATCTACCTGGCATTGGCTGTTTCGTTTTTAGGTGATTTAACATCATGAATAGAGACGTGAGTTATGCAAACTTAACATCTCATATTTTACACTGGACTTTTTCTCTTTAAAAAAAAAAAAATCAAGTTTTACTAAATCATCCCACACCACATTTATGCAACATTGCCATTAAAAAGTGAGAAAGCGAAACTCCTGTAGGTGCACATAGCCAGGCACAGTTCACACACTGCTCCCTGACACACTTTTGTTTAGAAAATAGTGTACTGTAGGTCTAGCCTACCGTTCCTTTTTCATTTGTTCTCAATAGGCCATTACATATATGAGTAATGTATTTTCTATTTTCTGACCATTTTTAAGCGACATTCTAATATAATTTCTGAGCTCAGTTGACAGCCCTACTGGCCTAGTAGTCTATATAGTAACCACTATAGGCTACTTTGAAGCCCTAAAGTTACACACCCAGTGGCAGCAACTTGCAGTCTATGAGAATGACTGTCTAACTAGCGGCTATTCAACAGGCTAACGTTAGCTATTATGATATAAATATTATGCATAGCTAGTTGGCATAATGCAAAGCATAGTAGTTTTACATAGTTAGCTCGAGCATGTCTCCATCATCTACTCCTAATGGGTGTCAGCCGGCGGCAGGCTAATTAGCTTGTGTGTAGAGTGGCCAATTGCAGTGAAAATTATCTAGCTAGCTTGTTCCACAACAAAATAATCCCCTCGGATTAACAGATTCTGTCAAGGCCAAGTACTAATGCATTCTCTGCTAGCGTTTGTCTAAAATAAACTGTCACCATCCATTACAAATGATTTACCTGAGGACTAGGATTTTGAGGGTCCATGGTTCTGGCTGCAGCAGATAGCCTTCACTGTTCCCATCAGATACGTACCAAAGACGCTTAGCGATACTCACCTCCGCCATGAGAATGAGGCCGTGAGGATTCCATTGGTCAAACCATAACCCGTTCTTATTGGTGGCTTTTCAGGCTGGTTTTGTGAAGCGAACACAAACAAATTGAAAGAGAGGAGAAAATACCCGTAAGCGCAGATGTAGGTTTTGGCCGCAAAGGAAATTCTGAGAGCGACCTGCAGTATATTAGAGAAAAGCAGAATACTGTACTGAGAAAAGGTTCAAACAGCCCTCTAAAATGAAGGTTTTCAGATGCTGACTTGAAACCGATGGGTAAATTCACACAATGCTTTGTGAACCAAAGCAGTGATATGAAACATGGCTGTCGGTGCCGTGAAAAACCATGGTGAAAAAGCCCAATATCTTCGCAAATAATCATTCAAAAATTGTAAAATCCATGGAAAATCTTAGTTTAATGTAGAAGGAACATGTCATTGGATCGTTATGACACGCATTTCAGAAAACAATCGCTGTTGCAGTTGCGTTGTTATTTGTTTGCTTGGTTTCATTGGTGCAGCAGTGAGAGGAGGGATTGTGGTAGTCACGTTGACTATCTGGTAGGGGTGGGAGAAATTGCATATTTTCCTTTCCGGCGTAACAGCCATATTTCTTCCGGTTAACTGGTTACCCATTCAGCAATTTGCGTTAATTCATGAGACTAAAATAGGCCTAACGTTACCTGGGTTTTGATACAGGCAACTTTGCAAAAAGCATGAAAGGTGCAATGTTCGAAGCGTTGTCGTGTACTAAGGCAGTCACCTTTCCGCTGTCACCCAGCCACTCGGCAATGATGTTAGTTAACGCTGTTTTGAATAATAAATATGAAAATACAAACATTTGAAAAGACAAAATATAGGCCTAAGACTAGCGAAGCCTACGCCACACCAAAGCCCTTTGTAGCCCTAGCCTACCTGTCTTGAGATTTTCTGCCGTATGCCGTTCAGCCAGGTTCTCGGTGGTAAGCACGTTAGCCTTCATCTCCCATTTGTCGATGTAGTGGACTGTTGCTGTGATGTAGGAAAGCGTGTTCGTAGATGTCCAACAATCTGTTGTGATGGCCACATGTGGCATGTTTGAGAGCTTGCGTTTCAAACTTCATGAGCATTCACTGTCCAATTGTTCCACGTGGGTCATCATTGTTTTCCGACAGGGCATGCTGTAGCCTGGCTCAACGTATGCCATCAGAGCTCTGAATCCATCGTCCTCGACAACAGAAGGCAGTTGCATGTCTAGTGCAACCATCTCTGCGATCAGATTTGAGATCTTCTCTTTTCTTCCTTTGTCGCATTTCTTTGTGAAGCTGTCGAGTGTCCCTTGTTTTGGTCCTGATGCTGCGTCGCTGCTAGCATGCGCTTGTGGATGTGTGAATTTCAAATGATTGAGCATTCCACTCGTACTTCCACCTGCATATTTTAATTATGCACTGCAGAGCCACTTTACTGTATCTAATTTTTCACTCACTTTATCAAAGTAATCCCAGGCAGGACTTCGCCTGACTTTCTCCGGGCCCGGAGCCTTCACCGTTAGCCTACCTCAGTGAATCAGCTGAAGAACTGAAGAGAACGAACGAAGAAGAACGGCTGAACGCGATCACGTCGTCACTTGCTTTACGTCCATAGAAACGGACTTGACAGATTAATTTAATTGAATAATTAGCCTAAAGAGGCTGGTTAGCTGTATTTTTTATTATACATGATTTAAATTGCAAAAAAACGAAAAAAAACGAATACAGGTTAGTGATTTTTAGTAACCGGTAAGGCTACTATCTGGAGCATTCGTTTGCCCCTGTTAGGCAAAGCGACGTGTCCCTTTTGGGCACGTTGACCGCAGGGTTAATTTGTTTGTTTATTTTGTTTGGTAACTGTGGTTAGAGCGTCTTGTCTCGGGTGCACGGCTGTGGATTGGAGGGTCGCCAGCATGCTGGTTGCCTGGGCCGGTCCAGCGGTATATAGTGCATAAAAACCCACCATAAAGCCATCTAAAGACTAGGGTTGAGATGGCATAGGTTGGGGCAGCTCCTTAGGTTATCCTGCCTTTCTTCTGTTGTGCTTTGTGACACAGCGCTTGTGATTCATTGTCGGTTTGGTGCGCTCCCGGGAACGGAGTGTTGACCTTAGTTTGTATTTGGTAGGCTAGTATTTTTCTTTTGCTATAAACATGGCCTCAAATGTGAGTGAGTTCATTCTTGCTCCCTCTGTAGCACTTTTGGCTGGTTACACTACGCTACCTGTTGAAGGTGTGGATGTTGTCCTGGGTAACAATCTGGCTGGCGGGCGAGTCTGGTGTGATGTGCCCCCACCTCTAGCAGTTTCCTCACTGCCCTTGGTTGCGAAACCTCCTGATGAGAACGCACAGTTACCCCGAGGTGTTCTCTGCATGTGTCGTTGCGCGCTCTATGAGTCAGGCTGCAGAGGTTCCCTTGTCAAACCAGAGAAAAAATTAGAAACAACCGGTCTCCCCGATACCTGATATACCATCCGTACCTTGTTCTGAGCTGGTTAGGGAGCAGATGGTCGATCCGTCTCTCAGGGAGTTATTTGATTTGGTTGTGCCCATAGACGAGTTAAATACCCTTGTTAATGGTTATTTCCTTCAGGACAACGTGTTGTTGAGACGCTGGATCCCTCATAGGGAATGTTTTGTGAGAGAGCCTATTTATCAGGTAGTGTTGTTGTTAGGATTGCCCTTAGTCCTTATCTAATAAGGCAGTTCACAGGAAAGAGAGAAGAGACGAAGAAAGCCCACAAACGTAGCCAACTGTTATCCTTACCCGACCAGCCGTAACATAGGTGGACTCCGTTGGCGTGGGCTAGTCCTCCTGGCTCGACCAGCACAATCACGGTGGCTTTTCCCACAGTAGCCTTGGTAGTTCAGGGTAATCGGCAACCAGCCGAACGGGACCAGGCGGTGACTGTCCGGGCCGCCAGTCTCTCTCGCGTTCGGGACGAGAACACTCCCTGCCCCAAGCACCTCTCCTTGTTGATTGTCTTAGCTGGGCTTTCAAACATTTTGTCCTTCCAGCGGGTTACCTCTCACCCGGAAGCTCTTCCCCATGTGACCTGTCACCTCCCCATCATAGGACACAATAGTTCCAACGCACTGATATACAGCAGGTACAGGGGTAACAGTGGCATGGGCTCAACAGAAAAGGGAAAGAAAATAATGTCCCTAGCTGCAGGTGACTGTGGGTCATAACAGGTGCCAACGAAGTATCGTGAACTGGTTTTAGAAACTTCTCATGACCACACTGCAGGTCAACTAGGTGTGAAGAAGATGTATGACCACATTTTGAGACGTTTCTTCTGGCCTAGAATAAAGCGTGATGTGTCCGCTTATATTAAAACATGTTCTACCTGCCAGTTAACGGGAAAGCCCAACCAGAAGTTGAAACCAGCTCCTCTGGTTCCCATTCCTGCGCTCAGCCAGCCATTTGAATATTTGATAATAGATTGCGTTGGCCCCCTGCCTCGCTCTAAGACTGGCTGTTAGTATCTATTCACGGTGATGTGTCAGACCACCCGGTTTCCAGCTGCCAACCCTCTCCGGTCCATTACGACTAAGTCCGTGTTAAAGGCTTTGACTCAGTTTATTTCGTTGTTTGGCATTCCCAAGGTCATTCAAAGGGATCAAGGCTCTAATTTTACTTCACACCTGTTTGCTCAGGTCCTCCAGCAGCTCCATATCCAACACAATCTCGCCAGCAATCTCGCCACAATCTCGCCACAATCTCCCTGGCTCTGCGTCATGCGCAGAGCCAGGGAGCCCTGGAGAGATTCCACCAAACCTTGAAGTCTTTATTGAGAGCTTATTGTACTGAGTTGAATAGGGACTGGGAAGAAGGGCTGCCATGGATGTTGATGGCCGCTAGGGAGGTTTCGCAGGAGAGCACCGGTTTCAGCCCAAACAAGCTGGTGTTTGGTCACACCGTACGCGGCCCGTTAGCGGTGCTCCAAGCTGACTGGTGGACTGCGCCACCCCCTCCAAATTTGCTGTCCTATGTAAGTGACTTCCGACATCGGTTATATGCCGCTGGTGAGATGGCCAAAGCGAATTTGGTGTCCTCTCAGAAAAAGATGAAGCGGCTATATGACCGTGGGACTGAGCCTCGTTGTTTTAGTCAAGGGGACCAGGTCCTCGCGTTGTTGCCCATAGCTGGTGAACCTTTCCAGGCGAAGTTTCAGGGTCCTTATACTGTGATGCAACAGTGTGGCGATCATAACTACGTGATCGCTACACCAAACAGAAGGAAGTCTAGCCAGCTTTGTCACGTGAACCTACTGAAACCTTATTACTGTCGGGGTGAGTCTATGCAGTGCACTTCTGAGGACAGTAAGCCTGTTCTTTCAGCGGCACCTGTGGTAACACCGCCCTCTGCTTGTCCGGCAGTGGCAGTGCAGGACGAGGGAGAGGCATTGGGCCTCTTAGTAGGTCGCCTGAACAATTCAGAGTCCTTGCAGATAATAAATATATTTTTGTTATCCCCGCTACCTGGCTTAAGTCTCCCCTTCTTGTCATGGCCTCTGAGCCGAGCGTGACAATATATAGGCTAGTTATAGTTTTGATTTGATTTCCCTTTTCCAGCCTACAGTTCCCAGTCCGTCAATAGTCTAATCTACAGTATTGTCGGTAACCCGCTGCCACTAGTTGCTTCTTGATCAACTAATGCCTCCTGGTGGTTAGTGTACAACACTGCACGAAAACACTGATGCTTGTTTTGCGCCTTCCAAAATTAGAGGCTCAGGCACTGTACAGATTAACGTAAAAATGCTAGATTAAATCATAATCCTGGACGGTTTCCCAGCAGACCTGGATCGAAATACTAGTTGAAAACCTTTCAATCATTTACTTGAGTCTTTTTCGGGAGGAGCAGCCCATTGTTTCCATGGTGCCAGACACGATAAGTAATTTAAATGATGGGTAATTTGACCAAGGTCTGCTTCCAAGTGCTCTAATTCCCATCAAGTTGTAGTCTTCAAAATGTGAAACAGGATAGATAGCTCAAAGAACCCCTGAACTCAACATATCTGGAGTAGCTCTACGTAACCCATATCAGCTACAGTACATTACAATGCTATCTCAATGGAAGCTACCGTACCAAAAGTAAGTATCTCTCCTCCACATAAAACAGGCCACAGTGACAAACATAAGGGATGTCATGGCAGTGTTTGAGATGAACTCTTCGACAGTAAACTGATAGAAGAGAGAGAGAGAATCTCCTCCACATAAAACAGGACACAGTGACAAACATTAAGGGCCGTCATGGCAGTGTTTGTGATGAACTCAAGTACAGTAAGCTGGTAGAGGAGAGGGAGAGAGAGAGAGAGAGAGAGCATCTCCTTCCTTCCGAGCCTTGCTCAGGGAGCATGCACCTGCACAGCAGATATTATGTGCCAGGGCGCTCGCTGGCACATCTGCCGAGGAAGAGCAAGGAATGATTTATTTATCTCACCCAATTAAAACTTCAGGAACAAGAACACTTCAATGAGAATATAAATATCAAATAGAAAGCCTACATGGGTATTTAGCATGCAATCTGCTAGCTCTACAGCCCACGCTCCAAAGCCAGAACATTGCAACTTCCAGAGACGAAGGGAGGAATGCAGGAAACACTTAGATCTTTTGTGAGCAAAATAATCATTTATTTCTTCACTTCCACACTCGTTCTTTCTTCTTTTCACGCCACAACTGTGATTTCCACTTCCCTTTTTCAAGCAGTGTGCCTTTTTTTGGAGGGAAAAACCAGGACTGAGTTTTCATTGGACGGCGTGTTCCGTCACCCCGGGCTAATCGATTGGGCTCACTGGTGTTGTGGGGAGTGCTGATTGCGTGGCATCTGTAAGGGCACACCGGGGGGGATGACTAAACTATATTGTTGGTGAGAATATGGATTTTTGGCACTGTTAGGGGTAGATGAGGAGTCTTTTACGGTAAGCAGACGGAGGCACGGTGTTGTCTGGCACAGTTTTTGGTCATAGAATCATCAAATCAAATCAAACTTTATTTGTATAGCGCATTTCATACACAGAGTCAACACAATGTGCTTTACAGGGAGCAATGGGGGGGGGGGGCATAGGTCCCACCCCTACAAATTCCAGAGGGAAGCAAAAAAACAGTTTCACCCGGGGGCCAGAAAAGTGAGCTGTAAAAATCCCCTGACCTCTAGACTTGAGACGATCAAGCAAGCTCCTGGAAAATGTTTGTCTATTGGCTAAGAACATATACAGAGTGACATAAACTTCATAAGAGTGACATGACTAACAGTAGAGCACACAAATAGTTACAGAGTTGCCTCCATGGTAGGCCATTATGTGTTAGCTATCCCTGTACTCTCTAATATGATATTAAGTGAATCATATAACAAAGCACAGTAAGCACTTAGCAGAACAGGCTCATAGAGAATGGCGCAAAGCAGAAGATCATGTACTCTAGGCTACTAAATGCCACTTTGCCCACTGATTTATACACTTGGGACTACCGCAGTTCAGTGAGCGTGTAGCTGCCCCCTGGACGAATCAAATCGGCAATGTATAAACGTTCTGCCAATGCTCTATCAGATACACTGGACCAGATCCACACCACTCCGCTTGTTCTGATGAATGGTATGGACCCTGTGTTACTGTATGAGCGATACCGGTCGGGACGACCCACGCCATTACCAGCTCTTCTAAGAGGGCCTGGAGATGGGGAGATACGGCTGGATTCACTGTAGCACACATTTCACTTGAGTTAATCCATCAATTCCGTGATGCTTTTAAGTGCCTTCTCTCCTACATGATTGGAGATTCATTTGAAAGTCACTACTTCATTAAGTAGATTGGCATCCGGACAGTATACGAAGCTGGGGAGAGACAGAGAGAGAAAAAGGATAAGTCATTTCTTTGGGTGAATGTCAATTATACACTTAAAAAAAAAAAAAAAACGATCCTAGATCAACTTCACCCTTTGAGTGCAAGAGAGAATGTGTGTGTGTGTGTGTGTGTGTGCGTGCGTGTATGCGTGCACGCTCACATGCACGGACGCGCCTGCATGTGTGCAAGAGAGAGAGAGAGAGAGAGAGAGAGGGGAGACCAAATTGCTGGCAGTCAGTCCGGCGGTGCGTCTGTAAAACGAATAAGAAACCTTTGATAACGAAGCTGACGGGTTGATGGCCCGCCGCCCGCCGCCAAAGCGCCCCTCGTTATCCTTCGACATATGGGCTGTGATGTGCTGCTTGGCATTCTCCGACAAAACCCTCGCCCGACCACCGAATCCCCGGCGACGTCCTCCACATCATCACCGCGCTCAATCCCACATCCATCCATCCATCAACCCCTCCCCCCCCACCCACCCCCCCGACCGGCGGCAGACACATCAAGATGAGGAGGATGACAACAGCGAGAGATGCAGAGCAAAGAGCCGCTTGTTTGTAAATGGCATGAACGTCAACCCCCCCCCTCCCCCTCGCTCTCGACGTCTCCGCCTCTGAAATGTGCAAGAGTTATTCATCCTTGGGGGGGTATTTATTAAATGTCAGTCTAACGTGCGCGCTTGTTTGTGTGTGTGTGTGTGTGTGGAGGTGGGTGGAGTGTGTTGGTGTGTATGTATACAATACACACGCACAAGCATGCAAGTGTGCGTGTGTGTGCGCGTGCGGACTCTCACAGGCGTCGTCTCCGGGCCGGCTTGGCAGCGTGTCCGAGGTAAAGCGGGCGGCGCTGGGGATGATTTGTCTTGCGGGCCGCCACGACGGGATCGCAAGCGGGCTTAAGATGATTTATAGGGCTTATTTCTGAAAATGGTAAAGTGAAATTAATCACGCTCCCACCTGACGGCACTCCTACGCGCTGATAGATGACAGGCTGCCAGAGAGAGACAGTGAGCCATCCATGAAGTGCCCGCCGACGCGACCCACCTCAGATGGGCTGACCCGGGCTGGGACTCGGCCAGATGCCCCCTCAGGAAGCCGGTGTCGGGGGAGGGAGAGCCGGACCTGTACCCCCCCCCCCTCTCTCCTCTCCCTCTCCCCCTCCCAGATGGGTACCTAGACGGGGGCCTAATGACTGAGGGACAGCCTGCCAGGAGGGAGGAGATTGGAGGGGGGCTTATCCCATCAGCAGGAGCTGGAGTTGAAGCTGTAGCCCGAGAAGGTAAGAGCAGGGATGGGCCTGGAGTTTGAGCTACATTAGCTACTGAACCTGGGGTCAGGGCTGGGCCTGGGGCTGAGGCTGGGGTAGAGGCTGGGGTCAAGGCTGGGGTCAGGGCTGGGCCTGGGGCTGAGGCTGGGGTAGAGGCTGGGGTCAAGGCTGGGCCTGGAGCTGAGGCTGGGGTCAAGGCTGGGCCTGGGGCTGAGGCTGGGGTCAAGGCTGGGGCTGAGGCTGGGGTCAGTGCTGATGCTGGAGCTGGAGTTAATGAGACACTAACACGTATAGAATCGCCAGATATCACATGATATAATCAAAAATGTATCGGTGAAGAATCTGTTCCAGGCCCAAAATAAACTTGAATACATCAAATCGGACCGTTTTGGCTCACGAGATAAAACTCTAAAGCACCTCCTCATTTGTAGGCCTGTCTCCTTCCTCTACAAGCCTTTCGCCTCCAGTCATTTTAAATCCACATCTAGAAGCTCTGAGTTCATCTTCTACTCCACTCCGCAGAGCTTGCTGTTCATAGTATGGAAAATGACTACCAATTTACTTTGTAATATCGTTGCACTTGTTATTTACCAAATGTCAAGTCCTTTATTGCCCGCACCCTAATGTACACATTAACCCCCTTTGATTGAAAGTTTTCTTATTTTTGCATTGCAGAGCTGCTTTCATGAAAAATCACCCTCCGGAACAACCAAAGCAGTCACCTACGCCGTATTTCACTGTCCGCTACAGAAATAAATAATCTTTGTCCTTGACAACACCGTAATTAATAGTGATGTTTAGCAGGCCCATTTCAACGCACGCGCTTAATCTAATTTTGTTTCCACTCCGCGATTTGTAAATTACTGCAAAATGACGCATCATTTACCACTGTCTCTCTGTGCCACAATGGTCATTTTTCTTGCGGTATAATTCCCTTCTCTCTCTCTCTCCTTCTCTACATTTCCACAGTCCCTCCTTCTCCTTCTCTCTCCACTGTATCTCTCTCTATCTTCCTCTCCAACCCCCTTCCCCCCTCCAGTGTAGCAACACTCTAAAGCCACAGGGACTCAACACATTAGGGCTGTGATTTTACAACTTTCCCCAGGAAACATTATGGCCGCTGCTGATGTAAAATGTCACCACTACAAATGCCTTGTCCACATCCCTTTATTATTACCCCACTAAATGTTAAGCATTTATGTCCACGCCGCCCCGCGCTGACATTTCGGCGCGGGAAGTGTGAGCAGGGGTGATCCTCAGTGCCGTTAAGTATCATTTATGAACATGCTAACGAACGACAATTACAGCTGTCACAGGAGTCGTTGGGACCAATAGGGACTCACTGACAGGCGTGCTCTCGCACACTAATCCCTAGAATCTCCACTCTCTATACACTGTATTTTGTATGTATACTGTTTGGTTTCATACTGCATATTTGATTCTATTTATTATCTTTTAGAAAAGCCTCCTATGGACTGGTGTTGGAAATTATTACTTGTGCTACAAATACTAAAGCAATGCATCTGGTCTGTCCACTGTGACTGTTCCAATGTAATTGTGATGTCTATATTAAATAAAAGTTTAATTCATTCACTTCACCCTACTTCCAACTGTAGTACACTCTACTGCATCACTATCTGGTGTCAGATTAAGCTAATTCAGATCATATTAGTATAATAACAGGTGTAATCAAAAATGAGTCGAATTCAGATAATATTAGTATAATTACAACTGTAATTTTGTCTGTCCCACATCACACACAGATTAAGTATGACAGCCATATGACAAAAATAATCCATTCTTAATATGTAATATATTATATATATAAGGGTGTAAGAAATGTTAAAGCTCAATGAGATAACATTTTTTATGGTTCAATATTCACTTTTACTTGCTATTAGTTTATGAATTGGCCTTAGCAAGACCGCAAAAATAATTTTCGTGACATGAGACTGCATGAGACCCTGTGAATGTATTATTTTAGAATTTTGGTATACTTGCTAGTACACTGGCGGGAAATCTTGTGGTGGAAACGGAAGTGACACGTTTTGCTCGTCACAATATCAGGAAGACAACAAACACTTCGCCCAGCGAAACGAAATCTACCTGCAGATAAAAGAAAGAAGACTGGTATTTACCTGCATTGAAGCCATCCTTCCAGAAAGTAGCTACAATCTTCCAATCCAGTCTGCGCCATGCGCGTTTGTTGTTATTTTTTCCCCATCATTACAGCGAGTGAGTGGGAGATTGTGGGAAGTGTGGTTCTTAAAACGCAGTGCCGATTTTATCACGACCAGAGGGGCTGCCAAAGTGCCGAGTTATCTCATGTAGCTTTAACATTTCTTTCAGTCTTACTATACAGTATACTCCTTGTAAACTTACTGTATACTCCCTGTATATGGGAAGAGGGGTTTTTGTCGACATTCCACCACCCTACAGGTACATCTAATCTTATAATAGTGGTAGTCAGTCTATACCCATGGGGACCAAGTCCTGGGAGTAAACATCTCCTTCGTCCTCACGTATGCAAAAGATATGGAGCCTGGCCAAAAACTATGGTGGATTTCTGATTCTTACCACCTGTTTTGTGAGAATTAATGGACCAACGCAAAGTGCTTGAACACCCTCCTGTCCGTTGGGCGAGAGGCCCTGACCCAAGTGATCGCTCCCAATGTCAACAAGGTGGCCTGCCATTTTACACACGTCATATAGGATTGATGAAGCCTGACAAAACCTTGCAAGTAAAAGAAAATACTATTAGCAGGTCCACTGGGCAGGGCAAGAGGTGGCCATTTGTTTAACTGGCGAGGTGACAGCCTAGCTTAACGTTACTTCAGTCCTACCTGCATGTGGCTGTAACTTATTGGGACTCAGCTCTTTTTCCCTGGGGCCTTGTGGGCTATCAGTCTTGTGTTTCCGTGGATAATTGTCTACATCTTTAGGCTTTGCTGAAAATCTGTCTTCGCCACGTTCCACCCTGTTGAACCGCATTAGTCTCAATAATAAAGTTATCTACCTAACATGGGAATGCCTAGTCCCGCCATACCAGACAATCTGATATTTCACAGGTTGATTTCTGCCTACCAGTGAGAACCGACGATGACAAACCTACTTCTAATGCTTTGGATTGGTTCAAACCTGAACAAACCTACACCGTAAAGACTTTGGATTGGTTCTGCAATGTTTATTTATTTACTTGTTTATTTGTTTGTTTATTTCTCTGTTGGATTGGTTCTGCAATGCAGGCTTCTTTTTTTATACTCTAATTGTTTCCACCCAGTTTTAGCAAGGAAAGCTGGATTAGGGTTAGGTTTAGGGAGTCCTCAGGCTCTAGTTCTGTCTCTGGCTGGTGAGTCTAGTTACTGTACAGTAGCCACCGCGGACAGGCGGATGTATAGACGGAGAACATGGACGGATGGGAGTTTGTGGTCGGTTCGGCACATCCTTACATGTTTTTGTGTTATCCATTTACAGCAATAATGTCAAATCGATTTATTACAGAGAGAGGGGGAAGAGAGAGAGAGGGGAGGGGTGAGAGAGAGGGGGGAGAGAGGGAAAGGGAGAGAGAGGGGGAGAAAGAGAGAGAGAAACTGAGGGAGCAAGTCAAAGAGCAGAGGACGTGAGTGACAATGAGTGGGAGAGATGAGTGGGAAAAGTGCTTCCAAAACGATGGAGCTGGCCAGTCACATATTGATTATGAAGAGTCTAGGCTATTGTAAATGACAGCTAGAAGGATGCTAGGTTGTTATTTTGTTTTCAGCAATTCTATTTCAGGCTCATCACCACTGGACAGGGCGCACCACTTTGGAGAAGAACCACCTCAATACAGGGCTGGCGCAGACAAATCGGAGAAAACAGCAAATGGGCGCGCGTGTGTGTGTGTGAGAGAGAGAGAGAGAGAGAGAGAGAGAGAGAGAGAGAGAGAGAGAGAGAGCGTGTGTGGGCGTGCAGCAACACAGTAGAAAGACATCACAAATGATGCCTACCCGGGATTGTGAATTGCCCAAATAGCAGTCTGCAGAGGACCAAGCTAAAAGAGACAGATTTGTCAAAGCAAGATGAAAGGAGAGGGAGTTACTCAGTCATCAAACTTGTTTTTTGTTCTTTCCACTGGAGAAAACAGAGTAAAACAAGATGTCCACCTTCTGTCACACTTGTGAAATATGAAGACAAAATATCCACTGAAGAGGGCAAAGGCCACAGCGGGATGCATGATCCACAACAAAACAGTTTGTTATTGGTGACTCCTGTCGAGCTTGGAACTGTGGAAAACAATAACGTACACGTTGTAAGTACCCAGAGGGGTCACATTTTTAAAAAAATGTTTTAATTGTATTAAATTAATTGCAGCGGTCCCTTCAAAGTCAAGCAGTCAAAATATAGTTGGGAAAAGTCCACATCCAGGACCCAAAGCCTTATTTAAAGGTGCAAGCTGCAAAAAAAAAATCCTGAAATTGCTCGGAACTCTTATCTAGCTCAAGAGAGAGGTCAAATTCAACGTCATCTAGCAGTCTGACGTGATCTCTCCCAAAATATCATATGTAGGCTACTGTACGATTGATTCGCGTAGATGGAAGCTGTATTAAAGGGCACCGCATATGCTGTTTTTACCTACCTAAAATCGGTTTCTGGGGTCCCAGAAAAGTGAATTTTAATGTCCGATGCAGAAAAAAACTCACATTTCGCCCCTGAGCTATGTTATTTTGTCTGTCTGAATGGATTCCTATGAAAGCCCCGTTGACCAATGAGATGGAGGGGGAGGGGTGCTGGGCAGGGGGCGGGCAGGGCGAGAGGTTGCTAGGCAGGGTTTACAACGAAAGAGAAAGATGGCATCACCCTGTGTTTGATCCCGTGTCTGACCCTAGTAGTGAAAATGAAGAAGAGCAGCAAGAAAGAGCCCAAGCTCCAAGTAGAATCCAGCAGGACCCTTCCGAATGGTTAGCTAAGTATTTATTGCACCTTGTTTTCAATTGTTATAACGTTGTCGGTCTCTGTTTATGGGGAGGTAGCTAGCATTAGCCTAAGTTGCAATATGTCAACTGCTAGCTATGTAACTTGGCTATCTAAACTAACGTTACTCATCTCAAACCTGTAAACTATTTTCAGGTAGCGTAAACTGTAGCTATAACGTAGTATTGATAAATCATTTATTTTTCTTTAGGTGCACATTTGGGAATTGTGAAACAATGCCTAAAGAGTGCGTAAACCTGTGTTGCAAGGAAGTTCGGCAGGTTAACTTACTGTAGTGCTAACGTTATTTTGATCTCTGACTTCTGTCGTGACTAGTCTGTCCGTCACACTTCTGGAAACTTACCCTTTTCAATTTTGCGATAGGTCACATGACTGATGGAAGAGGAAGATGTTGCATGCATGACATATCACCCAGATTTAGAACCTGTATGTTTGAATGAGCACAGTTTGCGGGACGCCTTCGAACAGTACACAGGTATGTGCTTCTAAATAATTATCATTATGATGAAAAATAAGCTTTCAGGCTACCGGGGCATTACTTCTGTGGGCATGACTTTTCAATGCTTTCAACAGGTGTAGGCTCCATTACACACACAATAGTAACAGTTAGAAAATATCTCAGTTTATAACATAACTTTCTTTGAACACATACAAATATTTTCATCTGCAGAGACAAATCATGAAACATTTCACAGAGAGAAAAGCATGTATTGTCACATTAGCAAATATTGCACATTTTTCATACCCTAAACAACATTTTTTTTGTTCTATTCAGGCATAACAGATTCCTGTCCTATCGGGCCTT
This sequence comes from Borostomias antarcticus, assembly GCF_949987555.1. Taxonomy (NCBI): domain Eukaryota; kingdom Metazoa; phylum Chordata; class Actinopteri; order Stomiiformes; family Stomiidae; genus Borostomias; species Borostomias antarcticus. The sequence goes on along the minus strand of NC_140247.1, from coordinate 24,600,662 downwards.
TGTGTGGTGAAGCTGGGGTCGTCTCGGAAGCAAGTTAGAGTGGTCATTCCAGCATGTGTGGTTCTGCGTATCAGGAGGGAGTGGCCCGATCCCCAAGGGACATACGTCAGGTTCAGACCACGGTGCGCTCCTCTTGCTCTCGATTGAACCTGGACACATACTTGGCAATGACCTCCTCCTTGTCTGGCCGCTCATACTGTGCACACAGGTCCTCTGGGATGTTGATTTTCAACACCTCACTCCTGTAAGTGTCCTGGTCCCAATAGACTTTCGAAGATGAGGTCCATCAACTCACCCACATAGCCTGTGCAATAATAGAAATATCCAATTTGTTTACAATTGTTCATTGTTTTGTGTTTCATATAGATCCCAAAACACTGTGAAAGTCTATTGATATTCTGCTTTACAATTTCTCTCAGGTCTTTTTTTGTTTGTTTGTTTGTCCCGACACCCCTGTTGACTCCCTTGTTGCCCACTACAACACTGCTCTGTCACTCAGCCTTGATGCCCTTGCACCTCTTAACACTCGCTCTGTCTCCTACACCTCCCCCGCTCCCTGGTTCACCTCCGAACTCCGCTCCATGAAGACAGCGGGGCGCCGGCTGGAGAGACTCGTTAAAAAAAGCAGCCTCACCGTCCACCAGGAGGCCTACAAGGACCATGTTCAGTCCTACAAGGACCATGTTCAGTCCTACAAGGACCATGTTCAGTCCTACAAGGAGGCTCTCACTCGGACCAGGACCCAGTACCACTCCACCTTAATCAGTGACCAACAGGACCAACCAAGAAAACTGTTCTCCACCATTATCCGCCTACTCCGCCTCATCGACCCCCCTCATCCACCGGACACTGACGGCCTCTGCTCTCAGTTCCTCAACTTCTTCCAAAGCAAGGTTGAAGCCATTCACCAACACCTCCTACCGTCTGCCTCTCCAGCACTGCACACAGCCCAGCCCCCATCCGCTGCTAAACATGTCGCTTCTCCTCCTTTTTCCCTGTTGCCACTGACTAGGTGGTGTATTTGATTGCTAAGGCTAATCCCTCCACCTGCTCTCTGGGTCCCATGCCCACAGCTCTGGTCAAGGCAGCCGTAACCACTCTCTTCCCTATCATCACTGACATCCTTAATTCCTCCCTGCTCTCCGGCACTTACCCCACATCCGTCAAAACTGCCTCAGTCACCCCCATCTTAAAAAAGCCTGATCTAGATCCAACCGACCTCAACAACTACCAGCCAATCTCCAACCTTCCATTTATAAGCAAGATCCTGGAAAGAGCTGTCACCAACCAACTCCAACTACATATGACCCATCACCGACTCTATGACGCCCTCCAATCTGGCTTCCGCATACACCACAGCACCGAAACCGCCCTACTGAAGATCACCAATGACCTTCTCACTGCTGCTGACTCTGGGTACGTCAGCATCCTCATCCTCCTGGACTTTTCTGCTGCATTTGACACCTCCCATGCCACTCTCCTCACACGGCTATCAGACCATCTCGGCCTTACAGACTCCGCCCTCCGGTTCTTTCAGTCATACCTCTCTGGCCGGAAACAATTTGTCACTCATGCAATCTTCCTCCTCCGCCTCTGTCAACCACGGTGTCCCTCAGGGGTCTGTGCTTGGCCCCCTCCTAATCAACATCTACATGCTCCCCCTGGGGGACATCATCCGTCGCCATGGTCTGCACTTCCACTCATACGCCGATGACACCCAGCTGTACATCAGTACCAAACCCTCTACCCACCTCCCCCCTCAGTCCCTGGTCAACTGCCTCTGTGACATTGAATCCTGGACCACAGAGAACTTCCCAAAACTCAACACAACAAAACAGAACTGCTGGTTGTCGCCCCCAAGACCCTGCTCTGCAAGGTCGGAGACCTACTCCTCACCGTCGGCAGTCGCACCATCTCTCCGTCCTCAGAGGTCCACAGCCTGGGAGTGATCCTCCACTCCACTCTCTCCTTCCAGACCCACATCAAGTCAGTCACCAAATCCGCTTTCTACCATCTCAAGAAAATCTCCAGAATCCGTTCATCACTCACTGACTCCGTCACAGAGAAACTCATCCACGCATTCATATCATCACGCCTGAACTATTGCAACGAGGTCCTATTCAGGGTTCCCAACAAAACTCTTGATAGGTTGCAATATGTTTAGAACTCAGCTGCCAGGGTCTTTACCCGCACTAAACCCTGGCAGCACACTCTGGAACTCTCTCCCTGCCGATGTCCGAAATGCCACCTCTCTGGACACTTTCAAATCCACCCTCAAAACTCACCTGTTTAATGTTGACTTCAATTTTTGATTCCACTCTACACACACCCAGTCTCCATTAGTTTATTGTTTATTGTCCCTTTTGCTGTTCTGTTTGATTTGTTGTCTGTGCTTTCTTTGTCAGTTGTGGATTTTCTGATATGTTTGTAAAGCGACCTTGGGTCCCATGAAGGGCGCTATATAAAATAAAGTTATTATTATTATTATATATTGTCTTGTAGTGTGTGTTGTGTTGTAGTGTGTTCAAACTGTAATTTCACTTTGAAATTAAAGTTTTTTAGCCAGTCCTGTGTGGTATTGTCCAAGGTTAGTGAAGCAATCCGCCACAAAGTGGTTAGCACACACTAACCAGTCCCTCCAGAAAAACGCGGGCAAAAATCCTTGATTATGCAGGCAAATTGCCCCGCATATTCCACGTTTTTTGCGCGGAGTTCAGTGATTATCGCGGTGAAAATGCGCTCTTTCTAAAATTATGTGACCCTTGCATAATCTGCGCCTTTTGCCTGATTATGCAATGAATTATGCGATCGCATAATCGCGTTTTTCTGGAGGGACTGACTAACAGTGTTTTGGGAACTTTGGTTGGGATGTTGCCATCAAAATTAAAATGGATCCACTGACTACTTCTTGCATCCCCTGGGACAAGATGTACACATACGTGTGGATTTTTGCAGCCGAAAAGATAACAGCGATGCGGCATAATTCCTGATGTGACGCGCTCGACTCGAAATGGTGGAGTTCAGAGCGGAAGCAAACCTGGCCGCTGGGCGGGACCTGGGCGGGACTATGATAATGGTCCTCGATCTACGTCACCAAAACGTCACTAACAAACAACGCTTAAAACTTTGAAAATCCGAATGGCTTGCTGAAGAGTGGAGCAGGAGAAAGTGTACTGACCATAAACAAACGACTGGGTTGTTTGATATCAACTTTTCTACATTGGTAGGACCATCAGAGACCAACATGTATATGATAAACACATTACAAAATTGATTTAGCATGTGCGGTGCCCTTTAACAGGCTGCTCTACATTTCCCTCAACGTTCCCGCTCACAGTAGGACACTTCATCCAGCCCTTTAGGCGCCGGCTCGCACGGCTTTGTAGATGAGGGTTGAGGGAGGATGAGGGAGGGTGAACAAGGCAACAGGGAGCCCACCGATGCCTTTGGCATCTGTACGTGGGAACCCTCCCCCCTACCCCCTCCCCCATGCTCGCACTTTTGACCGCCCCAGTATTCACAGACGACGCTCCTTCTGGCTGAGAGCAACTTTAGTTATTCATACAGGTACATTGGTAATTCCAAAGTGCCCGAGCGTAAGTTCAGTCCTGGGGACCGTTTGAAGACCGTTTCCTCCCGTCCTCCGTGTCCCGGTAGATTTACGAGAGCCGTGTGTGTTCATGCTCTCTGAGCGCACGTTGTAAAACCTTGCATTTCAAACAGGCCCCGGCATCCCTCGCCATATTGCTGCCACCTTAAACAAATGTTTGTCCAATATCGATTAGCATTAAAACCTGCACGGCTCCACACTCTCATTTGCATAGGCCAGGCGGAAGCCATCATGACCGAGGAGGAGGAGGGGAGGGCCCCGTCTTTCTACAGGGACATTCTAATAATTAATCCCCCCATTTCTTACCAGAAGTTTGTGCTATGGTAGGTAGATACAGTAGATACGAATGATAGATAGATAGATAGATAGATAGATAGATAGATAGATAGATAGATAGATAGATAGATAGATAGATAGATAGATAGATAGATAGATAGATAGATAGATAGATATACATTTCATGCTGCTGACAATGTCAATTTCCTTCGGGATAATAATTATAATTAAGTATAATAGAATCTATCAATCTATCAATCTATCTATCTATCTATCTATCTATCTATCTATCTATCATTCGTATCTACCTACCAGAGCACAAACTTATGGTAGATTCAGATAGATAGATAGATAGATAGATAGATAGATAGATAGATAGATAGATAGATAGATAGATTCTTTAATGACCCCCCTGGGGGTAAATTTCCTGTACAGTGGTCCAATCCCACGCTCAGACAGGGCAGCCAGCTGAGGCCTGGGAGGCTGTGGAGGCTGTGGAGGTTGTGGAGGCTGTGGAGGTTGTGGAGGTTGTGGAGGTTGTGGACGGTCGGCTGGGCTCCTCACAGCAGGGGACTGGAGAGATAATAACAGATAGGAGGCAGGAGCCTTGTATGTCGTGCAAAGGAATAATTGCTTCTCTTTCAGGAGAGTTCTCTAATTGGCCTGGCCTGCTGCTCAGAGGTAGTGGAGGCAGGAGAGTCTCTCTGCATGGTAGTGTGTGTGTGTGTGTGTGTGTGTGTGTGTGTGTGTGTGTGTGTGTGTGTGTGTGTGTGTGTGTGTGTGTGTGTGTTTTCGAACCTAGCCTGCCCCAGTGTTGCCGTGGGAGATGTAGTCCTGGAGTCATTGTTCAGTCAAGAGATATTTCAGACACTGAAAGACACATTCAGTACAGTATACACACACACATACACGTACACACACACACAGATCCACACACATACACATTGTTCCTTTGTACATCCATACGGGAAGAACTGACCCCTCGATACACAACTGTATCATTTGCCAGACAATTCTTTGACAGACCCCATTTATGGTCACACAAGTCTCCCCTCTGACATCTGAAGCTAAAAAACAACAACAGCATACCTGTGCAATACTGCATGGTTACTGCAAATATACATACAGCCAATGATACTGTATGTTCTTGACATGGATTTACAGAAACATTGCGTTTATGTGGCTGAAAAGGAGATTAAATGATTTAGAGAAAGCATGGGACATGAGGAAGAGAGCAATTTACCAATCGAGGTGTAGGGTGTACCCATTTATTTGTTGTGTGTGTGTGTGTGTTTGTTTATTTACTGTTCTGCTTGTATTTACTTTATGTACTTTGTTACTATGTACTTTATTGTTATTAGGCTCAGTGGAAATGCTTGCTAGTACAAACCAGCAATACCGGACGTTAAATCCACGTTATGATAGAGCAGCCATCACCAACAGGTGGACCGCGGTCCGGATCCAGACCCAGAAGCCATCCAATCCGGACCGCGTCTATAACCCGATAAATCAATGAGAATTTCTCCCTTTTGACAGAGCGTAGGCAACTAGTTTGAGCCTTTGTAGTATATTACGCCATTTGTTTACTATCTCACGCGTCGCTAGCCAATCGAATCTGCATGTTCATTGCCTGACGTCAACCAGTCTACATGTGACAGCCTAGCTATCGTTAACGTTACTGTAATTCAGGCCACCAGGATTAGAAATCTAAAGTGAAGCCCTATTGAACCGCGCCATCTTTGAAAAAAACGTGTCATTGATACCTTTGACATGTGCAGTCAAAGGTACTGACGCATTTTTGTAGTCCACGAACAGATTGCGTTCATGTGAAATGCAAACGTGCGTTCATGGCTCTCCCCGCTCTGAGTTAGCAATAAAAAGCGGCTTTGCTTATTAATCTACTTTCGTCAAATATATCTGTGGGAAAACTTTTTTTTTTATCCAGGCATCTTAGTTTTAACAGTATAATTGTGACTGAACATGTCTTGTTTGCTAGTAGGTGGTATTCATTCTGTTCCCAGCAGCGCGATGGGCAGCCAGGTGAAATAGCTCCAGGGGACCTTCAGGCGAGTTGAACAGCTGTCCACTCAGAGACGGGATCTCTCGTTGCGGCATGAAGTTCGCGGCTAACCCGCCGAGCTCGGGGGGCTCACAGGCCAGTGCGGAGATCTATTACCAGTAGGCTAATTATAGTGGAATTGCTGAATGAGAGTTTATCATTTCATCTTTATGCCTACACAACATCAACGATTGCGCGTTTGCATTTTACAATCTGTTTGTGGACTACAAGAACACGTCATTGATACCTTTGACTACGCATGTAGTTTTTTCAAAGATGGCACGGTTCAATAGGGCTTCACTTTTTCGAGCAGTCAGTGAATGGAGTGACCCTATCCAGTTCTATTAATACATCCATGTTGTAATCAGAGCGATTCCTTGATAACATTAGTTGGAGTTGGACACTGCATGACCAGAGAAACGTAACAACAAACGAAGAGGGGAGTGAGATACTACAAGACAGAAGTAACGTCAGCCTAAGCCTATACATGCCGTGCTCTAAAATAAGAAAAATAGATGTTGAAAATAGGGCGTTCCACCAAGAATGGACCGAGTTGTATATAATCATTCTCCCCGCGGGTAGCTCTAAACCTGTTTGTTTCATATATTTCAAAAGCTACCTTGTTTTAAAATGTAGACCTCATTTTACTCAAGTTTATAGTAGCCTACTTTTTATTTATAATCCCTCCTAAATGTGAAGTGTCAATAAACAGGTTGAAATATTGTTGAAATGTAGCCTACTTCATTTGATTTTAAAGTAGGCTAAGTTGGGGACCATACAACTGAAGTGAAGAATATTTTAACTTCCATGCGTATTTCACAGTAACATACTTGTTGCTATACAATAATTTGATAGGAATATGCAAGGAAACAAATCTGTGTTGAGGGCATAAAAAACGCACGCATCACCACCGGACCCTGGCTTGAGGCCACTTGGTCAAAATGGACCTCTTAGAACTATACTTGATTACCCCTGTGATAGAGGGTGTGCTGTTATTAATGTGTTCCAAAGGTGGCTTATAATCTCACATGGGATGGGCCAATATAGACGGCATGACCCTTTAAATAATACAATTAATTAATTAATTGTTCGTTCATTCCTTCATTCATTCATTCATTCATTCATTCATCCGTTCACTCATTCATTCATTCATTCATTCATTCATTCATTCATTCATTCATCCGTTCACTCATTCATTCATTCCGCCCCCAGCAGAATGTTTCATAGCTGTTAATTACAGAAAAAAGTGTTAGTATTGTACCTGTATATGAACATCTGTCGAACTCATCTTCAGTAGATGAGCGCAGCATTAGGTTGGATTCGCTCATGCAATCAGTGCAAGAAGCAAAACAAATTGTATCAGGGAACAGATTTTGACGAGAAATTAAAAGATGAGGGATGAATGCAAAAGAGAGAGAGACGCTTCTAAGTTCTGCTCTACTGTACTATGGAAATTGAATACATTGTGATTGTCTCAAGGACAATAAAAAAAGCTTTTTGAATCCTTATCAGCAGTAGTCTGGAGTCAAGAGCCACAGAACATGGGCAAAGGGGCGGAGCCAGTACATTACCTTTCAGATCCAGCTGCATTTGACTATATTTCATCGGGAGCGTATAGTCAGGACTAAATGAAAAACTCATTAGGTAATACACTTTGCCATTTGTGTGCTAAAAACCTCAGTGAAGTGAGAGTTAACGTGGAAGAAAGTCCAAGTTAATCGCACCTTGTGTGCCATATATGCTAGTGACAGCTCGCAAGAGTGCAAGACTTGATACTTGAAAAGTGGAAATCTGTGGTCAGTGACCAATCAGAGGCCAAATCAGCCTCTCCACACAGTCCACTACTTGCCAGTCAGCATCCGATACAAAATCCAATATGATTCCCATTGGTGTCCACGAATATCTTAGCTTGTTCCCAGAAGTTCTCGTTGCAGCAATGGTCTCTGGGTACTCAGATTAGAAAAGCAGTAACAGCTGATTGACCTCATATAATAACATAATAAGTCATATAATAACATAATAAGTCATATAATAACATAATAAGTCATATAATAAGCGATTATTTTACCCAAACAGATATTTTCCTCACTTTAATACCCAACAAAAGCATAGAGAAAGAGGAAGTCACAGTCTAACCCTCACTGTTCAATGTTCTCACATTATAAAATCGAAACGCTGACTTCCTGGTCACCTCCGGTTCTCTTATGCGTGGCCATGCAGCGATGTGGCAGGTAATTCAAGGTGTTTACCCCCAGTGTCACAGGTTTTCTTTGGCCTGCCTTGCTGCCTGGTGTTAGCCTGAACACTGGGTTCAGTGCCCCAACGTCACTCCACACAAAGCAGGCGGGAGAGAGAGAAGAGGCAGGGAAGGGAGGGTGGATATACAATCTCAACCACATCTGATGCAAATCTGCTTGTATGACTGGCATTATGTGTGTGTGTGTGTGTGTGTGTATGTGTGTGTATGCATGCGTACAGTAGGTGTACTCTACTTTTCCATGCATGTGTGTTTGTGTGCATGCATGTATGCCTGCGTAGGTGTAGGTGTGTGTGTGTGTAGGTGTATGTGTGCGTGCGTTCTTGCGTAGGTGTACTTTTCCATGTGTGTGTGTGTGTGCATGCATGAATGCACAAGTGAAGGTGTGCTTTCCAGAGGGAAGGAAAGGTTTGGGACCAGAGTTTATCACCCAGACAGGCAGAGAGACCACGGTCATAATTGAGTGCAAGCCCCAGTCCCATCAGATGTGGCTTAGGGGTGTATTCACACAGATACTAGTTAGTGCGCACCAAATGAGCTTTGGGCCTGAGAGTGCTTCGTTTAGGCCTGTGTGAACACAGCAATCGCACTCAGGTGCACCAAAACAGCCGCACCGAGACCCTCCAAAAGGGGTGGTCTCGGAGTGGCTTCAACCGAATTCTTGTGCGCGACCTCGGACCGACGCAACTACCTTGTGCACGCCACATGTTTGACCTAAAAAGTTTTTCATGACACTCTTGCACCCGCCCCCAGAAAGATATTGACCAATGACAGCACTGAGCCTTTTCATGTAACTTGTGGTGCTACATTTGGACCAGAGTAAAGAAAGTGCTGTGTGAAAGCGAACCGCAGTTGCTGAGAAATTAAAACAATGTATCACTTTCGCTTTTGGTGCACATCAATGGTGAACATTAACATATGTGAATACACCCTTAGAGGCATAAAGGCTTCATTTGAGATGACCTACTCTATCAAAATCCCTCTCTGACTATCCAAATCCCTCTCTGACTATCCAAATCCCTCTCTTGACTATAAAAATCCCTCTCTGACTATCCAAATCCCTCTCTGACTATCCAAATCCCTCTTTGACTATCCAAATCCCTCTCTGACTATCCAAATCCCTCTCTGACTATCCAAATCCCTCTCTTGACTATCCAAATCCCTCTCTGACTATCCAAATCCCTCTCTTGACTATCCAAATCCCTCTCTGACTATCCAAATCCCTCTCTTGACTATCCAAATCCCTCTCTGACTATCCAAATCCCTCTCTTGACTATCCAAATCCCTCTCGACTATCCAAATCCCTCTCAAATCCGCCCACATCACACTGATCAAGATGTGTGTGTGTAGTGTATTGTAGTGTATTGTAATGTAGTGTGGTAGTGTAGTGTAGTAGTGTATTGTAGTGTAGTAGTGTAGTGTATTGTAGTAGGCTAGTGCAATGTAGTAGTGTATTGTAGTGTAGTAGTGTATTGTAATAGTGTATTGTAGTGTAGTGTATTGTAGTGTAGTAGTGTAGTGTATTGTAGTGTAGTGTAGTATTGTAGTAGTGTAATGTAGTAGTAGTGTAGTGTAGTAGTGTTTAGTAGTGTAGTATAGTAGTGTAGTGTTTAGTAGTGTAGTAGTGTAGTGTATTGTAGTAGTGTATTATAGTGTAGTATTGTAGTGTATTGAATTTTTGTGTAGTGTAGTAGTGTATTGTAGTGTAGTAATGTAGTGTATTGTATTGTAGTGTAGAGTATTGTAGTGTTGTAGTGTAGTTGTCTTACTGTTGTCTTACTCCACAGCATCATGTCATTGCAGTGTGGAGGTGCAACTCTTCAGACTTGGAAAACACGTGGTCGACTGTACTGTAGGTCAAAGGGGTCGACTGTACTGTAGGTCAAAGGGGTCGACTGTACTGTAGGTCAAAGGGGTCGACTGTACTGTAGGTCAAAGGGGTCGACTGTACTGTAGGTCAAAGGGGTCGTCGGTACTGTAGGTCAAGGAAAACTACTGGATAAACAATAATGTTATATTTTGCTGCATTGCCTTCCATTCTGTTTGTCTGGAGACAGACAGGTTAGGTTAGACAGATAGGTTAGAAGCTGTTTCTTTTGCAGACTCAGAATATTAGAAAAAATGTCTCGAGAACATTTACAGTACCCACCGACAATTTTAAAATGATCCATTTTATGCCACGTCATTTCACATCGAAGACGGCTATCTCACGCAGTGTTGAAACAGAGTTGGTTCTCGAACTCTGTGTCGTTCAGACATAGCAGGCCTACACTTACCAAGTATGTGTAGGCTTGCGTAGCCTGTAACCTCTGCGGTAGTACCTGTGTGTATTTGACTGCTCGTAGACCGCTAACATTGACAGACGCCACAGGATCGAAAGAACCGATTCACCAGAAGGTCTAGGGGGGGGGGGTAGTTGTATAGACTGGCCACTGTGTATTCTATCCAAGTCAATAGTAGCCTGCTGAACCCAGGTACTTGGTAGAACATGTTTAGAAACAGTGGAAGAGAATTTAAGATAAAATGTAGACTTGGCCGGTCGTAGGCGTTATTAGTCTAGTTTACAGTAGGTCTACTGTGATGTGTGTTTTCTTGGTTTCTTCACTGTATCTGACAGAACAGGTCATGCCGGTTCACTTTGTAAAAAATATTGCTCTTTCTCCCGTCAGATATGCAACTGGACCAACTCACGGTAGCTAAAGGTTTCTGAGCGAAGAGAACAGCAAACACCTTTTCTTACAGCAGGCCATGGAAACATGGAGTTGTCATGGCAAAAGCAGAATGGAATAATAGTCCTCATTCATAATGACACAACCTTCATTTGTATGCCCTGTGTTTCTGAGCTACTGAGGCGGCTTCTTCAGAGAGCCAAGGTGTATGTTCCAGCTCCGAGCTTCTCCGGACTGATCATTTTAATTCCCTCCTTGCACATTACTCTCCTGGCACCGTCTTTTTATGCTGCATAATACTCCCAAATTAGACGAGCGGCTTTGCCAGGGAAATGATAAACAACTGACCAGCTATGAAGATCAATCACGGCGATAATGTCCCTAATTCTGCTCTGGAGAGCGCCAGAGCGAGGCCTGTGTCGTCCAGTGACAGGTTGTACGACCGGGAAGATCGAACGAAGACGCGTGACAAAAACAAAGATCAGCTTTTAAAAGGTAACTCCATAGTGCCTCGCCGGTGATCCATCACAACCAAAATAAAACCTGCTGAGCGATTTCCAAGGGAGTGATTTCATCGGCGTATGTAGAGAATGTAGAGCCAAATGCGTTTCATGGTCAAATAAAGAAGAACTTTGGCGATGGCGCCTTGGAGAGTCGTGGCCGGGGGGGGGGGGGGGCGGGGGGGGGCTGCATGCGTGCATTTTAAAAGGGTCTGGAAATTTACTGTTGTTGGAAAGGTCACTGTCTGCATGTGGCAAGCTGCTGGGAGATGTAAACGACCCTCCTTATCAAATGTTAATGATGGCAGGTCCTCCCTTAACCCTCCAATCTGCTTCAGATACAGACTACTGTCAGATACAGACTACTGTCAGATACAGACTACTGTCAGATACAGACTACTGGCAGGTACAGACTACTGTCAGATACAGACTACTGTCAGGTACAGACTACTGTCAGATACAGACTACTGTCAGGTACAGACTACTGTCAGATACAGACTACTGTCAGGTACAGACTATTGTCAGATACAGACTACTGTCAGATACAGACTATTGTCAGGTACAGACTACTGCCAGGTACAGACTACTGTCAGGTACAGACTACTGCCAGGTACAGACTACTGTCAGGTACAGACTACTGTCAGGTACAGACTACTGTAAGATACAGACTACTGTCAGATACAGACTATTGTCAGTACACAAACACTTCAGATACAGACTACTGTCAGATACAGACTACTGCCAGGTACAGACTACTGTCAGGTACAGACTACTGTCAGGTACAGACTACTGTCAGATACAGACTACTGTCAGGTACAGACTACTGTCAGGTACAGACTACTGTCAGATACAGACTACTGTCAGGTACAGACTACTGTCAGATACAGACTACTGTCAGATACAGACTACTGTCAGATACAGAGATACAGACTACTGTCAGGTACAGACTACTGTCAGGTACAGACTACTGTCAGATACAGACTACTGTCAGGTACAGACTACTGTCAGGTACAGACTACTGTCAGATACAGAGATACAGACTACTGTCAGATACAGACTACTGTCAGATACAGACTACTGTCAGATACAGAGATACAGACTACTGTCAGATACAGACTATTGTCAGATACAGACTACTGTCAGGTACAGACTACTGTCAGGTACAGACTACTGTCAGATACAGACTACTGTCAGATACAGACTACTGTCAGATACAGACTATTGTCAGTACACAAACACTTCAGATACAGACTACTGTCAGACTGTTGTCTCAGTAAACAAGGTCCTGATTTCAACCCCACTAGAACAGTTGTCTCCGAGTTGCTTTGATCTCATAAGAACATCCTCAGTGGGCCTTCCCCAGCCAGGTGAGACAAGGTCTCCTCGTGGGGTAGAGGGGATTACTGCCCACCTCAGCCCTGTCCTAATGTCAGATACTAATAATGTTGATTCAAACTGTTGTCTCTTTTGTTATATGTCTCCTGTTCTGTTCCTGTTGTTCCAATAACATGATTTCCTGAGGTTTCTATTCTAACGCCCATTTGATGACGTCGTAATAGTGTTTTGGCCTATCACCACCAACGTCCTCTCTTCATGACAACTTCCTGTCTGAGTTAGTTTAAAATCCTGTGTATTTTGTTGCTCTTGGCAGAACGTCTGAGCCCGACTGTTGGAATAAAAGTACCCAGCTTTGGACTAACAAATGTGAACCTTGGCAATTTTGACTACTTACTCTTTGATGATTAGAATAAATCCAGTACAACTCCCCCCTCCACCCTCCCTCCCCTCCACCCTCCCTCCCCTCCCTCCACCCTCCCTCCCCTCCACCATCCGCCCCCTCTCTTTTAGGTACCATGGAAACAGGTGATTTAATTGGATGCACAAATCCAGGGCTAATTGCTTCTCTCTTTAAGAGGAGGGGGTGTACATCAAATAGGAATGTTCTATTGTTACAGGGTATATTATAGCTAAGGGAAAAATTAATGTAAGATCTCCCCGGGAAGCTAGCAGCTCTGTTTCAGTCACCGTCGCCCGGGTGACATGGCCCCTCCGTGCTCCAGTGAGAAATGTCTCATCTGGACGTGCGAGGTCAGTCTGGTTGGCACAGTCTGGCTCGTTCACCAGAACCAGAGGACATCCCTCCACCAGACCCTCACCTTGAGAGGGGTGACGATTGCTTAAATTCTCTCCTCGTTCCAAGATAATTATGGATATTTGCAAAACATGGCTTTTTTTTTATTTCTTGCACTGTGAAAATAGGCACTGCAGTGCTTGGGTTAGGTGAACAAGTACACCGTTTAACTGCTAGTGAGTCTTATGCATACCTTAACTCCTAGTGAGTCTTATGCATTCTTTTAACTCCTAGTGAGTCTTATGCATTCTTTAACTCCTAGTGAGTCTTATGCATTCTTTTAACTCCTAGTGAGTCTTATGCATTCTTTAACTCCTAGTGAGTCTTATGCATTCTTTTAACTCCTAGTGAGCCTTATGCATTCTTTAACTCCTAGTGAGTCTTATGCATTCTTTAACTCCTAGTGAGTCTTATGCATTCTTTAACTCCTAGTGAGTCTTATGCATTCTTTAACTCCTAGTGAGTCTTATGCATTCTTTAACTCCTAGTGAGTCTTATGCATTCTTTAACTCCTAGTGAGTCTTATGCATTCTTTAACTCCTAGTGAGTCTTATGCATTCTTTTAACTCCTAGTGAGTCTTATGCATTCTTTAACTCCTAGTGAGTCTTATGCATTCTTTAACTCCTAGTGAGTCTTATGCATTCTTTAACTCCTAGTGAGTCTTATGCATTCTTTAACTCCTAGTGAGTCTTATGCATTCTTTAACTCCTAGTGAGTCTTATGCATTCTTTTAACTCCTAGTGAGTCTTATGCATTCTTTAACTCCTAGTGAGTCTTATGCATTCTTTAACTCCTAGTGAGTCTTATGCATTCTTTAACTCCTAGTGAGTCTTATGCATTCTTTTAAGTCCTAGTGAGTCTTATGCATTCTTTAACTCCTAGTGAGTCTTATGCATTCTTTTAACTCCTAGTGAGTCTTATGCATTCTTTAACTCCTAGTGAGTCTTATGCATTCTTTAACTCCTAGTGAGTCTTATGCATTCTTTAACTCCTAGTAAGTCTTATGCATTCTTTTAACTCCTAGTGAGTCTTATGCATTCTTTAACTCCTAGTGAGTCTTATGCATTATTTAACTCCTAGTGAGTCTTATTCATTCTACCCGCAGCGTAGACCGTTTCTTTAGAATATGTGCCTAGTTACTTTTCAGTAAATTTAGCAAACATGAATATTGATGTTGGAATGTCCTCTCTAGGATACAGTATCACGTATCACATTATGCTCCATGTTAGGCTGCCTCAAGACCAATAACGAGATGGCACTTATAGTCGGTTTACAATCTTAGTGCTGATACTGTAATGTGCTTTTACAGAAGGAAAGAAATTGATTAAATCTAACTGCGGTTGTGAATGCTATTTTTTGCTGGGTATTAAGTATTTAAACTTTACCAGGAATAGCCTGAGCAAAGACAGGCTTCCATTAAAAATCTCTAGGCCATCTCCCGCAAACAATTATATTTTTACTCTCTTTTGTCTCAAATGAACCGGGGTATTTAACGTTTTGTTGTGGTGATGTGATAATTATTCAAATTCTAAACGCACGTATACGGAAGGCAAATCCCTGGTATTGTTCATCTCTGTTTCTCCAGCTGCTGATTTTCAACAGTAGAAATAGAGATCGCGTCCATTTCCATCCACCCTGGAGGGCTATTAATAACGAGTTGATACTAATGGGGACCAGGAGACAAACAAACTAAAACAAATATGACCAGCTTTTTGTGGGTCCTCCCTGGGTTTGCATTGAAGACCAGAGCCCCCAGACACAGAGCCTACTAATCATTCTGGAAGGCCTGAACTTCCGCATGGGAAAAAGTAACAGCGTCGGTGATAATTACATATGTAGAGAGGCTTGTCCAAACACAATTGAGCTGTAGAATGAGGAGTGGGGGGGGGGGGGGGTTAGAAACGTACAGCAAATCCATTTCTCTTCCTCCCCTCATCCTCCCTTTGCAACACAATTGTGCAATGCAGTAGTTTTCTCTCCCTTTCTCTTGAAACAAGAAGACTGCACCAGTTTGAGGACGACAAGTCACCCCTGAAGGAGATAGCTCAGGCCACATTGCCCCCTGCAGGCGGAAACGGGATCAGCAGCAGGACAGCTGAGCAGAAACACCTCATTCCGAGCTGAGGCATGCGACTTATTCATGAAACACTTCATGAATACATACATACATGATTTCAGAATGCCACTGACGGCCCGTGAAAAATACAGCCGCTGTAACGTTACATCTGTCAAGCTGTTATTTCCATCAGACACAGGGAAACATATTAATGGAGAATGAGGGGTGTGAAGACGTATATAACGTTATTTCACCTTTTAACTGTCTCACCCCAGGGCCTCAGCCATTGAAATATTTGTCAGAGGTCCGACAGAGAAATGGGTGTAGAGTTCACATGCCTGAAAAAAAAGAGAGAGAGAGAGAGATAGAAAGAGAGAGAGCGAGAGAGAGAGAGAGAGAGAGAAAGAGAGAGCAGCAACTGAATCATTCCAGCAGACAAATATAGATTTTCTGTCAGCGCTTCATTGTAATTGTACAGGCTTAGAGCATCTCTCTGGCTTATAGCATGTAAATGAGACTCTGAAAGCTCTCCAGAAAATGTGAGTTCAGGTTATAGTGAAACCCTGAGATACCTCACCCTCTGCGGTCTCTTCAAACGCGCGATGCCAGACCGCTGGCGGTGAGAGACAGCGATGGGAGAAAGGGAGGGGGGGGGGAAGCTGAAAGGGAAAAAAAGAGTTAGTGTTGGCATAACATAAAGCATGTTTAAATTGGTGTACCTGACTTTGTTTGCTCTGATCGACCCCCCCCCACCCCCGGCCCCCCAGCCCCAATTGGTACTGTCCAAGAAAATAAATGATGCACAAGTGCTGGCGCAGCATGGTGTCAGAGTTAACTTGGGGCGAGTTGGGAGATGTTTAAAATTGTATTCTCAAAGGTCACGCTCCCCTTTCTCACAGCCTCACCTGTCACCTCAGCTTTGTACGTGGAATCCTGCCTATTGATCCGCCGCGGGCGCCACGGCCAGCCACTCCAATCACAGCGCGCCCCGGGGGGTGTGAGGGGGAGTCCGGCAGGGGGGGCCTCGGCGGGTGGGGGGGGGTTTGACTGGGAGGGCTGGAGAGGCGAATGCAGGGGGGGCATTATCTCTTGTATGAAGAAGAAAAAAGAAAGTAGAAATTGTTTGCAGAGAACCGACCCCCCCCCCACACACACACACACACACACACACCGCCCCCTCCACCGTTGCATAAGACCACCAGTCTAAGCTGCTAAAAGCCAAAAGCCCCCCGCCCCCAAACGCCTGCCTCTCCCTCCTGCTCTCTCATTGTTAAGCCAAGGCTAAATCGCACGGCCCCCGCGTCCACTGCCCCCACACGGCTGCTGGCGCCATTTTGATGGCTCAACGCTCCCCGTAAGACATTACCACCCTCAAAGGGAGGACCGGCCGGGCCTTTATCCGGCTGGAGCTCGATAGTGAGGCTTTTCAACCCCGTAAACACAGAGGAGTCAGCAGAGGGGCCGATAGCAGGCCTCTCGTTAACAGCCCGGTGGCGTCTTTCTCTTCTCTCCGTCCACACATTGACCTTCTGAAGAAGTGTTATAGAACTGCAGGTGGAATTGCGTCCCTTACTCACCGTGACGTATTGACAGATGTACTAAGCAGGTAAATGGCATCTTTATTTGGCCAGCCCTATCAATAAAGTTGTTATTGATCCAGTGTCGTTTATACCTCGTTCTCCATTCCTGTGAGAGGAAATTAATCATGTTTGCTGGGATTTGCCTGGTCACCATAGATCTTCTCAAACGACCGCTCGGGTTACAGATAGCCTGGGCGGCTGTTGAATTACTGCCTTTGAGTCTTGGTTTCTCCAAAGATTTTTGTCGGCTTCTGCGTGAATTAGCAATCGATTGCTATGTAGAAAGATACAAAAGATGTCGCGCCAATAGCTCAAGCTGAATCCTACGGAAGAGCATTAGGGCCAACAAGTGAGGTTTTTTTTTAAGCTTCTGAGTTTAAAGTCAGAAATTCTGACTTTTTTTCTCAGAAATTCCTAGTTTTTTTCTCAGAAATTCTGACGTTAATCTCAGAAGTTATTTCTGACTTTTTTTCTCAGAAATTCTGACTTTAAACTCAGAAGCTTAAAAAAAAACTCCATTGTTGGCCCTAATGCTCTTCCGAAGAATCCAATTACTGCAGAAACTAAAAGAAAAAAAGAGAGGGGATACTGTTATGAACCACCTTCAGTATTTCAATAGCCTGTAGCTAGGCCTACTGTAGGCCTACACTTTAAAAATGTCACTTGTTAGACAAGCCATGTAGGCCTACCTACTCCTTCGGGTTTCAATAAACCCTTGGGAGTAGGCTATCAATCAATCATTATATTTCACTCTCACATAATTTAAAAATGTTAAAATATTATTCTAGTCCATTGTGGTCGGTTACACATATTCTTAGTGAAGATGTTTGCCATCAACTTGACCAAACAGAACTAAAAACCCAATAGACTCACAGTGAGAAGTTTTTCAAACTTATTCCAGCGTCCAGTTTTCTCTCAGAGCGATGTGTGACCTACTATGGCAGTTATTTTGATCCCACAGCACTGACCTACCATGGCGCACAGGTTTTCCAGAATCACGGCAGAGAATCAAACCAGCCTCCAACTCAAGAGCCGCGTCCCAAACACGCTAGTTCCCATATGGATCAATGCAGATCGGCCAACCTAACACCAACCCTAAACCTAACCTTAAACGAGTAGTAAAGAGAAAATGCATGTTTAGCCCTGTTTTAAGGTTACTTATGATCAAATACAATGGTTCAGATCAAAACGTTGACAGTGTTAGTTTTGTCAACATTTTGATCTGAACCATTGTATATGATCATAAGTAATCTTAAAACAGGGCTAAACATGCATTTTCACTTTACTACTCCTTTAACCTTAACCCACCTAACCGTGACCCTAACCCTATGGCCTCTGTGTTTATGGGAACTAGCCTTTACCTCCCAAACCGAGCAACACGGTGTAGTCATGGAGCTGCGGTATCAGGAAGGGAATGGAAAAAGTTAAATATGTTCCTTTCATCAACCTCAGCAAAAGGCACTTGTGTAACCATGTCCCCAATGTCCTTAAATGTAGTTAAAAAGTGGTGGAGAGAAAAAAAACAGAAAAAAAAAACTTTATCACTTCTTTTCTCAAGATAATTTGGGCTGAGTGCCTGGCTCGAGATTCAGACAGAGATGTTCAGAAATGCTGTTCTTGAGTGCCATCTTGTGGCAATATTTAAAAAATGCATACAGTCCTGTGTTGTCCTACACTGCCTCCCCTATATGAGTGATGAAAGAACCACTTAAGTCCAGTATGCTGGAAAAAAGAGGCAAGGTTTCTCTGAAGACGCAAGTGTTGGCAGATGTTCTCTCTTTGAACACTTGGCTAATGTTTCGATGAACTAAGAATAAACTTGATCTCTTGGTCTACCAGCATTATGAAACATGCCCATACACTGTCAGTGGAGTGCTACCTACTGTAATGTGTAACTGGAATTTCTCAAACCCAACGTTTGCATTTCTAACTGTGTTAGCCGAGATAAGATGGCAGAGTAGTAGAGTTCATATCAAGCAGTCAGCTAGAATGGGAAGTTTTCAATCTTGACCCTTGATCTTTGACTTCCGAAAAGAATCATTACTTGACATGATTAACAATCTTTTCTTTTTTTTTGTGCATGCACTGCCCTCAAATTTAGTTATTATAATAAGTTGTTTGGAAACTAGGTTGCAAGGTCAAAAAGACTCGAGGACACCTCTGTGGATTTGTATATGCAGTATTAAGAATGGCCAGTAGGAGGAGCTAGATAACTTGACTAAACTATTTGACCTAGTTTTGCTGTCTGGAACATTTTGTTCTAGTCTGTTCTCTATCACATCAGGGTCACAACAGTAAAATGGTTCTGAAGCCAAGCGCTCAGGCGACTGCTGAATAGGACTCCTCCCCCCAAATGTCTGATGGGTGGAGAACTCGTGTCTGATGTTATTTTCTTGGTGTCAACACTGAACATTCTTTCACTGTAGTCATTGAGGGAATAGTCTCAAACAAACCTGAATTGTGAAAAATGATACAATTTGTAGGCAATGTGCTCTGTGCTTCGTATATCTGCATTATGGGCTGTAATGCTGGAGCAGTATTTGTTCAGAATGTAGGCTACAGATCGTACATGATCAGTCACACATTTCTATGATACTGCTCCAGTGCAAGGAATGTTGTGTTCTACAGTATATAAAACCATGTGCTGTGTGTGTGTATGTGTGTGTGTGTGTGTGTGTGTGTGTGTGTGTGTGTGTGTGTGTGTGTGTGTGTGTGTGTGTGTGTGTGTGTGTGTGGCGGAGGGTTAAGGTTAGGGTTAGCGTGAGAACTTGTGAGCTGCACAAGGCTTCGTGCTACACTCAGTGGGCGGGAACATCTGTGGAAAGACCGCTGTCATGACAGAGTTGTTTGTGTGTGTGTTTGTGTGTCTGGGCCTGGGGGGGGGGACGGGGGGTTGAAACATACATACACATACACACACACTTTCTATTATTGTTTCTGTGCGTGACACTTTCCAAAACAGTAGATGAGAAATACATGCAGAATATGCACACAGACACAGACACACACACACACACACACAAACACAAAGTTGCTAAAAGTTGAGAATTAGAGGATATTATGGTTATGCAAACACTTCCAAATGTATAACCCCCCCCCCCCATAACTATCTGTATCATTTTGGTATCACAACTGACAGAGCAGAGATACCACCATCACAACTGACAGGGCAGAGATACCACCATCACAACTGAGGGCAGAGATACCACCATCACAACTGAGGGCAGAGATACCACCATCACAACTGACAGAGCAGAGATACCACCATCACAACTGAGGGCAGAGATACCACCATCACAACTGAGGGCAGAGATACCACCATCACAACTGACAGAGCAGAGATACCACCATCACAACTGAGGGCAGAGATACCACCATCACAACTGAGGGCAGAGATACCACCATCACAACTGAGGGCAGAGATACCACCATCACAACTGAGGGCAGAGATACCACCATCACAACTGACAGAGCAGAGATACCACCATCACAACTGACAGAGTAGAGATACCACCATCACAACTGAGGGCAGAGATACCACCATCACAACTGAGGGCAGAGATACCACCATCACAACTGACAGGGCAGAGATACCACCATCACAACTGAGGGCAGAGATACCACCATCACAACTGACAGAGTAGAGATACCACCATCACAACTGAGGGCAGAGATACCACCATCACAACTGAGGGCAGAGATACCACCATCACAACTGACAGAGTAGAGATACCACCATCACAACTGAGGGCAGAGATACCACCATCACAACTGAGGGCAGAGATACCACCATCACAACTGACAGAGTAGAGATACCACCATCACAACTGAGGGCAGAGATACCACCATCACAACTGACAGGGCAGAGATACCACCATCACAACTGACAGGGCAGAGATACCACCATCACAACTGAGGGCAGAGATACCACCATCACAACTGAGGGCAGAGATACCACCATCACAACTGAGGGCAGAGATACCACCATCACAACTGACAGGGCAGAGATACCACCATCACAACTGAGGGCAGAGATACCACCATCACAACTGAGGGCAGAGATACCACCATCACAACTAAATAAGGCTTCATAATACCGAAAGTCAACAAGATGTTTTAATCCTCGGGCCAACCCTCGTACCACAACCCGATCTGCAGTCATACAGCTTAGCTGGTCACGTTGGCCTCCTGCTCGGCGAACACAATGTACAGCAACGCTAAATCCATGCAAGGCTCTGTCACTCACTCACAGAGTCCCAACACTCTTTCTTCTGTTAGCATGGCTAAGCTTCCCACGTACAATACTGTTATGTGGGGAAAATCAAGCGCACCCAACACTTTTCTGTTTAATGGACTGCACTTATATAACGCTTTTCCACCTTAGCGGCACTCAAAGCGCTTTACAATGGCCTCTCATTCACCCATTCACACACACATTCACATACCAATGGCGGTAGCTGCCATGCAAGGCGCTAACCTGGTCATTGGGAGCAATTTGGGGTTAGGTGTCTTGCTCAAGGACACTTCGACATGTGGACAGTCAGAGCTGGGATACGAACCACTGACCCTTCGATCATTGAACGACCCGCTCTACCAACTGAGCTACAGCCGCCCCACAACATGTTCACGACATATACTCCTGGATTTTAAATGTAAACAAGAGTGGACGTGTGTGTGTGTGTGTGTGTGTGTGTGTGTGTGTGTGTGTGTGTGTGTATGTGTATGTGTGTGTCTGTGTGTGTGTGTGTGCGTGTGTGTGTGTGTGTGTGTGTGTGCATGTGGGTGTCTGTGTGTGTCTGTGTGTGTGTGTGTACGTGTGTGTGTGCATGTGTGTGTCTGTGTGTGTGTGTGTGGGTGTGTGAGCGTGTGTGTGCATGAATGTGTGCCTGTGGGTGCGTGTGTGCGTGTCTGTGTGCGTATGCCTGTACATATGTGTGTGTGTCTGTGTGTGTCTGTGTGCCTGTGCGTGTGTATGTGTGTGTGTGTGCAGCTGTGAAGAATGTGACACAAATGTGACACATACAGTATATGATAAACACGGCACAATCAATACAGGTCCTGAAGATGCTTCCTGAAGACCTTGAGACGTTGCCACCCTGCATTAAACCTCAACAGGAAGCTGCATTTTATTCTCAAACACGTGCGTCCTTCTGTTGACATGCAGCCTTTCAAACCGAGAACAGGGATGTTCAGAACACCATGTCCTCGGGTTGGTTTGAACTCAGGGAAGTGGCTTCGCTTCTCACCCACATACACGCACACAGCTACATATCCACCAATAACAGAAATACTCTACACACACACACACACACACACACACATTCTGTTTACAATCAGGTGAATTACACTGAGACTAATAGGAACTTTAGTGGAAAAATCCTTACAAGTGGTCCAATGTCCAGGGAGTCCAACAGCTAAATACATTTAGTACCGGAACTACTGATAAGACAGTCTGTGAGGGGCCATAAAAATTCCTAGAGGAAAATTCCGCTGACTTCTCTGTTAATTTCACAGACTCAAATAGTGATAAGCTATTCAGTGAAAGGGATGTAATTTCAGCTAAATGCTGAATTTATGCACTATATGAATTTGGTGTGCAATACACAATTATGATATAGGCTGTAGCCCAGAGAGGTATGGCTCGTATGTAAGCTATTCTATTGTGGGGGTTCTTCATTGGAACACCGTTTAGACAAGCTTAAAGCTACCTAGAACCCACAACATTGAAACCTATACTGCATTGAAATGTAATGATCGAGGTGTTAGTCTGCAGAGTAAGTCAGATGTGGGCTTCTGAATCTCCACTGTTGTGGTTCAGTTTCTTTATCTTCCACTATGGCAGGCATGTGGACGACCAATCACGTGCCTCTCAGGGGAAGATTAATCACATTCCATAACAGTCCAATGCGAGATTGTGTTCAAACATTAATGTCCACGAACCCGTTTTAATTTTTTTGGGAAAATGCCAAACGTTTGCGTATTGTTTTTAATTTATTTTTAATTTTTTGCCAGGGGACAAATACCCATATTATCTGTTGTTTGAGGACAGCGCCAAGGTCTTTGATATTGAGGTATGTGTGTTTGAGGACATTGGAATGGCACCAGAGCCAACTTTACCTTAGGGAACTCTTGGCCTCTCAGTATCCCAGTCTGTAATTGGGTCAAGAAAGCCTTGTGGAGTTAGAATGAAAGTCTTCCAAATAGGCCTCTCTCTTTTAGAAAGGATAGTGTCCTCCCTCTGGGGACAAGAGACTTGGAGACACATTATTGAGGTAATGTTTGGGTCCCAATTTCACAACTGTGTCTGTCCCAAACAAATCAGATATTCTCAAATTGAAGTTAAGGAAGTGTTGGGATGCGGACAGGAAAGCTGGATTTTTGAGTGGCTATGGACTGTAATGCTCATTATTACACTTACGCCCCAAAAGTCTGGCCCTAAAGAGTTGTCTGACATCATTTATACACCGCGTAGAAGACAAAGACAGCATTGCTTTGATCTGGTTGTGTATCAGAAGACATGGTGTTCCAATCCACAGGGGAGTGTCTGTGTTTACCTTGTAATAAGAGTGTGTGTGTGTGTGTGTGTGTGTGTGTGTGTGTGTGTGTGTGTGTCTGTCTGTCTGTGTATGTGTGTGTGTGTGTGTGTGTGTGTGTGTGTGTGTGTGTGTGTGTGTGTGCGTGCGTGCGTGCGTGCGTGTGGTGATAGCGTGCATGCCATTGGCAGGGACTGAGACAGATGGACACGTATAGAATGTTGTGTTTATAACTGAGAATTGCTCGGTGTGGTTCAAGGGTCAAACAACAGAGTGAATGCTGACTGGAGGATTTCTCCTGGACTGACTCACTGAACACATTTATCAGATACGCTCCTGGTTGATCTGCTAATGCAGAGTACTGGGTGTCCTTAAAAAACCTGGCTGTTTTGGCTCCTCCCTTTGAGGGAGAGTGCATGGGTGTGAAAGATTGGGGGATGAAATTAAGCGCGACACGCAGTCTGTGTGACAGGATGATCTTAGAAGGATTAGCCTCGGAACATCAGTTCACGGGATTTGTTGGTAGGGAGAGAGAGAGAGAGAATTGTGTAATATCACTATGAATGCGATATTCTAAGGTTGTCTGAAACATTCCAGATATGCATGACCAAAACTAAGTTCTGATGTTCTAGATACAATGTTGTTGTTGTTGTTATGGTTCAGAAACTCTGGTACCTGAAAAAAAAAATGTTGACGTCAATCTTTTTTATCTATTCATTATTTTTTATCGGAGGGTGCCCTTTGTTCAAATATTGCATGCAAAGTACTGCGCCTTTGCCAAGAGTGAAGAAATACCTACAGTAAAATTCCAACACTGGAAAAATATTTGGGTGTCTCAGCTTTTAATGTCAGCCACAGCCATCCCATGGATAATTAAAGGCATTTTAAAAAATGTTTCAAAGTACCAGTGTGCTTTGGGCATTCTTTAAGTTTCTCTGAAGGATTCATTGTAGACATTGAGCCACATCACAAAGGGGACAAACTTTGTTTTTTGTTTCTTTGTGTTTACTGCTATTTGATCTAACCCGTCCCAAAGAGCACCTGGCTCTTGTTTTCATGATTGTGGACCCACACAGTGCTCCTACCCAATCATTTGTAAATCATTTAAAAAATGAAATGTTTTCCGACCTGTTCACAACATATTAGATGCAATGTCCATAAATTGCTTTGTTGGTGGAAGTAAATGTCATCACTCTCTGTCATATCATTGAGAGCGCATGACTTGTGTTGAAGCCTGATTTGCCTTGCTGAATGAGAACCTTATTTGAGTTGGATTTGAGTGTTAAACCAGGTCCTACATCCTAATTGGGCGGTGGAAAAATGTTAATGAAGATGTGATGGAAAACCCACTATCCCAATATAAAGGGATTTGCGTAATAACCCTCTGTCCAGCCCTGTCCCCTGCCCATAACCGGAGGGGTTTTCCATTTACCCGTGCCTCCATCCTTCCTGGGTACCCCTGGGTACTGTACCCTCACATCGTCACGTCCTCGCCCTTTTGGTCGGAGAGGTGATCTAAGTGACCTTAATCGGGCATTTCCACTTTTTAATGTTTCTTTTTTTGTCCGTATATGTGTTTGGATGTCAATGTGCGTGTGCATGTGCGAGTTTGAGTTACGGACAAACATGCAAACGCACAGATACACACACACACACACACACACACACAAACACACACACACACACACACACACACACACAAACACACACACTCACACATGTACAACAAAACAGAGAGACACAGACAGACACAGGCAAATGTGATGCCACTGAGTACACACAGAGAGAACCCAGAGCATCAGACAGAAGGCTGTTTCATCCCGCTGTTTAGCCGTGTTCCCGTAGGGGCAGAGATGCAAATCAGGCCAGCAGCGGTGGCACGCTAGCCTCCCTGGCACCGCGCCCGTGGCTGGTGAACAACGGGAGCCCCCAGCAGAACGGGTCGGGCCGGGTCGGGTTCTCCTGTCCAGCAGGAGGCTCGGAGAGAGAGAAACACATATATACATATGTACACATATGAAGGTATATAGCTGCATTAGGCCTACATGTTAGTATTCACATAAGTCAAGTCAATCAAGATCAACAGAGGATATCACATTGGAGCGGCATATCAAAAAACGTCCTCACAATTACACGAAACTACCTCACAATTACATGAAAAACCTTTACACCTCGGGGCACAACAGTGGATTTGCGCGCGAGAGAAATGCAGTTCACACAGGCAGGCGTGTTCCACATACTGTAGCAGAGAAACTGTTAATTGTGCAGGAATGTTTCACTGCTCTGTTAAAAGCAGTCCCATCAGGGTGCCAGGCTGCAGTGACCAGACACGGCCTCTAGGGGGCTGACTGACACAGGCTTCTCTACCCATCTGCTGTCCACCTGTTCTGGACACCTGTGTTGGTCATTAGAACCGCTGCCCACACCAGAGTCAAGCTTGTGTGTCTATGCTAGTTATTGTTCCATGTGACACATCGGGATTGGACATATTGTATGTTATGTTAGATTTGGTTTGTTCTATCATCTTGGAATGAAGTGTTTGTTATCCTGTGGTCCTCTACTTAAAACCTGTACATTTTCTTCAAATTAATTATTATTACAACAGGGCTATGAGCATGAACACATGGCCGTGTCTCCAACTGATCACGTCTTCTGGCTGGAGGGAACTGGGAGTCCTGTTGGATTGTGTGTGTGTGTGTGTGTGTGTGTGTGTGTGCTCATGCGTGCACGTACATGCATGCAAATGTATGCCTGCGTGAACAGGGAGTCCTGTTGTATTCTGTGTGTATGTGTCTGTGCATGTGTGTATTTGTGTGTGTGTGTGTGTGTGTGTGTGCACGCACATGTGCACATACATTGAATGTGTATGTATGTTTGCGTATGTGTGTGTGTGTGTGTGTGTGCGTGCGCATGCGTGCACGGTCGTGCAAGTGTGCAGAAGTGTATGTATGCTTGCGTGTGTGCGTGTGTGTGTGCGAGAGAGAATGATCAGCTCGATACGGCTCAAGTACTGCTTGGCGTTCGCCTCCACAACAGCTTACGGAGCGAGCCAGCCGACATGGGCCAACTGACATGAGCCAGCCAGCACACCAGCAGCTTTTTAACGCGCGGATGGACACAAAGGTGGCCCACTGATTCTTTTTACGGGCCGCACGATTGTTTTCGGATGGTAGCCGGCGCAATCTTTTAATTTGCTTGGCGTTTGGCTTAGCGGGCCCCTTAAAAGAGGCTCTTCTCCAGGGAAAGCTCTTGTTTGGCCTTGACTGATGCCAGCTCGCTTCCAGGAAGTAAAACTGAAAGCAGCACTAAAGCTGATGAATGCCAGGTTAAGCTGCAAAGCCGGCGCAGAGCGCAGTCAAAAACCCAGGGTGAGCCCCCACGGATTTCACCTCATTTCTCTGGTTGGGAACTTGTGACACGACCGACCGGACATCGAACTGCCCGGTGACCCCACTAAGCGGCCTTCCTAGCCTACTGTAAGTGATCGCTGTGCGTTTATAGCCCGGGGATACAGGGGTGAGACGGGCCAACGACGTCTTGGAAAAGGAACACGGTTCATTGGTACGGGTGACTCATCTCTTTTCTTCTTTCGGTGCATGTGAGGATCGAGTTAGATAATCAAAGGGCACCTCAGTCCTGTCTCTTCAGCTGGTGAGCAGGGGTTGGTCCTGTTTTGTCATCGGTATTGCCTGGGCACGCCTTAACCAGTTTGGTTGATGTGCAACGATCCAATCTCAACAGAGTTGACTTGACCATGATTGCCATTCATGGTTTTACAGTTAGCAACACCTGCCACTGTGACACTCCTGGCTCACATGGCTCTGGTTCAAACCAAACCTGGCTTTTTTTTTTTGTGACAGATGCCTGAACCTTCTGGTGGCACAGCCTCAGGGAACAGGAAGTGGCAACGCCCTGGACCGTGGGCGTTGAGGTGAAAAAGGTTTCGTCAGCGCTCTGAACGGCGATATAGAGGAAGCTGCGGTCGGTGAACGTTGCATCAGTGTTGTTGTCACGTCGAGGGCGGTCGTGGGAAACCTGACTTGAGAGGAGGGTCACGTGACCAACTTCAGCATTTTGTGGAGGTATAAAAGAGACTGAGTTATTATTGTACCCAGAGCTTCTGCGGCAATCGACACAGGTTCAGCGTGAGTGCTCTGTGGCGTGTTTGTGTGTGTGTGTGTGTGTGTGTGTGTGTGTGTGTCTGTGTGTCTGTGTGCATGCATGAGTGATGGGATGGAGGTAGGTGAAAAGTAGTGAACAAGTATCTGGAGTGTATATATGTGTGTATTCCATTTCATTGGCCTATCAGTCAATGTTTTAATAAAACTATTATGGTTGATCTATTCCTCGTGTTGTTCATTTGTTGTTAATAATGTTATATGTCAGAGTCTACATCTCTCATAATAATTTAGAAGGATGAAGGGTCACAATGATGAATGGTGGATTGTAGAGACTGGAAGCTTATTGTGTAACGTGTTCTTGATTATGTCTTAACAAGATCTATGCCAAAATTCACAGAAGGCGTCCTCATGTTTGAAAAGAAAACAAAGCCTCCAATGTCTCCAATGGGACCAGTCCAACATCACAGAGGAGTGTGTGTGTGTGTGTGTGTGTGTGTGTGTGTGTGTGTGTGTGTGTGTGTGTGTGTGCGTGTGTTTAGATATGGATGAGGACAGAATGTTCCTTGACCTTGTAGATAAAAATATGCATTAACCTCTTGACTTCAACTAAGGATGTGGCTGCTGAAGAAATACCCCAGGACCCCCCCCCACCCCCCCATCTCTCTCTGTCCATCTTTCTCTCGCTCTCTCTCTGTCTCTCTCCATCTCTCTGTCTTTCTCTCTCTCTCTCTCTCTCTCCATCTGTCTGTCTCTCTCTCCATCTCTCTGTCTTTCTCTCTCTCTCTCTCTCCATCTGTCCCTGTCTCTCTCTCCATCTCTCTCTCTCTCTCTCATCTGTCTCTATCTCTCTCTCTCTCTCCATCTCTCTCTCTCTCATCTGTCTCTATCTCTCTCTCTCTCTCTCCATCTGTCTCTGTCTCTCTCTCTCTCCATCTCTCTCTCTCTCTCTCTCTTCACACTTCACAAACCCAAATGAGATGTCGGTACCAAAACATTTTTCTTAGAGAGGTGTGTTTAGTGTCCTCATGGCTCTACCATTGTCTGCCAGCCAAACCTGAGGAGCCAGTAAAGCAGCCAGAGCGTCCAGGAAGTCACTGTTTGAGGCCGTTGGCGCTCACTTCTAAACACCCGGTTCCAGTTGCACTATTTCGGGGTTGGCGGGCCGCTGGAAGGAAAAAGATCTGGTGGTGCTGAGATTTCAATTTCCAAGACTGACTGAAAATCCTGGTGGCTTTTCCATGCCCGTTTCTCTGAAGTTGTTACTGAACTCTGCACCTGTCAAAACATACTGTTGGACTGTTCTTTCATTGCTCATTCCAGAATCACACCTCATTGCACCCTGGATGTGCAAATGAATTCTGAAATATACTGGCATCTCTCCTGAACTCTGTCTCCTGCGCTGCGGGCATTAGTAATGTGGTTTCCCGGTAATTGGCGGAGCTTGTTGCGAAAGCTTCTCTCTGGGAACGTAAACACTGACAAGCATCACTCAGAGGTACAAAGCCACAGTGTAGTCCGCCAGCTCTGTTTCCTGTGCGTGCGCGTGTGCGTGCGTGCGTGTGAATGTGTGTGCTTGTCCCTAATTTTACCCCTACAGAGGTGTATGTCATCGAGCTAGTTTTCCCCCAGGCGTAGCCGGGCGTCGCCCCTGTCAGCTGTGGCTTCCCTCTCCATGGTCACGTTCGCTGGGCTGCATTTTTCACTGGGCGGCTCATATTAATAAGCCATTTGTTTTCTCACCTGAGGTCTGGAGTAGCATGTAAAACATCCCAACGGCACAAGTGACAACACGAGTGCGCCGGTGCAGTTATGAAACAGGTTATCCATAACATTAGGCTCCATTAATGTGGATAGGCTACTGTACATACAGTCACGGCGATACACAGGAAGGATATTTCTCTGGTGACAAACTGCCGAATGGTCTGCAAAACTTCACCTCAAACTTACAGCACCCCAATACACACACACTCACACACACACATGCTCACCCACACACACATGCACCCACACACACATACCCACACACACACACTGACACACACACCACACACACCAGTTAGGAGGTTGGGGGCAGTGGCCTACAGGTCGGGGTTCAAGGCTAGGCTGAAAGGCGAAAAGGGCGGGGCCGGCCGCTAATACACACATCATCACGCACCACACACACACCGCTGACCAACACACACATCTCAGTGCATTCATTCCCGCAGAGGGCTGGGAACTGTTTTCTCTCCAATTCTGGCTTGTCTCCCTGACTACCAGCCTGTACCAGTACAGTAACTCTCCCTGACTACCAGCCTGTACCAGTACAGTAACTCTCCCTGACTACCAGCCTGTACCAGTACAGTAACTCTCCCTGACTACCAGCCTGTACCAGTACAGTAACTCTCCCTGACTGTCCGCCTGTACCAGTACAGTAACTCTCCCTGACTACCAGCCTGTACCAGTACAGTAACTCTCCCTGACTACCAGCCTGTACCAGTACAGTAAGTCTCCCTGACTACCAGCCTGTACCAGTACAGTAACTCTCCCTGACTACCAGCCTGTACCAGTACAGTAACTCTCCCTGACTACCAGCCTGTACCAGTACAGTAACTCTCCCTGACTACCAGCCTGTACCGGTACAGTAACTCTCCCTGACTACCAGCCTGTACCGGTACAGTTAGTCTCCCTGACTACCAGCCTGTACCGGTAAAGCCCAATTTATGCTTCGTCGAGTGACACTTTTAAACCCGTCGCTCAACATTTTTGACGTCATAGGCGACACTTTTTTGGTGAAAAAAAGTGTCGCCCAGGGATGTCGCGTACCAACAGATTTTTCTAACGTCACCGACTCCGTCACATATTGCCGCTCAAGTGTGATTGGATAGCTAGATAGAAGACCTGTGCGTTGCCATGGATATGCTTGTTCCGCAGCCTTGTTTTAGTTTTGGCTGTCATTTGACGTTTGGCTGTCAAGGAAGTACTGTAGTAGAGGAAGGTCTCTCCGAGCTTGTGAGGAGAGAGCCCCATTTATACAATTCACCCCTGCCCCTTCACAGAGATGCCCAAGTAGGCTACTGCGGCCATCTTGCCCAATCAGAATGAAAACGAACCACAATGAAAACCGCTCTCTGAATAACCTCTTTACCTCAGATTGAACTCTTTCCCTCAGAAAGCCGCTTTTCTCAGAATGACAACAAACGCGCAACAAAATGACAAGCGCGGCTGATTGTTGCCATAGAGACGACGCAAAGTGTCGCCCGAAGCATAAATGCTACATGTCGAGCCACACTTTTCAAGAAGCATAAATTAGGCTTAACTCTCCCTGACCTGCCGCCTGTACCGGTATCTCTCCACAGGGGGTGAGCCTGTACCGGTATCTCTCCGCGGGGGGCAGCCTGTACCGGTAGCTCTCCATGGGGGGCAGCCTGTACCGGTATCTCTCCACGGGGGGTGAGCCTGTACCGGTATCTCTCCGTGGGGGGCAGCCTGTACCGGTATCTCTCCGTGGGGAGGAGCCTGTACCGGTAGCTCTCCACAGGGGGTGAGCCTGTACCGGTATCTCTCCACAGGGGGTGAGCCCTGCCTATTCCCCAGCTATTCATCCTCCCATCCCAGAAACAGACAGGAAGTCAGAGGCAGTCTGCGCCAATCGCTCTGGGGTCAGCGGGAAAGCTCTGGGCAACAGATTGGAAACGGCTCCTTCCTGACACACACACATGCACACACACACACACACACACAATAATACACACACACATACAAACATATTCAGTCATACACACACACACACATACAAAATCATACACTACACACAAACATAGAAACATATTCAGTCACACACACGCACACACACATGCACACACACACAGACACACACACACACACACACACACACACACACACAGACACACACCCCTCTCTCCCAGTGTGTTGCCTCTAATCTTGTCAGCAGGATTATGGTTCTGTACCTGTTCAGATACTCAGGGGTCCTGGCTGGGAAACGGTGTGTGTGTGTGTGTGTGTGTGTGTGTGTGTGTGTGTGTGTGTGTGTGTGTGTGTGTGTGTGTGTGTGTGCAAGCGTGCGTGCGGGCGTGTGTGTGTGTGTGTCAGTCTGTGTACTATGTCCAATTAATATCTCATCTCATGAAACTAATTATACTGCATCCATTTACTGTAACTGGTGTTAACATCTAAAAGCTGCTGGAACTCATCCAAGCCCCCCTCCCCGCCGACAGCAGGTGGTCTGAT
This sequence comes from Borostomias antarcticus, assembly GCF_949987555.1. Lineage (NCBI taxonomy): Eukaryota > Metazoa > Chordata > Actinopteri > Stomiiformes > Stomiidae > Borostomias > Borostomias antarcticus. Next base: position 24,568,639 of record NC_140247.1, on the reverse strand, counting down.
ACCTCCTGATACCTCTGGCCTATCAATAAAGGCCCGGCCCTGGCACAGGAAGTGGAAGGGCTGGGTGTCAGATAGGGTTTCCTGTGAGGAAGAACACCACCCATGGTTGGCTGAGCTTTTCAGAATCTTTATTGGGTGTTTTTTGGTTGTTGACTTGGATGTTTTTGCGTTGCGGCCTGATTGAGGGTAGTCTCTCTCCAGACTGAAATATTACTTTGAATCGCTGCGCTCCGCATGCTACATAATAGAGTCTGGGCCACTTCGCCGCCCAAGCTGGTGTTCTGATGGCGTATCGATGGGTCAAAATTGAAAGAGTGACAGGTCGTAGCAGCAAATGAGAGACACTAGGCAAATCTATGGGTGAGAGCGCCTGATCGCGAAAGTCGTTACTGATTGGTGTCGCCGGGATTCCAGCGCTACCAATGAATTGCCAGGATTTGAACACTAGATTTTTGCATGAAGTGTCCCAGACCCATAGAGAGATCTGCAGTGTGCAGTAACGTAGTTAGCGTAGCTTACGTAGTGTATCAGAGTAGTTAACGTATCTTACGTAGTGTATCAGAGTAGTTAGCGTAGCTTACATAGTGTAACAGAGTAGTTAGCGTAGCTTATGTAGTATATCAGAGTAGTTAGCGTAGCTTACATTGTGTATCAGAGCAGTTAGCGTAGCTTATGTAGTATATCAGAGTAGTTAGCATAGCTTACATAGTGTATCAGAGCAGTTAGCGTAGCTTACTTTTTGAGTGTCATTGAGCATAATATCACGTGTGGCTGTGCTTCTGGCGGCCCCTGGAGGGGACAGGTTGGATGGGAGAAATACCAGGAACACGAGGACAAATTTAATCTGCGACCGCTTCAGCATGTGTGTGTGTGTTGTGTCACTCACTGCACGTGTGCTGTGTGTCACTGTACGACGAAAAATAAACGACTCTGAAAAGTGAAAGCCATGTTTGTTTTGTTTTTGTTTGTGTGATAGTGTAGTTGTCTTGCAGTTCCCCTGATCCACAACCGGCGGCGCTCTAACACGTCACGGTGCTCCCTACCGACTGCAGGTGGTTCCCTACCAGAAGAGAAACCTCCTCATCCTCTCCTCCTCCCTGCAGTGAGGAAGCAGCGCCTTGCCGGCCTGAATGGGACACCTAACGGTCCAGCCTGCCAACAGCACACCCACTTGTCAAATATCTCACAAACCAGTGAGATAATATGACCTGGCCTACCTAACTCTATTTCACATTCTCCCTGGGTCGCAGAACTGGGTCAGCCCAGCACCAGCCCACATTTTAATAACACGTGATGGTGTGCCTGGATGTTATGCAACAGGAGCAGAGGGACAAATACGAATTAAGTTTTACGATCTGTTATTAGTGTAAAGAGCACTCTGTAATTGTGGCACCACGGCACGTCTGTCGAGCCCCTGAAGGATGTGGGAAGCAGACTGCTCATCAGGTCAGATTCCGCTTAGGGTAAATTAAACACTTGTATGCAGAAGACATCATGAAATATTATAATTAAAAATGTGAGTGATTTGAAGAGTTAGATCTGTACTGCGCTGCATCCCGACGCATCGCTCCCCTATGAATTACAGAGCCCTGTTGTCCTTGGACGTAAATGCCGGCCCAACGCGGGAGATGTCACCCTCTTGTCAGGCGTCATCCGATCTCCCTCTCTCTCAGCTATATTCGCATGCTCTGATCCGCTGACGACTCGTCCGGCACTGCCCCGTCACCCACACCGTCTCAAATCTCAAAAAACACGGGAGAGGACCTAGTCTGACCCGACTACCTGACTCGGCTGGTAGCGCGGCCTGCTTGCACTCGCCCCATCTCACTTTTGGACCTTGGCT
>NC_140247.1:24559296-24561796 GCF_949987555.1 Borostomias antarcticus | reverse complement strand
AGCGCACTCCTGAGGCGCCGAAGGGCTGGCATTGGGAAAAGCCTGGTCCCAGCAGCCATAGCCGCCCTATAGAACAGGCCACGTGGAACAGGCCTGAGGGACCACCTTTCATTGTGTGGGGTTGTCATTGAATGGTATAACTGTGTGCCGTTGTACGTAATGTTTGTCTTGTAATGTCATGTAGAAAAGAATTTCCCCCTTGGAGACAATAAATCAAATCAAACTGTATTTATATAGCACATTTCATACACAAAGGCAACACAGTGTGCTTTACAGAGAGAAAGGGGGGGTGTACATAGTGATCCTACCACTGATTTTCCAGAGGGAAGCAAAAAACAAAAAACAGTTCATCTATCTGAGCCAATATAGGAGAGCTGTAAAAATGCTTCCCAGACCTTTCTCAACGAGACGATCAAGTAAGCTCCTGGAAAATTCAATTATTTATTTAGTTAGTTTATTTAGTTAATGTGGTACAACCTTTCTGACGTTGGCCCTTGTGTTACATGATCCAAAATCACATAACACAATTAGTTGATTAGATTTGGTTCTGGTCAGACTTACTGTACAGACGCCAAGTATAAAAAAGACATTACTTTATTTAGTAGCTCAGTGGCCTTGTGGTTATAGTGTCCGCCCTGAGACTGGAAGGTTGGGGGTTCGATCCCTGGCCGAGTCATACCAAAGATTATAAAAAATATTCAATGTGTCAATGCCTCCCTGCTTGGCACTCAGCATCCAGGTGTCCAGGGGGTGGACTGGTCCATCAAGCTTCCTCACACTAAGGAATCAGGAGACAGACTCCTACCCTATGGGCCACTAGGCTCCACAACCATTGGTTCTACTTATTTTGTTTGGTTTCGGTTTTCTAGGTTTCTCAAAATAATCAGGAAAGTAATTTTTTTTTTTTACTGTTTAGAGGATTTGTTTTCTATTTTCCCCGGGGAGTGAAACAGCACAGACCTGTGTTTGAGGAAGTGGTCAGAGGTATATAAGTGCAGTCCATTTATCATTTATTTATTTATCTGGCAAGACAGAATAAGGCTAGGGGTCAACTATTCAACTATAGTCATCTCTGATTCTTTTTCGGTTCAGAGCATTAATCTGACCTAGAGCTGAATTTTTGGAGCCTTGTTTTCCAGTGGAAAAACCCCCCTCTCGTTCACACAGGGGCGAAGGGTGTGTCCCTGAGGGAGGGTGGGCCTGGCTGGTTTACAGGATGTGAGTTTATGTGTTTATATGATTTGGAACGTTCCCACCTGAGTGGAAATAGGGTGCTATTTATAGGTGAACCGCTACTACTGGAGATCTGTAATTAGATTAAGACCCTGGCCTGTTTTGGCATCTGTCAGGTGTAAGCCCTGGATTGGCCGGTTGACCCCACGGTCCCAGGCTTCTGTGTCAGCCCCGGTGCGGTCAGACTAAAGGCTACCGGGTCAGACAGAGACATACAGGCTTACGGCTGCATTTGGAAAGTGGATTACATTGTGATTACCTTTGTGATCCCTAGGGCCAGTCTGAGCCAGGATCGGAGAGTGACACATACAAGCTTGTGCGTTTACAGTAGTTTTTGCTTGTGTTACTGTAGCTGTAATACTTTCTCCCATCTATACACACAAAGACATACCAAACTTAAAAATCCCATTCTGTTGGTTTTCTGTATCCATAGATGTTGGATATAATCAAAATAGATAGCCAGAGTGTCCTTCCATCGTCTCCCTCCAATATGCACAGGTGTTTAGTCTATTAAAGGGGTGACTTTGACCTACATGGCATATCCCTTTAAGTGTTTGACAGAGAGCTTATTGACTGGAGTCCAGAATGATTACCCAGCGTGACTTCTCACACGTATCTGCTGTAAATATTAAATACTGCTGACATATTGACCAGCTTTAATCATGACAAACTAAATATACGTTGATCTAAAACACTATTTAACCAAAGCATCGAATGTCATGTATTCAAAATCATCAAAGTTTGAATACAGTGATATATGTCTACATAGTGGAATTATGGAAACTGAAGCCGAGAATAGAAGTCTTGAATGGGCTGACTCAGACAGCCACCAGGTAGTTGAAGTGATGTCATATAGCTGGAAAAGGGAATTATGGGGCCCTTTTCTGCACTAATAATGGGTCCCTCCCATCCTCCCCTAGCAAAAACAAACATGTATGTGTTTACTAGACATGAGTCTATATCACAAAGTGGAAGAGAAATCCCTGATAGTTATGGGCTTCTAGTAAGCCGATTTGTACAGTGGGCCTACAGTTGGATAACCAAAACTATATGGTCTAAGTCTTGTGATCATTTAAATAAGAATCAAATAACTGTGGTATATCAGATTACTGTAACCGCAGCACTTAAAGTCAATTTACTGTACTTTACTGTACTCTTAGAAATCAACAAAAAAGTCTACCTCCACAAAGCAATGCGGCGTGGAGCGAGATTCAATTTCTAGCATTTGTTTGCAAGCTGCCGTACAATGGACACGTATTTGTTTTGA
>NC_140247.1:24536796-24554296 GCF_949987555.1 Borostomias antarcticus | reverse complement strand
CCACGTCTATCTTAGTGAAGGGAAGTCCTGAGAGGGACAACCTCTGCAGGACACACTCCGCTGCTGAGAGGGACAACCTCTGCAGGACACACTCCTCCTTGTCCTCCACTGAGAGGGACAACCTCTGCAGGACACACTCCTCCTTGTCCTCCACGTCTATCTCAGTGAAGGGAGGTCCGCCAGTATATTTAGACCACAGGTACCTGGGGTTAAATACAGGATTCTGTCTAGAACAGGCTCAAGCCGTCAATGGCCCGGGGACAATGTGTATATAGAGCTTTTATCCAAAGAGCTTTACAATGGCCTCTCATTCACCCATACAAACTACCCTGTTTCTCAGTCAGTCAGTCAGTCAGTCAGTCAGCCAGTCAGTCAGTCAGTCAGTCAGCCTCTCATTCACCCATACATGGCGGCAGCTGCCATGCAAGGTGCTATCCTGCTCATTGGGGGCAATTTGGAGTTCAGTGTCTTGCCCGAGGACACTTTGACGTGTGAACAGGAGGAGGCGGGATTCGAACCACCGACCCTGCGATCATTGGACGACCCGCTCTACCACTGAGCCACAGTCGCCCATTCATGTTCATTTCTTATTATTTGTCATGCTAATAGCTTTCTGTGCTGCCTTAGCAACAGGTTTTTTTTTCACCTGTGATGCCAATAAAGCTTATTTGAATTTGAGAGAGAGAGAGAGAAAGAGAGAGAGAGAGAGAGAGAGAGAGACTACATCATACTACTTACCTTGTAGGGCAGAGGACATCAAATAGTGGATCAAGGTCTAATACTATCAAGCTAATTATATTGCCTGCTCTGGGGGGGGGGGGGGGGGGGCATGATAGCATTTTCTTTAAACGTCCTAAATTTCTCTGCGTCCAAATACCCCTGTATCACTACACACTGTTGCCATGGACGGCTTGTTAGTGTTGTTATTATGTGTTGCCGTGGCAGCATGCCAGGCATGACGAGTCTAGATAGAACAGCGTCCTGCTCTACCCAGCAGTGTGACTCATAAGGAGAGATACGACTGCTTTGTTTCCTGGAACGTCGTAGAAGGCAGCCAGTTAAAAGCCTGAAGAAATGTGCATTTTACATATCAGTCAGCAGACACCCTTAACCTCAGTCGCTTACAACGCATTCGGGTTTAGTGAACATCCATGTGCCGTATGAAGAGCATTTTGTCTGATTATTTGAACCGGTTGTATGCAGGGGTCCACACACAACCCGCTGCTGTGGAAAAGAATCTCGCACACATTTTTTCATTCAATACTAGATTTAACGATCGACCTGTTCCACACCGATGAAACGGCATTCCCCAGTGAACCAGTGATCCTGATATAGGTTAGCGTCAGGAAGGCAGGCATACATCCACCCACCCAACCCTGTGTTCTGAACAGAGTAAACGCAACCAGATGTACCCGCTTTCCCGACCTGCCTGACTGGTGTGTGTGTTTGTGTGTGTGTGTGTGTAACATGTGTGTATGACGGTGTAGGCCCCGCCTCCAGGCTGGTCTCTCTCCACCCTGTGAGCAGCTTGGAGCTGAATGAGCCGTGACGTGAGAATGTCTTGTTTAACAGTCAGACTGACACACTCCACCGGGCCGCCACGGCGATTCTGCGCAGGGCCCGCTCCATATGTTGAGCTGTGCTCCCGAGCCCGGTAGAGCCCATCCCCCCCCCCCCTCAGGGGACATGGCTCTGACAGAGTGACTAGTTAGCATTAGTTTAACGTCTACCCCCATGTGGAAACCCTCAGTGTGGTAGCTGGTGCTTTAACACATAGGCCCATAAGGCCCGGCGGCCGACCTTATGATATTAGCGTAATTAGCGTCTGGTCCCTGGAGCGAGCTGTTACAGCGGTGTGGTCAGGGGGTGTTAACCTCCTGCAAGGCTGGATGAATGGAAAGCTGTTTAAGAGTTCCTGGAGGACAGCCAAGGGAATACCAGGGCTCTATACTGTAGGCTACTGCATGGCTCAGATGTGTGTGTGTGTGTGTGTGTGTGTGTGTGTGTGTGTGTGTGTGTGTGTGTGTGTGTGTGTGTGTGTGTGTGTGTGTGCGTGCGTGTGTTAGAAAGGCATTATTATTTATTGATTTGGAATATGATCCACAGTTTGATTTACGACATATTCCAACAACAAATAATACTGATAAATCTACTACTCAGCATGAATAATTATGCCTTTCTAACAGTGTGTGCATGTGTGTGTGTGTGTGTGTGTGTGTATGGGTGTATGTCTGTGCATGTGTGTGTGCGTGCGTGCGTGCATGTGTGTGTATGTCTGTGCGTGTGTGTGTGTATGTCTGTGCGTGCATGTGTGTGTGTGTGTGTGTGCGTGCATGCGTGTGTGTGCATGTGTGTGTGTATATGTGTGTGTGTGTGTGTGCATGCGTGTGCGTGCATGCGTGTGTGTGCATGCGTGTGTGTGCATGCGTGTGTGTTTATGTGTGTGTGTGTGTGTGCATGCATGTGTGTATATGTGTGTGTGTGTGTGCATGCGTGTGTGTGCATGCGTGTGTGTGCATGCGTGTGTGTGCATGCGTGTGTGTTTATGTGTGTGTGTGTGTGCATGCATGCCCATGCGTGCCTTAATAGGTCACATTCTTATGGGCTGAAGCACCTGGTCCCTAGAAATAAACAAAGACTGTGCCAAAAATGTCTGAACGTTTTTTACAACATAGGCCTACTGGTGTACCTTTAAAGGCACCTGCGGCTGTGTTTAGGGCGTGTCCAGGACAGGTGGTAATCCCTCTCTGTTTACCTGTCCTCCCGCCCTGCGTCTGTCAGTCAGACCAACGCGCTCACATCAACCGGCGGAGGCCGGCCAGACACAGCCAACTCTTCCCATTACATAACTGGAAGGCATGCGGGGGGCGGAGTCAGGGGCGGAGTCAGGTTTACAGACGATCACGTGTCCCCGTGTTACTGGAGGAGAGGAGCAGACGGGGCGGGAAGATCCGTCCGCTGATTGGAAGAGCCGCTTTCTGCTCCAGAAAACACGAATGCGGTGTGAGAGGGCCATAGTCTAGCCACCCAGCCGCGGGGGTTAAAGGTTAATGTTAATGCTACAGCAGCTTGCTGAAATGTAGGAGGCCTGACTCATACCGTGAGGTACTGTAGGTTTTACCTCTGGAGAATGGTACTATCAAATCAAATCAACTTTTATTTATATAGCACCTTTCGTACACAAAAACAATTCAAAGTGCTTTGACAATAGAAAAAAAACAAAAAAAAACAAGGTACAATATATAACAATAATACAACAATACTACAAAAAAAAGAAAAGAGTAATGAATAAAATATGAAGGGGACAGGGTTTTACGGGAATGCAAGGCTAAAAGTCTTCAGTTTACTTTTAAAAGTCCGTACAGTCTGATCCTCTGGCAGGCTGGTCCAGAGGCGAGGGCCATAGACACTAAATGTCACTAAATGTCACCTCCCCGTACTTCTTTGTGATCAGCTGAGGGACAACCAGGAGGCCAGAGGATCTGAGGGGTCTAGGGGGATTATATGACGCTACCATGTCTGAAAGATATTCAGGTGTTAGGCTATTCAGTGATTTAAACACCAGCAATAACATTTTCAAATCTATTCTGAATTGTACAGGTAGCCAGTGTAAGGACCTCAGGACCGGTGAGATGTGCTCTTTCTTCCTTGTTTTCGTTAAAAGACGCGCAGCAGCATTCTGAAGGATCTGAAGTCTGTGTTGTTGTTGTTGTTGTTGTTGACAGATGTATTAGGAATGTACTATAGACCTACATGTGAGACTTTGACCCCCCTGTTCCAGCCAGACGTAAGATCTTAAGTGTTGTTGACCTGGTTGTGTGTGTGTGTGTGCGTGTGTGGGGGGGGGGCGTTGTGAAAAGTCTCAGTCTGGCTCCAGTCTGTGAGACGGACGTCTGTGGCATCGTGTTGCTAATTGCTCCTGCATGCAGTCTCCACCCCCCCTGCCCCACCCCCCCAGACTGCCCCTATGATTACCTCATATGTGGCAAATGGGAGGCGGGGCTAGTGTTTGGGGCCGGGTCGCCCGGGACATGTCCTGACCAATATCCAGCGATGACTGAATTGTCCCTAGCAATAATTTCATCTCCTTCTCTATTAAACCTGCTTGGCAGTAGAAAGAGGTGGCTGACAGTACTTAATGAAATGAACTTGTGAGACTACAGACAGAAGTGGGGATATATGTTTTGTAGTCTAAATGCGTAAAGTAATATCGGAATTGTCGTTTAGTGTCGTTGGATATTGATGTATCGGCTTGTAGGCTAATGCAAAATTCAAACAATGTCAGTTGGTCGGCGATAAGCCAACGTTTAGCCAACTGGACAACGTTTTTCTGAGGACTGTATTGTGCTCCCCTAATCTGTATAATAATAATAATAATAATAATAATAACGTCAATAATAATAATAATAATAATGTTGTTATTATTATTAACAATAATTTGTATTATTGTTATTAATAAACAATAATAATAATGTTATTATTATTATTATTATTATTATTATTAATGGATTTATTTCTATAGCACACTTTAAATTACAGAGAACTCTCGAGGTGCTTTACAAGATAAAAACAATCAAATCAAATCAATAAGCAAAATTTGTGCCAAATGGATTAAAAGATGCAAAACTGAATAAGATAGTCCCTAATTATTCCTGGGAGCTGTTTCCACATACATGGCCCCAGAACAGAGAAGGCACCAAAGCCTGTATCCAAAGTTTGGATTCCAAACATCTGAAACCTATTTTCAGGCACAGTTTCTCTATCACACTCCTGACTCCCGACAGCAACCAATTAGATGAATGCTGCATTGGGAAACATGAGGTCTGGTGTGTTAAGCCACATCTTTAAAGGTAAGAGAGCAGTTTGGAAACCAGGAAGAGTAGCTATATTTACATATCTCAAATCTATGCAAGCAGCAGTGCTGGAGGACACAAGTTAGTTCCAGTGTGAAACACACTTCTCAGTCATATTGTAATAAATGAATCGGTCAACCAAGTCCGAATCAAAACGTTCCATCCCACTGTTACTCGTCAGAAATCAAACTGGCCTCACACATCCAACCAACACAAAAAATAGGTAGGTTGACAGGCAGATAGGCCATCCAAACATTTCAACATGGTACAGTGAAATGATTGGACAAAAAAGCCCCTACCCTTTACATTTAACAAAATATTTGTGTCGCAGACCACCTAAACATTTACAGAATGAAAGCCCTTGTAAATTATTGTATGGCACCGTGGAGTTTCCACCCAGCTTGTGTGTGCTTATAGGGGACAGTTATCCATTAATATTAGAGAATAATTATCTTCTTTGCATGACCATGTGCGGGCCTACTGTCCACTCCCGTTTAAACATGGAGTGGAAAGTACCTAGGTTATTTTAAAGAGTGCATTACATAATTATGATATGATATGACACCTTATGTAAGCTCTTCAGTAAAAAAACACAGCGAGACTAAACATCATGAGACCACTACACACCAAGCAAGACAGAAAACGTGGAGTGGATTCTAGCCTACTCCGGCCCCTACAGAGACTCACCACCTCACCAAAGGTCAAAATTGAACTTTTGAATGCACAATCCCTCAATAACAAATCGTCCCTCATTCAAGACCACATCATTGACAAAGACATCGACTTCATGTGCCTCACAGAAACCTGGCATCAACCAGAGTCGTACTCTGCCTTGAATGAAGCCTTTCCTCATGGCTACGGCTACCTCGAGAAAGCCCATAGCACTGGTCGTGGTGGTGGTGGTGGCCTAGCTGTTGTCCACCGAAGAAAATTAGATTTGTCCCCCCTGCCCCTGCCTGTACAATCCTCATTTGAATGCCTTGCATTTAAATGCAAACCCCCTTTCTCCATGACAATTCTCCTGATCTCCTAAACCAAGCTCAGCTTTCATCCCAGAGTTACATGACCTTCTCTCTACACTCTGCACAACCTCAGCCAATATCATAATACATGGAGATATTAACATCCATGTCAACACCAGAGTTCCTGCATCTCTTAGACTGCCTCAACCTGACACAACATGTTGATGTTCCAACACACACCATAGGCCACACTCTGGACCTGGTTATCACCAACTCCGCCCCCATCAGCAATCTTCAGGTGTATGATCTGGGCGTGTCCGACCACAAGGCCAATTCAATGGAGCTGCCATTCCTGTCCCCCCTCGACAAACCCAAACGACAAATCAGTTTCAGGAACCTAAAAAACATCAACCCGGATACTCTGGCTGTGGACCTCCAGCATCTCTCCTCGGTCAATTTCCCATCAGTCATCGAGTCAGTGGACTTCTACAACACATCGCTGAGCGGCCTCCTGGACCGCCATACCCCTGCCAAAACCAGAACAGTCACCTTCACGTGCTCTGCCCCCTGGTACACCACCGAGCTACGGAAAATGAAGAGAGCGGGGCGTGTCCTTGAACGACGTTGCATGGACTCAGGACTCACTGTTCACAAAATAGCCTATAGAGAGCACCAGAAGGCCTACTCAAAGTCTCTCAGTGACGCAGGGTCACGGTTCTACTCCAATAATATTAACAATAGCCCTGGAAACTCAAAGCAACTCTTCTCCACCATAAATCATCTCCTCAAACCCCAAACTCCCCTACAATCGGACACCACACAGGAGCAGTGCAACAACTACTTCTCTTTCTGTAGGATGAAAGTAGATAATATCCGCTCCTCTCTCTCCAGCACCCCTGCCCCTCCAGTTCCAACAGTCGACTCGCAGCCTGGGACTTTCCAGCCTCTCTGCTGCTATCACACACCGTGAGGTTAAGGACATCATGAGGAAGATGAAACCCTCCACCTGTGTCCTGGACCCCTTTCCCTCAGCCCTGATAAAAACCCACTCCTCTGCCATAAGTCCTATGATTACCAAAATCATAAACCACTCCCTCCAGGCTGGTCATGTTCCCACTGCCCTGAAAATTGCAGTCATCAAACCACTCCTTAAAAAGCCCAACCTAGACCCAGAAGTGTTAGCCAACTACCGGCCTATCTCCAACCTCCCATTCCTATCTAAGGTGCTGGAAAAGGCAGTTGCTGCCCAACTTCATAACCATCTAAAAACCAATAACTTGTTTGAGAAGTTCCAGTCTGGTTTTCACTCTGGCCACAGCACGGAAACTGCTCTGGTTAGGGTCACCAACGACCTGCTGATGATGGCTGACACTGGCTCACCATCCCTTCTCATCCTCCTTGACTTCACTGCAGCATTTGATACCGTTGACCACCGCATCCTCTTACATCGCCTTCACTCCACCATTGGACTCACTGACATTGCCCTGAACTGGTTCACGTCCTATCTCACCGGAAGAACGGAGTATGTCTCCCTGGGAGAGGCAAAGACGGACACACTCTCTGTGGTGTCCCTCAATGATCAGTCCTCGGCCCCACCCTTTGTACGCTCCCCCTTGGCCGTATCATCAGCCGGCATGGAATATCATTCCATTGCTACGCTGATGACACCCAACTCTACCTGAAAACAAATCCAACCCCCTCTGCAGCCCTGCCATCACCACACTAGCCACCTGCCTGGAGGAGATAAAGGCATGGATGAAGCGCAACTTTCTGCAGCTCAACAGCTCAAAAACAGAAGCCATTCTCATTGGCACCCCACACCAGACCCGGACATCCACCATCACCAGCATTACCTTCTCTGGTCATGACATCCACCTCTCATCATCAGTTACTAACCTAGGTGTTAGAATGGACCCCCACCTGACATTTGAGGCTCACATCAAACATCTCTGCAAGACCTCCTTCTTCCACCTCAAGAACATTGCAAAACTCTCTCACTCTCTCACTCTCTCAGATGCAGAAAAGCTTGTCCATGCCTTTGTCTCCTCCAGGCTGGACTACTGCAACGCTCTTCTCATCGGGATCCCTAGCAAGAACATCCAGAAGCTGCAGTACATTCAAAACAGCGCTGCTAGGATCCTGATGAAAGTGCGAAAATACGACCACACCACACCCGTCCTCAAATCCCTTCATTGACTTCCTGTCTCACTCAGGATTGAGTACAAAGTCTCCCTGCTTACCCACCAGTGCCTGCATGGACATGCCCCCCTCTACCTCAAAGAGCTGCTCTCCCCCCAATCCTCCACTCAACACCTCCGCTCTGGACAGGCCAACCTCCTCCAGCCCCCGAGGACCAAGCTCCGAACCATGGGAGACCGGGCTTTCCGCTCCGCTACTCCCAGTCTGTGGAATGCTCTTCCTGACCATCTGAGGGCACCACAGACTGTAGATGCCTTTAAAAAAAGGCCTTAAAACCCATCTTTTTAAGAAAACCTTTCGTTTTTAAGAATGCTAGCTTTAGCCCTATGAAGCATTCTTTTTTCTAAATTTTTACTTACTATCTGTAGCACTTTGAGATTGTTCATTCAATGTTAAGTGCACTTACAAATAAAATGTATTATTATTATTATTATTATTATTATTATTATTATTATTTGTGTCCGTGTGTGTGTGTGGGTGGGTGCGCGTGTGTGTGTGTGTGTGCTCTGCTGGGAATTTGATCTGTATATATGTGTGTGTGTGCTCTGCTGGGAATTTGATGTTTGTATACTGTATATGTGTCGGTGTGTGTGTGTGTTTGTGCGCGCGCCTGTGTGTATGTGTATGTGTGTGTGTGTGCGTGTGTGTGTGCGTACATGTGTGTGTGTGTGTGTGTGCGCGTGCATGCGTGCACAAGTGTGTATGAGCAAGCGCTTCATGTTTGGACTCCTCTAGCAGACGCTCAGTGCTCAGACATGTGAGAGCGCTCTGCATTCTGGAACCCTGGTCTGACTCATTCTCTGATTCTACAACTTCACAGCAGCAGCAGTGTCCCAAAGAGATCAGCATCTAGTTCCACTGTACACCAAAAGCACAACCTACTGTAGATCTAGTTTATTTTAGTATTTATTTCCCCCAAATACAGTTGTTTTATATACAGAAGGTCTACCAGCATCAATTCAAGTTTAATGTGTCTTTCTGAGTTCCTTTTTTTTAGAACAATGATGACTAAACAAGAGATGATTTGATATTTCCCTCAAGTTTCTTTCTCCGCCATAATCTCCTGTGACCGTGGAGACGGAGGCGGAAGGTAACCATAATAAACGCTAGGACAAAACTAATGAAAAGCCCAATTTTGACACCGTGGACCGGCAGCACTCGCTGCTCAGAACAGACCCTCACAGCACTCTGCACTGGTTTGCTTTTGGGGGGAGGGAGGGTCCGCTGTTGAGCTGCGGCATTTGAGGTGTTTATTTGAGCCTGGAAGTGGTCCAGAGGGGCCGGCCGGCTGGGCTCCAGAACTTTCCCAGGCCCTGTCTGGAAGCGGGACCAGGTCACGCCCTGGTCACCCATGGAAATCCATCTGAGAGCAGATGTGTGTGTCACCGGGAGTTCTGGCACAATCCCTGAGATTACACCGAGCCCAAGACGGCTGAGTTCCTCCGCGCTCCCCTCACACAGGCGGTGACCCCCTCACTTCCTAGAGTCAGGTGTTCAACAACACGCACGCAAGTCGTCGCACGGCAAACCTGTACTCCTGCCGTCGCCGAAATGATTATCTCCTGCCCGGCAACACACATCAGATACAAACCTGTGAATAATGGATCAAGCGGTGTCTACCGCACAGATGTGTGTTACGCAAGGCCACAGTGCGAACGTGGCTCATTTACTTGATCTGATGTAGCCCCCACAACCTGGGGCTTAGTCCAGGCCCGTCCAGCTGTCCAAACAGGTCCGGGGGCCTTGACGCAGTAGGAGACTGTAGCTTCCCTCTGTGCACTGCTATGCGTCCAGGGCAGAAGGTTTTTTCTCTCTCACCGGTGTATGTCTGTGTGTCCATCTGCATGTATGTCTGTGTGTGTGTGTGTGTGTGTGTGTGTGTGTGTGTGTGTGTGTGTGCGTGCGAGCGAACGTGCTTGAGTGCGTGACGTGTGTGTGACCAGATGTAATCAAGGGTTAGCCGTTTCCCAGTAAATCACCGCAGTGAGGAACCTCTTGGCCTCTCGCCGTCACAGAGCATTATGGGATTTCTTGGTACCAAGCCTCCGAGGTTGATTATATCATCAGATTAAAGGTTGAGAGGGTGTGCTTCGGTGGGTACGCATAGGGTCGTCCTGGGACCATACCAGTTACATCATCACCGCTGTGTGTGTGTGTGTGTGTGTGTGTGTGTGTGTGTGTGTGTGTGTGTGTGTGTGTGTGTGTGTGTGTGAGAGTGTGTGTGTGTGTGTGTCACACTGAGCTGTTTGGATAAGATCTTGTTTTGGAAAGATGGACTAACAACATCAGTCTCCCGCGGAGCTGCACATGTAGAAAGACCAAGCATGTCAAGCAGCTTGGGTGTGCTCTCTCTGCTTGGATTTCACCATGTTATTCTCCTTCTCCAGTCTCACGTCAAGTATCAATGTCAGCTATTAAACCAGTGTGTTATGGTAGACTGTTCAAATAGTATTTCAAAACATCTCAAAAACATTCTGCATTTGAGAGTTTGTCTGGAGTTCCAGGTGGGCGGGGTTTGGACTGTCAAGACGGTTTCACAGGCTCCATTGCACCAGGCAAGCTAAGTCAAGCACAGATTAAACACTATTAGCTGTACCGTCTGTGTTAAATTTGCCTCAGAACACTGAGAGCATTGGAAAATAAAAGACAAACAAGACTACTTTAGCTTCAGGTAACAGCCTAGGCCTTAGCCACACTTGTGTCCAGTAGATCTCTGTGAGAGAGAGGCTAAAGGTGTCTGCACACAACACCAGTGTTGGATTGGTGTGCCATGTTTATTGGTTGCGGTTGGTGTCGGTTGGATGGATTTTGCAGCGGAATTTTACATTTCCAACATTCTAACAGCAACTGCCAGCTTTAGAATGTTGTGTGTTGGGAGTTGGATGGCGTTGGTTGGGGCCGTGTGCAGACACCTTAACCCTACAGTAGGTTCAAGGTTCAAGGTTCAAGGCTTTTATTGTCATGTGTATTTATAAAATACAATGAAATGCACTGTGCCCAGCACTCGCAGACATCAAGACATGACTTAAGACATAAGACAGTAAGACATTACAACTATATGACAGGAGACGTTTACAAAATAAGACATTAAGACACTATAGACACTACGAAATACGACAATAGACATTAAGACATTACAAAGAGACATTAAAGTGCATAGAGCAAAAGTAGGAGCATCAGTGATTCATCAGCCTAACTGCCTGTGGAAAAAAACAGTTAGTGAGACGGGTGGTACGTGACTTGACGCTCTGGTAACGTTTTTTGGATGGAAGGAGAGAGAACAGTGCAGTACAGCCTCTGATGTAGGTTAAGCCTCTACCCTCTAAGCCCTCGACACTACCAGCCTCTGACAAGCACTTGATGGATATGGAAATCTATCTAAACTATTTTTTTACACTAGCCCATGTTCAGGTGCAGGAATAGAACTGGTTTTAAGAGTGCGTACTACCATGGCTCCATGTTTTTTGCTGGTGATTTCTGGTGAAGTGTTGTTCAAGGGAACTTTCTTGTAGATAGAAACCATGCCTAGTTTAATGACAGGAGAACAGAGGACAGTAGTCATTATCATTTGCTGGGACCAAGACACGTCCTGTGTTTTCCCCTCATACTGTATTCTGTCTGATTGGTTTGTTTCGGTTTGTTGAAATGGATCATGAAATGTAATTCAGCAGCAGTTCTTGCTGCTTCCACAGTGTCTGTATTTGACGTTACCTGCGCCCTCGCCATGAGCTGTCCCTGAACCGTGTAAAGATAAACGTACACAAAGAGCTCTACTGCCATGCAGTACATTCCTGTGTGGGCAGAGTCCAATGATGACCAGAGCCAACTGACGACAGCCCAAACATTATCAGCTGATCCTCAGGCAGGTTAACCCTAACCCTAAACCCTTTGATGCAGGCCAATGTAATTTCATCATTAAACCCAAACATTTTATAGGCAGATCTATAAACTCTTGGGTTGTGTGCCTAAATTTGGGATTTAGTACATAGCGTAAGGTAAATGATGCTGTAAAGTTGATGTGAAATTACACTTTCACTTGGCCTGCATCTTGAAATAGCTTATATGAGGACTACTCCAGTGTGCACGTGTCAATCCCCTAAAACATTATTAAGCCAACTCAGCAGTTGTTCTCATTCACTAGCTTTATTGGTACATACATGTTTTGCACGTCAATGACTTTATAACATTGAGGTTTTCAAGTTAATGTCCAAAAGCATGCCTTTCCCTTTCTTTTTACTTGTTGAAACATCTGTTGAAAGTTACTCTCTGAAGCTGGTAAAATAATTGAAATAGGGATATAAAATCCTTGTTTTTTTATGCAGAATCAAACCTGTTTCTCACTTTAATGCAGTATTTGTGGGTAAACAACCGGAGTCAATTAGTTGCGATGGTTTTTAGAGCGCACGGTTTTGCAGTCCGATTTTGGCTTTACATAAAAACAACAATATTTGAAATAGTCCTGTGATATTCTTACTATTCTCTCTCAAACTTCAGATATAAACCCAGAGAGAGACAAAACAAAGGTGTTTGCTGTATTAGCCTGCAGAGCTACAGGTATTAGCTTACTACAACTAGCACAGCTCTTAAGCGAGCGGGCGTGGTTCCTCAGCACTTGACTGTAACCCATCAAAGCATTTAAGCCACACATTCTGTACAGTTGTGAAAATGTATCCAAACATCAATATGATAGATATATAATATATATCTAATGATGCACACTACGCCAGAAGAAGTCAGCCTACGTGATAAGGAGCAGTGCTTTGGTTCCTGTTTGATGCCATAGAGGCAGACATTCCACATAGATAGATAGATAGATAGATAGATAGATAGATAGATAGATAGATAGATAGATAGATAGATAGATAGATAGATAGATAGATAGATAGATAGATAGATAGATAGATAGATAGATAGATAGATAGATAGTTTATTTGTCATTGCATGTTCATACAACGAAACTTCGTTCGGGCATTCACAGTTTTGTATCAGCTTAAAAGATTACAGTGGCCTACACATGCACTATAAGTAAAATCCTTTAAAAATCCTTAAAACATATAAAAGACATGTAGGCCTACTAGAACATACAGCGTGGGAAGATGGTGGCAGAAGCATGCCCCAGACTTCGCATGGCTACCCCTGCTATGACTTTGCCTCACTGAGCCATTCCAGAACGTGAACAGTAGGTCATGTAAGGCAGGGAGTGTGTTTTGATTGGTGCACGTGGGTCCTGGGAGTCGGTCTCAGCTGTTTAGGGACCTATTTTCATGTTGCGGCTGTACAGTAAGTGCTACAGTGTAAGTGCAAAGGGCTACGTTTTGTCTGTCTCAAATTCAATATTTCTGGCCTCCGTCGAGTTTGGCGTGCAACAAACTCATAATTTTGCGTTTGCGACTGACAAAAGGTGGCCCCGACACGAAAATAGGGACCTAAGTCTCAAGTTTTAAGCACATTTGAGTATATTATCCTAATCCTGTTAATGAAATTCCAGTCTCATCAATGTGTTACCCCCTTTCTGTGTTCCTATCTGAACAACCTCTGTGAAACTTCTTTCTAATCTGTTTCCATTGAAATCAGTCTGTTTAGAAACACCCTTTGCTCTGTGACGTCACCTCCCTTTACCCTTTGTCCCTGAGAGATCAGATCAGAATAAACCTATTGTCTTTGCTTGAAACCAGCTTGAATCGACCACTCAGCGTGTTTTTGAAATCTACCTAAAACCAAGTAAGAATTGCATCCATAATTTTTTGCTTGGATCCCCTCTCGGTTTTGATCAGATTATTCAGAAGAGAAGAGTATTGAGAACAACGCTGGCCTCGCTCTGCTGTACATACTGTGCATGGCGCTCCGGTAATGCACATTAATGCAACATTCCCTGGGATGAGCTGATCTGAGATCAGGATCAGAATGGCCTGGCTTTTGACTGCGGTCCTTCTGTTTGCTTTATCACTGTGATCTATTAGTACAGTATGTCTATGGACAAATCATGGTCAGAGCATAAATGTGCATGTGACTCACTGTACAGTATGTGCTCTATGCAATGTTATATGATAAGGATACTTATATTATAATTAATTAAATGCATATTTATATTACAAGCTTGAAAATATTAAAGTAACGCATGCATAAAGGTGGGTGTGGTAATAACCAAGTAATTACCCCCACCTCATGCATGCTTTACTTTTTTAAGCTTATAGAATCTTCTATACGATACCCTATTTTCTCCATTTTGGGGCACCCTTGAATAGTTACTACATAGTAATAAGCCTAAGCCTATATCTTTTTCTTTTTTCTTTTCAACACAAATCAGTCCTATGTGGTATTATCACATTCCATTTTGGATATAGTTATGGCAAAATGACCACAAAAGCAAATTATTATTTATTCATTTTTTTTAAATTTTACAATATTTATTGATTACAGACAGCACACAACTCGATGGAAGACTTTTTTCATGTTGAAGCTACTGTTCCTTGCGGATGGTAGCAGAGGTGTGGCGTCTCTGCCTGGCGAAGGCATCATCCAGTCAGCTGAGGTGAATGATGGACACCCCACAGGAAACTCTATATAGCTGGTACACTATGTACTAGTACAGACACCAACACCAGGCCTGACACAGGAGGAGAGTAGAGGAGGGGAGGGTAGACCAGCGTTATGAATCCCTGACCCACATCCATTGTGTCGGCGCCATAATGTGGCTCTTTGGAGTCACTGATCCTTATTATTTCACAAAGGGATTTTTCCCCCGACTCAGAGCCCACTTACATGCCAACTGCCATTTAGATGAGTACACACACGTGATGCAGTGTAGTGAACAGAAAGTAGGTCAGTCATTCCAGCCAGTAGGTCACACGAGATAACTCTGACATAACATGGACCAGGCTCAGGGTCAGAGGTCAGAGTTGAATCTACAGTACGTGTTGATCTGCAGTAGGTACGTTTTGCCTTTTAAGTCTTAAAGGATAGGTTCACTGAATAACACTTGAAGTCCTATTTCTAGAATCCCTACAGTAGCATGTTTCTGAGACGTAGGCTACAGGTTCAAATGTCTCAAATACCACCACCCCAGACCTCCGGCTGATTTTGGAGTGTGTGCGCATCACGTTAACATTACAAGTATAGGGCCTCTCGTAATATCGTAAAAAAAACAACAATGATAAACATGCATTTCAGACTCGGGAATGGCGTCATCTTACCAAGCCCAGGATGCTCTCCTGTAGACGGTAGGCTAATTGCCATACGAATGTCGAAACAACAACTAAAATCAAATAGAACATTTTTTTTTCGCCAAACGAACCTACCCCCTCTTTCACGATGTAAACCTCGTTATAGCGATGTGCGCTACATGAAATTTAAGGACGTAAATTACTTGAATTCCGATACAATACAGCGCTAGCATCCTGGGCCTGGTCAGATTACACCACGCCATTCCCGAGTCGGAAATGCATGTTTATCATAGTTTTTTTTATGATATTATGAGAAGCCCTCTACAGTACTTGTAATGTTAACGTCATGCACGCGCACTCTAAAATCAGCCCGAGGTCTGGGGTGGTGGTATTTGAGAAATGTTACCTGTACGTCTCAGAAACATGCTGGGGATTCTAGAAATAGGGCTTCAAGTGTTATTCAGTGAACCTCTCCTTTAATGATTAAGATCATAAAGACAAGGAGATAGCTGATCCTGGATCAGTACTCCTACTCTGCAGGCCCACAGGCGTCCTTCCTTCCTTCTCATTGATCAGACATGTATTCATCAGAGATCCTATCACTTTTATGACCTGGTCCTAGATCAGCTTGTATGCCAGACAACTATCAATCAATCAATCAATCAATCAAAGCTTTATTTGTATAGCGCATTTCATACCCAGAGGCAACACAATGCGCTTTACAGAGAACAAGGGAGGAGGGCAGACGTCCCACCTCTACATATTCCAGAGGGAAGCAAAAAAACAGTAATCACCCGGGGGCCAGATAAGTGAGCTGTAAAAATTATTCCCTGACCCCTCTCAACAAGGCGATCGAGCAAGCTCTCGAACTACTCTGACCGTAAGACCATGATTGGTCAGAGAAACCCATACTGCCCTGGGAGTAAGTTCACCCACCCCTCAGAACTGAGCGACCCCTAGCAGGTCGGAGGAGAATCAGGAAATGATTCTGTTGGAGGTAGGCCAACAGTCTCTCCTGTTGGACTGAGCATGCTTGTCTTGTCACAAGGCCAGATGTCATTCCCTGCAGGAAAAGGGCTTGAAAATGCACAGTCAGACTGGAAGGTCTTCTCAGTCCACAGCTGAGAAAGCACGAGTAAAGCATTGAGGATTGAAAAGGATTTTCAGTCTTTACTGTATTTTCATTTGTTTTATCATAATATACTATTGTATAAAATCGTATTTAGGGGATCGAGGTGAAGATTGGCTCATGTGTGTATACAGTAGTGCCTCTCCACTATCACACTCCATATAGACTAGCCTACTATGCCCAGCACGTGATAAGCCCAATGCCATTTTCTCCATTGATTTTCTTGCAACAGGAAGTAAAGCTGCCAATGTTTGGCCTAGTGGTCAGCACTTCTGACTCTAGACCACATGTTGTTCCCAGAAGTAGAGGCTCAAATCCCGATATCATCTGGCCAGTATCTCCCTCTCCCCCCATAATCTCCAATTCACTTCTTCTAAGTGAATTATGAAAACGTCGAAATAAACAGTACGAGTCATGACTTACTCCATCTGAAACAAATGGGATTGTCATAAACAGTGGCGTGACCTTGTTTGTCTGTAGGGAGAAAACAAAGCCCTCCATGGAGACTTAGAGCTGCTATTGTATTTACCTCACACTCTGTAGACTTCCTCTGTTTCTCACTCGTCACAAACCAACTGACCCTGACATTCTGTGTTACTTTTTCTGTTTCTGGTGACCTCAGAGGCGTGTGGCAGGGACTAAACATCATGACTGACTAAGGGATCTCCATCCTCCTCAGGAGCTGTAGACGCTGCTCTCGTGAACAGCCTCAACACTTTCCTTGCTCGCTTTGAGGCCAACAACGGCCGGACGGCCATCGCACCTGAAGCGGAGGAGATCGCAGGGGAAGACAGACTCACTCTCTCTCTTTATTTATATCCATATATAGCAGGTACATAATCAACCCAGATCGGTATCTAACTTATTTTCCCCCTATCTTTACACTGTACAGAAATGTTTTTTTTGTACTTTTTTAACTTTTGTACATTTGTAATTTGAAAATTGAGGATTGAAGTTTATCTGTATTGAGCATAATCTTGAAGCTGGCTGCAACATTTCACCGTGTCATTTCAACTGTACACATATATTACACGTGACAAATAAAGAAATCTTAAATCTATAGCTTCAGTACTGTATTTACAGTAGGGTATGGACATGGAATGTGTGGAAAATAGAATTCTCGCTAATGTCTTTAGCAGACTCACAGTATCAAATACTACTTCCATGTAGAACAATGGCACAGAGTTTTCTTTT
>NC_140247.1:24514296-24531796 GCF_949987555.1 Borostomias antarcticus | reverse complement strand
GAGTAGCACCACTACCCTGACACCTCGCACAAACACACTAGAGTAGCACTACTACCCTGACACCTCACACAAACACACCAGAGTAACACTACTACTACCCTGACACCTCGCACAAACACACTAGAGTAGCACTACTACCCTGACACCTCACACAAACACACCAGAGTAACACCACTACTACCCTGACACCTCACACAAACACACTAGAGTAGCATCACTACTACCCTGACACCTCACACAAACACACCAGAGTAACACCACTACTACCCTGACACCTCACACAAACACACTAGAGTAGCACCACTACTACCCTGACACCTCGCACACACACACTAGAGTAACACCACTACTACCCTGACACCTCACACAAACACACTAGAGTAGCACTACTACTACCCTGACACCTCACACAAACACACTAGAGTAGCACCACTACTACCCTGACACCTCGCACACACACACTAGAGTAACACCACTACTACCCTGACACCTCGCACAAACACACTAGAGTAGCACCACTACTACCCTGACACCTCACACAAACACACTAGAGTAACACTACTACTACCCTGACACCTCGCACAAACACACTAGAGTAACACTACTACCCTGACACCTCGCACACACACACTAGAGTAACACCACCACTACTACCCTGACACCTCGCACAAACACACTAGAGTAACACCACCACTACTACCCTGACACCTCACACAAACACACTAGAGGAACACCACTACTACCCTGACACCTCACGGGGGGGGGGGGGGGGGGTGACCACAGCACTGCAGCAATAGAAGCACTGTTACTGTGTCTCTGCGTTCTGACAGATAGATAGACATTCACAGGTGTGGATTATGCACAGATCTTGAGGAATTAACACACTGGAATTAACATTAAATAAAGGCTAAATGAACAAATACATTTGAATGAAAGGAGACATAATTAGAGATAATTAAAAATATATATATATTTCCCTTCTGTTTTGGACTGAAAAGAACTTTCAGATATGAGAGTTTGTTGATTTTGACCGCCCAAATGATGCTGTCAAAACTGACCCGTACTGATCGTGTAAATATGCACGCAATGTTCAGTTTGCACAGTAATGACTGAGAGCCCCTCCCAGCAGCTCCTGGTGCATCTTTACTATAGGTGAGGAGTAGAACTGGTCTGGTTCCTCAGGGGGAACCCCCCTCTGAACCTCTGACCTGGTCATCTCAGGGAGGAACAGCTGGGAATGCTGTTTGTTGACCTCCCTCTCTTTCTCTCTCTCTCCCTCTGTCTCGCTCAGTGTCTCTCTCTCTCTCTCTCTCTCACTCCCTCTGTCTCTCTCTCTCCCTCTGTCTGTGTGTGTCTCTCTCTCCCTCTCCCTCTCTCAGTCTCTCTCTTTCTCCCTCTCTCCCTCTCTCTCTCTCCCTCTGTCTCGCTCAGTGTCTCTCTCTCTCACTCCCTCTGTCTCTCTCTCTCCCTCTGTCTGTGTGTGTCTCTCTCTCCCTCTCCCTCTCTCAGTCTCTCTCTTTCTCCCTCTCTCCCTCTCTCTCTCTCCCTGTCTCTCTCAGTCTCTCTCAGTCTCTCTCTCTCCCTCTCTCTATCAGTGTCGCTCTCCCTTTCTCTCTCAGTCTCTCTCCCTCTCTCTCTTAGTCTCTCTCTCTCTCTCTCTCTCTCTCACACACTATATCTTCATCTTGTTTTCTGTGTCTCTGTCTCTCCTTTGCAAGTTGACACCCTGGCCGACCCACTTAAAGCCCTTTGCCCACCCGGTCATTGACAGGTGGCACTCTGATCAAAGGCTGTCACCTTTTATTAGCATGTCTAGGGAACACAGGCCCTATGCTGCACTGTGGTCAAAATAGTATTGTTCACAAACGCTAACTGAGACCAAAGGATTACAGTATGATAACAAGGGGAGGTTAATTCAATTAGCAACCATTACCCATGTAAACTGAAGATGGCTAGAAACGTTATCAATCATATGCAAAACCTAAATAATATGACAAGTCTGTGCTTCACAGTTACAAATGTTTTGTTAGCATTTTTCTATTTGTTTTGGATTTTGTAGTACAGTATGTGTCGTAGCTGTCAATCATGCTTTGCAATGAAAGCGTGGCTTCCCCTATTGAAAGACCTTTAGGTAACTACTTTACAATACATGTATGACAGGTACAGAAGAACATTTATGACAGGTACAGTACTTCACCTCACAGACCCACTTCATTTTGTGTTTGTACACATAACATACTATTCACAATAACATTCCATAGAATAATAGTAGGCCTATTGAGATATTCTGTCTAAAATGTGTTGTTGTCTGATCCTGGTAATGTATGCCATACAATCCCTCCAGAGCAGGATTCGGCTCTTAAATGATGACCCTTTACGGAAGAATGTTTCATATGTGGGTCAATGGCCTTAGGTAACATTTCCAAAACATTATATTCATGAAGCCGGCACGCACAGAGCTACAGCTCTTAAAGAGATCGTGCAAGCTCTAACCGGTGGTCGTTTTGTATGTTGATGTTTACGTGTACACAACGAGAATATGAACATGCCATAAACACATTACAAGCGTTCCCTAGGAAGGCATGTGTGGCCCTTGCGAGGTGAAGCCGGCTAGGCTTCTAGACTACCGCTCCTCTCCCACCTGAAGTCAATAAAGGATGGAATCCAGTCGTTACATGAAGGGTTAGAGTAAACAAGCAAGAGTAAACAAGCAAGGGTGGCCGTGTAATTTAAACTATAATCCTCAGAGGAAGCTAAAATAAGCTAGCTAGCTAGCTATCTGGCTCTGTGGAGCCATAGCAGCAGCCTAGCAGCATTACCTAACGCATGCTAGCGTAACGCCCACCTGTAGTGTAGGCCTGTGAAGTTCGCGAGCCGCCGGGAAACAGCAGGACGGCAATAAATATCAGAGAGCACACGCTGTTCTGCCGACCATGGCGGATCCAGAACAGGCCGTCTCCAAAATGGGAGTATCAGCGGGCCGCTGTGTGTGAGGTAACGATGATATCACATTATATGCCGCCACCAACGCCCCCCCCCCATCCTGTTCCCTGAGCTCGTCGGACGGCGCTGTTCTCTGAGCACAACTGAGAGCAAAATCTGATTTTATGACCCCTCTGCGTGAAGCCCCCCCATATTTTGTTGGGCTTGTAGGATGTGGGGCGAGGCCTGGCAAGCTAGGCAAGGCGTGAACCGCAGAATGCACGTATCCAGTAATGTTTTTACGACTGTTTTATCACACACTTGCAACTGAGGACATGAACTGTCTGTGGTGTTTGTGAACAGTGACAAATTAAGAGATATCCAATAACCTTGCACATTTTCAGAGAGATACTGACCTAAACGTTTAATATTCATTATTACAGGTGCACAGGGCAGTCTGATAAAGCCAACAGATACAGTAGCAGCCGATGACAGACCCAGCACGGGCGTGAGGGTTTGCTTAATACTGTCCTTCTCGCAATGCAGGTGGGTCCCAGCCTGTTCGCCACAGGTGTTAAGACAGTGGGTCAACTGTCTGACAGGGGGGCCAACTACAGGTGAGATGGGCCCCACAAGGGAACGGGGGGGTCTGGGTGATGGTCATTGTGGACGATGGCTGTGTAATGGAATCATGCGTTAACCTGCCTGTGCACATTAAAGTAGCATTCATTTGTAGAACAGAAAGCAATACTGAAACCAATCATTTTCTTTTTACTTTTGTTTCCTTTGATGTTAATGATTTAACGCGGGTGGGGAGAGTGCTGAGGGGTAACGCAATAACAATTCCTCTCACATGCATTTCTTCATTTCAGAGAAACTTCTAAGGAAGTGGAGCGTGTTTCGCCAGGCTTTAATCATGCATAACTGGATCTTTCGTAACGTGTTTCGCCGGTGGGAAAAAGAGCTCACCTATTGTGTCAGAGCTCATGGGTGGGTTATTTTAGACAGGAGTGAGTGGGTGTGGAACCAGCAGACACAATGAGGAGCATGCACATCTCACTCTCTGCTCTCTCTCTCTCTCTCTCTCTCTCTCTCTCTCTCTCAATCTCTCCCTCTCTCTCTCTGTCTCTCTGTCATATTCTGTTCACCGCTCGTTCCACACAGTTTAAACCAAGGCGACAACAGTGAATTAAGGTGTAACAAAACACTATGTTTAACCACTCAGGTTGTATAATAGACTTGTCAACGTTGAAGGCACATTGAATTGAACTGAAACCTTTATTTATTCAGGGAAGACAATTGAGAGAAAGCTATTTTTCAATGCCACCCTGGTTACAATAAAAACACATACAGAATAGGAACATGATACGACAAAACAACATAAAATCACGTACAAAGTCATGAGATACAGAATAAAAACAAGACTACGAGAAACATGTACAGTCCACATGGAGCACACGTTCTATTGTAGCCTTGAACCTCTCCAGACAAACACGTTGGTCCAGCTATAGGGAGTCCTGCAGTCTGTTCCACCTCTCGGGTGCATGAATACTAAAGGCAGACTTTCCTACGTTCGTGCTACACTGAGGTACGTCCAGCCTTATATGAGATTGTGACCAAGTGTGGTGTTCCATGTCTCTAAAACTCAAAAGTGAGGACAAGTATAATGGCAGCGTGCCAGACGTATGAACCAGGAGCGTCATCTGAGCCCAGACCTCACAGCCCTGCCCCACTATTTATAACCTATTTGTCAGAAATAGTTTCCTGTTAAGTTCCTCATCTCAGGGGAAAAAATGTCCTCGGAAACTTGACTTGACTTCACAACACTTAACAGCTAGCCTTCCCCACCCAGCAACATGAATATAAACAGTCAGATCCCGGGCTTAGATTTAAGAAGGCCTTCAGTGGAACATGCACGGCACTGACCGCAGCCATAATCCCTCTTAACATTCAGTTTTCCTCCCTGACAGCATGAGACTGCCCCTCCCAGGACTGGGCTTACTACACTTCATTTTCTCAGTGATCTGAGCCGTATAGTATTATCAACAATCTATGTACTTTCCCATGTTTTGGTTGGAAAGCCCAATTATTTTGCTGCACTAATGACCCAGCATACAGAAAATGATTGTATATTTGAATGGAAATGTACACAATGGGTATTGAGTTTCATGGAACCTTATCAGGAGATGGAGGGTTTACCTCCCTTTCTACCGAACCATAACACAGGTTAATTCTCCGCGCGGCCCTGAGATCTCTGCTCTGTTTACACCCCCTCTTCCAGAAAGCAGCTGACCGTCCTGAACAAGAGGGCCAGACTGGAGCAGGGTTCAGGCCAGAGACGCTTACACAACAATGGGCATGAACAAACAACCACTAGGGAACACAAACACATAATCACACAGGCACTCTTGGAGCTCTCCACAGAATTGGACTGTCATTGTGCCTAGTGCCTAAAATAGTTGTGTGTGTAGTCTGGTGGTGCAGAGTTGCCCAGAAAGCACATTTGTTGCAAGACTTTTTCTTTAGTTTTTAGCATTACTATAATCGTTATTAAATGATTACATGAAATAATTGAAGACGGTACACATTTTATCATCCACCATGTACACTATTTATTTCCACGCAAAATCGGACTTCCTGTGTTTATGTTTTATTTCCTGCACACGGACATTGCCGTAGAATCTGGGAAAAGATGAAAGTTCCAAGCCGTGGCACTGTTGAATTATTCCTCTTTCAAGGGTAACAGCTGCCTCATTCTAACATAGTCCATTTCAGCTCGCACACCTGTTGTTTGTGCCTCCGCAGAGGAAACAGTGAGAGTTTGTCCCTTGTGGATAATGTAAAAAGGATTTTATTGTGAAATCTCTGAGTTTTGGGAGTTTAGATATGAGTTGTGTGCCGGTGTCCTCTCCTCATGCTGTTGAATGTCAGCTGGTTGAACAGTCAAGGCCTCTCAGTGTGTTTCGCATGCAAAGAAAGGCTGTGCTTGACGCTTCCTTTCACAGAGAAGCTCAAACAGATTAGCCGCACACACAAAAGGCCTCACTTTCCCAACTTTGCCTTTGAAAAAAACGTCTGTCAGCAGAAACAAAGACAAAATTAGACAGGTAGCTTTTTGTTCGACTCTGACGGCACATTTTGTTTTTGTTTTTTTTCCAGAGCTGTGCACTACATGTAAGACAAGAGGCTGCTGGGAATATGAGGCTACAGAGTTGTGTGGCACAATGTGAACTGTGGAGGAGAAGCCAGTAGAATGACTAACACACAGTAATACGTGGTATTATGTCACAGGAATTAGAGGGTTTTCAAAAGGTCAGTAGAGACCAGCAGAATCATCACGAGCACCAGATCGAAATGCTTCTAAAAAGCAATGAGACACAAAGTGGGCTAATGTGAATATAGGGTGGGGTGGTTGTGTAAGAGACATGTAGACTGCCTCTTTCAGGGTATGTGTGTCCTTGTGCAAGTCCCTGCCATGGTACCGTGGAACTGAAGGTATTACCTTAAATCCCAAATTCAAAGAAAGCTGAGCTTGGTGCCTCACCCTCTTGTTTTGAATGATACTGTATGTTCTCACTGAGGCTGGTCACATTTCTGAGGTGGTACTTGATAATGGGAACACCCCTCCACCACCCCACCACCACCCCTCCTCTCATGACCACCACGACCCGCGGTCTACTTGTGGCAAGTTTAGGGTTAGTGAACTAATTTGACAACAATGAAGTTATTTGACGTGGTATTTGCCGAGTCATCTGAAGGGGGAAGGAGAGCAGAGCGAACGAGCGACGCCTCTCTCAGGCGTCTGGAGACGAGACTCAGAACTCCCCTCCGGCAGCACGACGGACGCCAGATACCCGACTCTCAGGAGAACACAAGGGTCGTAGTTCAGCAGGTTCATTCTCTGCTTCTCCAGAGTAGGGTATACATTTTGATTTGGCGGTAGTCAAATGACATATATGTGTCTTTCAAAATCTCCTTTCCAGCATTGTGTCCTGTACACAACCCTTTCACAAGCTGCACAACACCTTACCACACAGGCACAGAGGCTGGTTGTGTAAAAGGGTGTGTTTCAAAGGCCACCGTGTGAGATCCATGATAGATTTGCGCGTGTGTGCGCACGTGTGTGTGTGTGTGTGTGTGTGTGTGTGTGTGTGTGTGTGTGTGTGTGTGTGTGTGTATGTGAGAGAGAGTGGCTTTTTGAGACCACTGTAGTGAAGCTGGCATCTTTTTCTATGTTCTATATCCACTGTATATACAGTAGGTCATCACATTGCTACTCTTTGTGACATAAAAAGTGTAAT
This sequence comes from Borostomias antarcticus, assembly GCF_949987555.1. NCBI lineage: Eukaryota > Metazoa > Chordata > Actinopteri > Stomiiformes > Stomiidae > Borostomias > Borostomias antarcticus. The sequence continues at coordinate 24,524,573 of NC_140247.1, read as the reverse complement.
TATGAGGGTATAAGCGCTCCATTAATTCATTAAATAATTCATTCTGTAACCTGCTCCACGACAGGCTCACTGTAACAGCGGAGCCGACCCGCGGTCTCAATTGGAGACACCCTTTTGTTCCCGCCGCACGGGACCTGCTCAACGAGGCAAGATGGGCGGACTTCATCCGGAATGGGAGGAAAACTCCTTTTCATCCTCCATACTCCTCCGTTTCATCCCGGCCGCCGGTGCTTCCCCTCCCGGGATGGACTTACCCAGACTGGCGTGGGTGAGGCTCAATCGCCTCCGGACCGGCGTCGGACGCTTCCGCTCATCGATGCACAGATGGGGCTTGGCATCCTGTGCGGCGTGCGAGTGTGGCGCCGAGGAACAAACCGCAGATCCTGATACCATATATCGGACACCCAACGGAATGCGTGGCCTGACGGTCGTGGGTGACGAAACGGTGACGTGGCTCCTGGAGGTGTGCTGGATATATAGCCCGGGTGACCCCTCACCCAGGCTCGGGGTGGTAAAAGGATAGCCCCTCGGCCCCGAGCCTGGGGGGAGAGGATCAAACATCTAACCCACACGACGAAGAAGAGATGTAATCATAGGCTATTCCCTGTGCTTCTGAACTGTTACCAACTTTAATTTCAAGTACAGTATGTTGCCTTGAATTATAGATTTGATGCAAAGCCTCAATGGAGCACAGTTGTTGTTGTTTTTTTCTGCGGGACACTGTAACTACAGTATGACACAAAGGCAGCCTTAAATACAGACTGACCTGTCCGACTGTGTCCAAGTCCAGAGGACGTCCTGCTCTGTCTGTCCTCCTTTCCATCCTCCTCCAGTCCAGGATTTCAGTCTGATTTCACAATCCTCACAATCAGTGTTAAAGATAAATCATCAAAGAGTTAGGCCTGATACAGTTTGTAAATCCTGGACAGTATGGTCTTTGGTATCCTTCCTAATGAGAGATCAAAGCAGCAATTTCTTTGCTGTGTACAGTAATATACTATTAGTGAGCCTAATGCAAATTTTTGGCATAAAAAGCCATTTGTTTTTAAATGGAGAGCATGATGTCTATGTGTGCATCGAATTCCCTCTGCATCCAAATTGGGTCAAGAGTGTTGTTCAATTTATACAGAACAGTGGGAGTTGTTGACATGATGACTGCGTCGCTGTCTGAGGGGACAAACAGGCTGTATACGTCTACAAGAAACCAGCGAGGAAAATGGCCTCCTCGCATGCGAGCCTGAACCACACGAAGGCCAGGACAGCCGCGCCAAACACACCCAGCGTATTTTCATCCAAAACAGATGTTCTCTGGTTACGTAACGAGCAACGGGCTCTCCTGCCAGCCTGTAGAAGAAGCGCCCATGCGGGAAATCACAGCCTAAAACTCGAAATCCAAAAAGTAACATTCCCTTGGAATTAATTGTAAGCGAGAAAAAGGGACTCTCTTGCTCTCGTGTAGCCTACCTTTGCAGCGTCCAGTGACAGCCAGAGAAGATGCCGACTCTCAACTCTATAACTAATGTAAGAATCCCTGGTTGCACTTCTTGCAAGTGAAATGTGAATAGTATTCAAAAAAGGCATTTGAATAGTCTGATGCTGAAGCTTTGGGGAACAGACATGCAAACTGGCCTCCATTTGTTGACATGCACTGATTCACATTCATGAGTGTACCAGGGAGTGGAATTGTGAAGGTTAATGCACCTAAGAACTTCACTCATTGGTGCACTCATGTACTGTGATGTAACATCAACAGACACGCTTGGCTGAGGTATCAGGGTTCAATCTAGGATCTGAACCTTATTGTGACAACAACACAGAGGTTACACAAAGGTCCACAGTCTACAGAATCACAGCAACAAAAAATTTCAAAACGAATCGATAGGCCGAGCAGTCAACAGCAGAGTTACCAACATTCATCAATATTCTTGAAACCGACACAAAGTACAATCTAATCAGTTTATCAAGACTTGGGATCCCACACAACCTCATCCTAAAATTGCTGGTTCTCGTGTGGTATAGGTCTCAGGTCTGAGGTAAAAGAAAAACAATGAAGCAGATGGTAGTTTGTTTACCCTGTCGCTGCCCCTGCCCTCCGCCTGGCGTGTTCTCTTTCTGTTCCCCAGGAAACGATCCCAGACCGGGCCGGCACGCAACGGGGAAGCAACACCAGATCCACTTTCACTCTGGCTGCCAATGTGTCTGAAAGAAAACCAACTGGAAAAAAAAAACATTTCCCTCAGTCACCGACTCTGCAGTAATACTGTATTTTGAGCTCCGATCCGCTGGCGCTCTATTAATACACTGAACTTTAACTCTGTTGATATGCAACCATTACATAAGGTTATAGGGCTAGCGTTAGCTACCATAGGTGAGCAATCATGTCTGGAATCATTAAAACAGTAGTTTGCAGGTCCAGACAACTCACTATAATCACTAAACCTGCCTACCACACACACTGACTTGGCGTCCGAGAGCATGGACTGATAGTTTTCCAGTTTGTGATCTGTGTTGTAGCTGCAGCGTTATTATCAAGGCTGAGGGAGGTTTATGCATCGTAGATGGCCAATATGCCTGGAGCAAACTGGAAAACTTAACACATCCAGCTCCATTTCTTCATCGAAAAACAATGAATTAAAGCCAAAGAGTCAACATAACGTGTAAACAAGGTTTATTGCAATGTGCATTTTGTATCCATACATCGAATAGCAGTTTCATGGACACAATACAGCAACAATACCCCACGTTAAAAATCACGGAACATAAAAACAGGAACCTCTAACAAGACTTCTTTCTCCCTGTGAAGTTGTACACACGGTCCTCAGCTGCTTGGTTGATGAGGCAAAGTCTTTGGTGGCTAGAAAACACAGAGTTGGATCACAAAAGGTGTGTATGTATGTGTGAGTATGTCAGGCGACAGTAGGCACTGTTGTCATGCCGTTGTTTAAAGTTGGCATCTGAACGGAACAAAACAGACACATGCGCTCCTCACTACCTCCCTGCTACAAGTCTCGAACGCCTCAACATTATAAACATTGTAGTAATTTACAAAACTAGTAAAGGGCTGGATATGTCCACGCTCCCATATATAAATCATCTTTTTTTCTCAACAGTATACAACGCTCCTATTAACCACATTTTGATTTTGTTCAGAATCACAAAACAAAAACAAAAGAAAAAGAACAGGATTTCTTCCCCCCTAAGCAGCAGAAACAAGCCAAGCTTATGTTATGAATGAACAGTAATGGCGGCCGATCACCCATTCGGAGAGGTCCTGACCTCTCCTGCAACAGTCCCGACTCCTACAGCCACCCCTCAGCACAGGAGCGCAGCTCGTCCTCGTCATTCTTTTTGGGACATGGGAATGCGCTGAGCGTAGATACGGATACAGTCATATAAAGGTGACGTGTCGTTTAGTGACTCCGCTGAGCTTGAGATGTGTGGGGGGGGGGGGAATCCACACAGGGCTCTCGGTGTGAGACTGGAGGGGCCATCTCTAGAAGGAGTTCCTTTTTCCTTGGCTTGTCCTTCGACCACACAGACACCCCCCCCACCTTCCCCCACCCCCAGGTCAGTGTGGGTAACGCCCCCCCTCCCCCCCCCAGCCTACCCACCCCCCCCTCCAGGGCCAGCCCCATCACACAGTCCTCTGCCCCCTCTGTACCGGGAGGGGGAACGTCAGAAGGGCGGGGCCGGACGCCTCCTAGAGCAGGTAGGGAGGCGCCGCACCCCTATTGTCCCAAAGCAAGCGCTCTCGGGCGTAGTGAGACGTCTCTCGAAACGCTTTTGTCTTAAAAAGGAAAAAAAAAAAGAAGAGAGACCAAGTGTGAACGTCAGTAAAGACGGACGGGCCCCTGGCGCTGGCGCCGACTCAGAGCGTCCGGTTCCCCTCCCTGGCGGGGGGGGGGGTGTGTCTCATTGATCTGGAACAGGCTGCTCACTTTCGCCTGAACACGCGGGTACTGGCGACGACTACAACTTCGGAGGAGGTCCATGACAGGTGTGAGCGGTGGCTCTGCCCGCCCCAAGGCAGAGCCACCTACACAGCAGATCCGGAGCCCACCGGGCGGGGCTGCTCGTGGCCCAGCGACCCCCCCCCCCCCTCCTCCTCCTCCTCCAACCCCTACTAGCGCCGGCTGGTGGTCCAGGACTAGCAGGGTGTCGGAAGGCACGCACGACTGGAACTTCTCCATCTGCTCGGGGCTGGCCAGGTTCTTCAGCAGGCTGTTCTCGCGCTCCAGCTGGTTGTTCTTCTCCGCCAGCTCCTTGATCTGCTCCTTGAGGATCTCCACCTCCTCACGCACCGCGTACATCAGGTGGTTCTTCACCAGATCCTGAGAGAGAGAGAGAGAGAGAGAGAGAGAGAGAGAGAGAGAGAGAGAGAGAGAGAACGGTCATCACCAGAGGTCACTTTCATGTGATTCAACTCTTGCACTGTGCGATCATTTGCATTGACCTGTCTTGTCTTTGCATCGTCTATTGTTGTCCAGCCCTGAATTTTATGCACATTCCAGAACAAATTCCTAGCATGTGTAAAAACCTATCTGGTCAAAATAAATCTGATTCTGATAAATGATAGCTGAATGAGAAAGTTCCCACACAAAGAGAGACATCGGTTACAACGTTTAGGTGCAACCTGTGCAGCCACCGACGCCCGTCACAAATCTATTTTGGAAACACAGACAGACAATCAGAGGTGTTGCCCAAAGATGGTTTTAGAAGCTGCAGTAACCAGCAACCCTCGCTGGGTTGACACACAGCAGGAATGGACTGCATGATCTATCACTTGAGATAGTGCATCTGAGCATTCTGGTCCTGAGAGAGAACAACCCGTTCTCCTAAAGCTTCCTGCCTTCTCTGTCTCTCTTTCTTTCTCTTTCTCTCTCTCTCTTTGCAGCAGTGAGCACAGTAGCACACGCACATGTACAGAAGGCATGCACCCGAATGCAGTGTCCTGTCCACTAATAATAAACAGGCTAATATTAATTAACTAACTAACTAACTATTAACTACTAGGCCTATTCTAGCAGATATGGTGCGGTATTTCTTTTCAACTTACCATGGCCTGTTCAATCTTGTTGTCGATGGCCACCACGCTAGCACCAGAGGCACTGCGAGAGAGAGGAGACACACTGTAAATATCATCATGTGACATCAGCAGTCAGTCAACACTAATGATTCATCTACTGATCCAAGAGCAGAAAGGTAATGACATAACATCAGCAGTGTGTGTACTGGGCTGGCCTTCACGCATTAAGATTCAAGACCGGTAAATAATGACACAGTAGAGAGGTTTTGTGTGAATGGGTGACCGGGCTCATCTACTATCATCACGCACGGACGCAGCAGTCGATCGTGCACGAATTACACGCGTCGGATTTAAGTTATATTTCTCTCGCAAATAACCCAGAAAATATGTTGATATTTGCGCGAATCAAAATTCCTAAATCAGAACATAAAACGTTTACTTTGATACGTTTTTACGTTTAGTGACATGTTATTGATTAAACGGCCTATTCGTCCAAGCAGCCTATCAATTGCATGTATGAAGATTGAAGTCCAATTGTGATAAAAGTCCAATTAATTACCTGTTGTCGAGTTTAACCGATACAACATCTCCCCCCAATAACGAGGAGAAGAAGGAGATGGAGAAGTTATGCAGCTCGTAGACTGCCACCTCCATCGGGGACTTGGCGAACATCTCCGAGCTCATGTTGAGTACCAGACTCGTTTGGATGATACTCCTCGCCACGTTTGCGATGGGTTGATACTCTAGATTATAATCCGGGCTGTTTCTGGATTCAGCTTCGATCACGATGCACGCCTCGGCTTGTCTGAGGGCTTGTCTGAGTGCTTGTCTGAAGCTGTGCAGATGTCTGAAGCTGTGCAGATGTCTGAAGCTGTGCAGTTGTCAGTGTGATGCGAAGCCACGTTAGTTTCAGTGAACTGAGACTATTTCTGCCGCCGGCTGCTATATAAGAGCGGGGGAACGTGACGTCATTTGACGCGCAAATCAACCGAGGTTATGCAAATGAGCTGCTGGCATGACTCTCTTCTGGCCCTTTTCTCAAATCCCTTCACAACAATGACCCGCAGACCGAGTTCAGTGAGCTATTCTCTCAAATACATTAATAATAATATTATAATAATAATGTAATGTTTCTGTGAGTGGTATGGAACAGGATATAGCGCTGCAACGTAGGCTGTATATAGCCTGAAACATTTATTATTTGCTACTTTTGATTATCAACATCAAATATTATAGTATTTAATTAATGCGAATTATACAATTTATCCAATAGCCTATAATAGGCCTATTTAAATTAGGCCTTTAGGCTTCATTCATTTGTAAGGGACCAAGTAGCCTATTTTTAACCCTAACAGGGCACACAATTGAATTATGAAGGAAAACATTTTGGATTCGCTTTCTCTATTCATTTTTTCCTTTCACTTTTTGGTTTCTTATGTTTTGATTGAGTTATTGGCACACTGTGTGCAACAACAGCACGGATTGCAACAGCTATTATTTTGGGGGGGCTGCCATGGGTATTTTTCCACCCACTTCCCTGTAATTTTCCCTCGGTCAGAACTCTATCGGCCTCTAGTGGTAAATGTGTCGCATTACATGTGATAAAGGTTAATGGATAACCCTACGGTTGAACTATTGATAACGGTTTCAAGGACACAAATTGAGTGATTTTCCATTGTCCTGTTGTCGTCCATTGTCTTCATGTGTGTTAAGAATAACAACGAGAGCAGACTGTTTCAGCATGTCTTGTGCCTATAGGGTTCACATCCAGAACACCCAGTAGAATAAAATTACAAAGCTCCCATTCATCCTAATTTCAATTTAGGCCTAGTGGAGAGCAACTGCAGAGGAAGCAAGGCTGAAACCACCGACTCATCCTTTAGGATTCCTATTACCTCCTTGCTCAATCCTTGATAGCGTTATACACAGAGAGGCGAGGTGTGTGAAATATTTAAAGCACTAGTACAGCCAAGCTTTGTCCACACCAAACTAGCTGCCTTGTCCCTGAGCAAAAACACTGAGCAAACGGATATAGGGCTAAACTTTTACCTTGACTCCACTTACTGTAACTGAGTTACACAACTTGTGCATGATTAAATAAAACATGCAGTAGTCATAAGTGAATAAGTGAACTGCTTCCTGAATGAGAAAAGTACATTTGCACAAATGACCAAGACTGGTCTAGTCCTGAGGGACCTCCTTCTTTAAGGGAGTGAGAAATAGTTTGATGGTGTTAACCATTCTCAGATTACTGTGCAGTGTGCAATGTTTTGACGCTGTGACTCATTCACGGGGCGGCTGTAGCTCAGTTGGTAGAGCGGGTCGTTCAGTGATCGAAGGGTCAGTGGTTCGAATCCCAGCTCCGACTGTCGACATGTCGAAGTGTCCTTGAGCAAGACGCCTAACCCCAATGAGCAGGTTAGCACCTTGTATGGCATGCCGCTATTGGTGTGTGAATGGGTGAATTTAAAGCGCTTTGAGTGCCGCTAAGGTGGAAAAGCACTATATAAGAGCAGTCCATTTACCATTCAAGACAGCAGACGGGTCATGTGATATTCAAGACAGCAGACAGGTCATGTGATATTCAAGACAGCAGACAGGTCATGTGATATTGCCTCTGAAACGGGCAGAACTGGAACATCAATAAGTAGTTCATCAGCAGTTCACCAATAATATACTACTGTACTTCTGCTGCCACCGTACTCGCTCTGCCGCTGCTGCCAATGTCGTCGAATTGTTATACAACCTGTTCAACTACCACAGAGGCGAGACTGTGTGGCAGACACACTAACACGATTACACAGAACCCCATTGGCTGCATATTACTGTCTATGCCGCCTGTCAGTTTGTGTTTCATGCAGTGGTGTGCTGATACTCGGTCCAACACCACAGTGAGGGCCCCAGAATTCCCTCTCTCTCACTCCAGGACCACCCACTGGGCCGCGGGGACGCTAATTAGCTTCAGAGAAGCGGGAGGATTCTGTCAGAGAGAGAGAAAGAGAGAGAGAGAGTCTCAGGAAGGAATCACAGAATAATTGGTAATGCTACTATTACAGTAAGCACTGTACACACTGTGTCTTCCTGTCTCACTGAGGTGGCGGGTTAAGGCTGTGTTCTTGCTCACTGGGCAATGCGCTCATATGCTCTGCTCTGGGTTGGAATCTAACATTCTTCAGAGTGAGAGAGAGATGCATTTTGAGCCCAAACCTGCATGTGGATCATTCAAGACAAAACAAGATGCATAATGTATATATTTCCAAAGCCAGCCTCTCGGTGCAATATAACGAAAGACCATTACTAAATCAGGTGTGTGTGTGTGTGTGTGTGTGTGTGTGTGTGTGTGTGTGTGTGTGTGTGTGTGTGTGTGTGTGAGTGTGTGTGTGTGTGTTATGGCGTTGGAAAAGTGCCACGTCAAAGCTAACCAACTGGCACTACAGGCACTTTTCCAACGCCATATGTGTGCGTGCGTGCGTGCGTGCGCGTGCGCGTGTGAGCGTGTGCGCATGTGTGTGTGTGTGTGTGTGTGTGTGCTACTCAACCATAAAACCTCAACTCTGACTCTGGTTTTCCCTTTAAGAAAGCCTTGCCGGACACCTGGTGCGCCAAATCCGGTGAGTCATTGTGCAGTCGAGCGTTGGAAGCGCTCTTTCCGTCAGATGTCCCAATCAGAGAGCCGATCACGTTATATAACTGTCTCATCTGAATTCCCGAGGCCGAGCTAGCAAGTATGAGTATGATCTACAGTATGCTGTACTGTACATAGCAGCCGGAGGGGGCGGCCTGATTCCAAAGTAGGCAATACACATCATGGGATAAAGAATATTACCCCAATGTTTTTTGTTTGTTAGTTTTTTTAAATTATCATAGTAGTTTAGTATAGTAGGTATTTAGCTTCATAACCCTGTTATAAGGTTATTAACAATCATACAACGGTCGATATCAACATTTTGACAGACTGTGAACTATTACTGCTCATTGCTCATGTCACAGCCAAGTACACAATGGATATCTATGCCAATCCAGATCCATTATAATATATATCATATTTAACATATTATGGTCCGCTGGTTGCTCTGTATGATCATATATTGCATATGTCCATAGAGATCCATTGTGTACTTATGATGCTAAATACCAAACTACTCCTTTAACTAAGTGCATTGTGCTGTGAACAGAGAATATAGACCAGTCCCAGATCAGCTGTAGCGCTCTAGGCAACATCTTTGATGGTAGCGGACATATAACATCATAACAAGAGTCAAAGAAGTTGGCTAAAGAACATAGAATGTTGATCTGGAAAGAGGCTTGATTTGAACCTCGGTGTCACTCAGAGACTGGTGGGGATGTCACTGGCATGCCTTTCTCTGTCAACACACCGCCTGATTGACATCAATAGCACGTCCCTAGACAATACCCCTTCTGTATCAGAAACACAATGGATCAAGGGATCAAGAATATCAATGATTATTGAAGCCCCCCCCCCCCCCCCCGCCAAATAAACAAAGTGCATCTCCATGCTCTACCTTGTTGTGGGAAAAATAGATTTTCTATTCTTCAGAAATCTACTCTGTGTTGTGCTGTAATGTCTCCTGTAGCCTTTCATGATGCAAATTGCATAATTTCTTTTAGATATTGTGCAAAAGTATGGAATGTTGAAAAGAACTGAGCAATCCCTTTACTAAGATTTCCAATGAGAAAATGCCCTTTGGTAAACACCTTTAATGTATAAAAATGAATATATAAAAATTGAATTACATCTCTTACGTAGATGCCACCTCATTTTATGATTCAGATGAGAATATTCAGCCATCATCGTTCTGTCATAGACGTAGATCAGACACAGTGAGGATGTTCCCTTAACCTTCTCTAGCCAATCACTATTACATGTCACCCTTAATGACTCTCTCTCTCTCTCTCCATCTCTCTCTCTCTCACACACACACACACACACACACACACACACACACCTGGGCCCATTTCAATCATCCACCTTTTCCCTGGAGTGTGCCCTCCATAGTGCCACAATAGCACAAAGATATATGCATATAATACTCTGTACATCAAATATATCATACATGTCAAGGAGAGAACTACTACACAGGCAAGGGAGGAGGAGAAAAGACTGTTCAGCGGCTGTAAGAATAGACTGGGAAATTCTGCTTTCATGAGCTAACCAACTCTAACCCTAACGTCACCATAACCATAGCTGAAATGCTTGAAATCATTACTTCCAGCCGCCATAAAAATAGTC
>NC_140247.1:24491796-24504296 GCF_949987555.1 Borostomias antarcticus | reverse complement strand
TATATAACTGCCTCCTCTAGGGCCAGGTGGGGGGGGGGGGGGATTCACAGGGGGATGGAGAGGGAGAACTGGTGAGAACAGCTCCCCCCCTTGGTGAAGTTGGGCTGTTCTGTTCTGTCACGGTCAGGCTTATATAAGTGTGTCGGTCCGAACCATCTGTAGGACGATGGCAGGGGTCGGGGGGGGGGGGGCTTCCTGTGTTCTGGTCACGCTGTCTTGTTCTGGTTTTACTTCCTCACAGACGGCCTCATGTATAACATGCAATGCATGGGTTTTATGTAAGAGCACACACACACACACACACACACACACACACACACACACACACACAGGCACAACCACACACACAGGCACACAGGCACATCCACACACACACAGGCACAACCACACACAGGCACAACCACACACACAGGCACACCGGCACAATCACATACACACACACACACATACACTCACGCACGCATGCACACACACACACACACACCAGACACCCATATATTTGACACTCACAAACACACGCAGACACTCACATACTGTACACACACGACGAGTACCTCGTTCCTCTTTCATCTCTGCATCAGCTCGTATACATCAGCTCAGCACAACTATCGGCTATGATCAATATCAACTCTGCTGTACAGTAGCTGCTAGACCAGTATCAGTGTTGCTGTAGCTGCTAGACCAGTATCAATGTTGCTGTAGCTGCTAGATCAATATCAATGCTGCTGGAGATGCTAGACCAGTATCAATGCTACTGTACGACCAGTATAAACATTGCTGTACAACTCAGTGACCATAGAGAGACTCCATGTGGGAGAGACTATGAAAGACCCTGAACACCAAGTCAGAAACCTACCTGTAGGTGTCATGTTTGACTCAGTTCTTAATTCTGAGGCCCATACTGTATTAAGAATGTGACAAGGACATCTCTGTATCACTTGAGAAACATTGCTAAGGTGAAACCTTTTCTCTCCCAGGCCGACACTGAAAGACTAATGCATGCTTTTATCAGGAGCAGGATGGATTACTGTAACGCTCTCCTATCTGGTCTACCGAAGAAAGCTATTAGTCAACTTCAAATGATACAAAATGCTTCCGCACGTGTCCTCACTAAGACCAGAAGGAGGGCTCACATCACACCAGTCTTACAATCGCTACACTGGTTACCTGTCAGTTTAATAATAGATTTGAAGATGATTTTATTCGTTTATGAAGCTCTCCATAGTCATGCACCTGAATACATGTCTACATGCTTTTACGGTATACACCAAGTAGGTCCCTGAGATCCTCTGGCACGGAAATTTTAACGGTTCCTGGAGCCAGGACCAAGAGACATGGGGAGACAGGACCAGGAGACATGGGGAGACAGGACCAGGAGACATGGAGAGCCAGGACCAAGAGACATGGAGAGCCAGGACCAAGAGACATGGGGAGGACCAGGAGACATGGGGAGACAGGACCAGGAGACATGGGGAGACAGGACCAGGAGACATGGGGAGACAGGACCAAGAGACATGGGGAGGACCAGGAGACATGGGGAGACAGGACCAGGAGACATGGGGAGACAGGACCAGGAGACATGGGGAGGACCAGGAGACATGGGGAGACAGGACCAGGAGACATGGGGAGACAGGACCAGGAGACATGGGGAGACAGGACCAGGAGACATGGGGAGGACCAGGAGACATGGGGAGACAGGACCAGGAGACATGGGGAGACAGGACCAGGAGACATGGGGAGACAGGACCAGGAGACATGGGGAGACAGGACCAGGAGACATGGGGAGACAGGACCAGGAGACATGGGGAGACAGAACCAGGAGACATGGGGAGACAGGACCAAGAGACATGGGGAGACAGGACCAGGAGACATGGGGAGGCAGGACCAGGAGACATGGGGAGACAGGACCAAGAGACATGGGGAGACAGGACCAGGAGACATGGGGAGACAGGACCAGGAGACATGGGGAGACAGGACCAAGAGACATGGGGAGACAGGACCAAGAGACATGGGGAGACAGGACCAGGAGACATGACCAAGAGACATGGGGAGACAGGACCAGGAGACATGGGGAGACAGGACCAAGAGACATGGGGAGACAGGACCAGGAGACATGGGGAGACAGGACCAGGAGACATGGGGAGGACCAGGAGACATGGGGAGACAGGACCAGGAGACATGGGGAGACAGGACCAAGAGACATGGGGAGACAGGACCAGGAGACATGGGGAGACAGGACCAGGAGACATGGGGAGACAGGACCAGGAGACATGGGGAGACAGGACCAAGAGACATGGGGAGGACCAGGAGACATGGGGAGACAGGACCAGGAGACATGGGGAGGCAGGACCAGGAGACATGGGGAGACAGGACCAGGAGACATGGGGAGACAGGACCAGGAGACATGGGGAGGACCAGGAGACATGGGGAGACAGGACCAGGAGACATGGGGAGGACCAGGAGACATGGGGAGGCAGGACCAGGAGACATGGGGAGACAGGACCAGGAGACATGGGGAGACAGGACCAGGAGACATGGGGAGGACCAGGAGACATGGGGAGACAGGACCAAGAGACATGGGGAGACAGGACCAGGAGACATGGGGAGACAGGACCAGGAGACATGGGGAGGACCAGGAGACATGGGGAGACAGGACCAGGAGACATGGGGAGACAGGACCAGGAGACATGGGGAGACAGGACCAGGAGACATGGGGAGGACCAGGAGACATGGGGAGACAGGACCAAGAGACATGGGGAGACAGGACCAGGAGACATGGGGAGACAGGACCAGGAGACATGGGGAGGACCAGGAGACATGGGGAGACAGGACCAGGAGACATGGGGAGACAGGACCAGGAGACATGGGGAGACAGGACCAGGAGACATGGAGAGACAGGACCAGGAGACATGGAGAGACAGGACCAGGAGACATGGGGAGACAGGACCAGGAGACATGGGGAGACAGGACCAGGAGACATGGGGAGACAGGACCAGGAGACATGGGGAGACAGGACCAGGAGACATGGGGAGGACCAGGAGACATGGGGAGGCAGGACCAGGAGACATGGGGAGGACCAGGAGACATGGGGAGGCAGGACCAGGAGACATGGGGAGGACCAGGAGACATGGGGAGACAGGACCAGGAGACATGGGGAGACAGGACCAGGAGACATGGGGAGACAGGACCAGGAGACATGGAGAGGCAGCCTTCAGTTTTTACGCCCCCAGCCTCTGGAATACCCTGCCAGAAAACCTAAGAATGGCTGAAACTGTGGGAACTTTTAAGCAAGATCTTAAGACCTACCTTTAAATCTTGCTTTTATCACGTAGTTTTACCTGTTTTAATTGTAAAAATCATTTTTTATTTTCACTTTTATTTTTTTGCTGTTTCTTCTCTTTTACCATTTATGATCTGTTCTGATTTATTCTTTTTATCTACTATTAACTTGTTTTATTAATTCTGTACAGCACTGTGTGCTACGGTACATTTACTTGTTTTAACAGTGCTACATAAATAAAGTTGATTTTGATAATAAAGTTGACTTTGACATGTTGAATATTCAGGTAGAGGGGAGGTCACACAAGTAAATGGACAAGCTGTTTGTTTCACAGGGACGTTTATGAATCTGTGACTGAGCGTTATAACTCAATAATGTGAGCATCTCAATGTCTTGTGTGTGAGTACGCAGATGAAATAGTTCAATATGATTTCCTGTAAATTATGAGTCAGTGTTATGATTGGACTTGAGAGGACGGAGTTTGCATGGAAAGCTGCCGTGTGATCCAAGCACGCCTGAGGTTCTCCAGAGAAGGAAGGTCGCTGGGAAGTTGACAGGAGCCCAGCCCTTCCTTAGTTCAAAGCCCTCCTCCACACACACACACACACACACACACACATAGAACAGGGGTTCTGGCCTGAGCCAATTGGTGGACCTGCAGTGGACTGAGGCCACAGAGATCAGAGTTTAGATTAGAGTTTCAGCGGAACTGGTCCTGAAATGCAACGTTATAGGTATAGGTATAGGTATTGCATTTGTAACGCGCTCCCCATCCAGTTGTTACACTGGCTCGGAGTGCCATTCACACACCAATGGCGGCAGCTGCCATGGAAGGCGCTTGCCTGCTCATTGGGAGCAATTTGGGGTTCAGTGTCTTGCCCAAGGACACTTCGACAGGTAGTCAGGAGGAGCCGGGATTCGAACCACCGACCCTACGATCACTGAACGACCCGCTCTACCTCCTGAGCTATACCACCGCCCTATACCTATACTGCTGTTAAGAAGTGACAGGAGTCCTTACCTCCGGAGTCCCTACCGTCAACCACTGACTTCGCTGAATGCTAGCTAGAACAGCAGTCATAACATCACACGCTCACATACTTCCCAGAGTGACAAGACATTAGAACAGTAAGAGCTGCAACTGGTCCCTAGACGACACCAACAAGACAACATTGTTCCTCGATGCGATTCTGTGGCGTCTCACGACAAATGCTTTTCTCCTGGGAGCAATGAGCTTTGAAATGAAGCTAAATTGGGTCTTTTAAAAAATCTCTCCCTTTCTTCTTTTTGACAATCTCCAAAGGAGATTTGAATTGAAGGCAGACGTATTTAGATTGGATGTTTGTTTTTGTCGCGTTGCTCTTGTTAACAGTCTGTAATTAATTTGTTCAAGTCATTATGATAATTGTCAGGTACTGTGGGAACACAACAGCTTTAGAAATGGTGTTCCTTCACGTTCTGAACCGCAGCCAAGTAATAATATGCAGCCAAGACAGTAATACGCTGACTTGTCAAGGACTTTGCTTCTCTTTGTGGAAAACCAACAATGATCTCTTTCAGGCTTTCATTAAGATTTTATTTCACTACCGTTTGATGTTTTGGCATTAGTGTCTTAGTTAAATGCAATAATCACCTTGTGTGGAAGACGAGACAAATTAGGAAATCCACACCAACCTTGGTTCGGGTTCTTATGAAGATAGCACAAAATGTTTCATTCAAATTGCCTTTTTAGCAGCAAGTTGGTCAAAGGACACAATGCAGATTGTTCTCCAGAACCCTCTTTATTCAGGTTGCAAAGCAACCAGGAAGAGCAGGTAAAGGCTTGGTCCATTAAAGGTGTCGTATGGGGCCTCAGGTAAACACATAAGTCTAAATTGGCCTCTGTCCTGTCCACTACTGCAGAGGTCGGGTCCAAAGTTCACCTGCCGTATTGAACAACAGAACACTGTGTCTGCTACTGTATCTTACATGCCAACTCCTCATTAGACAGACACACACACACACACACGCACACACACAAACATGTGCGTACACACGCCTACACACAAACATTCACACACACACATACAGTACACAGACACACATACACACAGTACACACATACACACACATACACAGTACACACAGACAAACACACGCACACACACTCAAACTCATGCAGATACCACACAAAGACACTTGCACACCCATGCCTGCAAACACATGCACACATACACACACACACACACACCTAAACCGTCCTAATGCTAATGTCAGTCTACAGTAAGCGTTCCTATGAAAGGAAATATGTGTGTAATAAAACCCGCTTCTGGAGTCACGCGTCTCCTGGTCTGTGAGAGCTTGGCGTGGTGTGTGTCATTTCCCCACAGGCCGACACGCCGATCCCTCTGAGAGCCTGAGACCGTGTTCTCTTACAGGACCCGGTAACTGATCCCCAGTCAGGAGATACAGACTATCTCAACCAAACATCTGTAAGACTGAACTCCACTCCCAGCACAGAATCAGTTTTATTAGCCAGGTAGTTTTTACTAGGAATTTGTTCTGTTCAGGTGATGCATAACACTGATGGAGACAACAATAAACAGGGTGCAAGGACTAGACAGGACAGCGCAGAGACAGGACAGTGCAAATGAACAGTGCAAAATACAAAAACAATAAATGGTGTGTGATGTGTGTGTACTGTATACAATTTGTGTACAGCGGGATCAAATCTGAGATCGATTTTTTTTTTACTATTATCACAATTTGATATTACTAATTTTGAGTATTATCACGATATTATATTACTAAACGGAGTGGAAAGAGGATGAATCTTCACCCTGGTGCCCTTTTCTCTCATCCATCACGTCGGTCTTTAAGAGGACGAGACGATAGACTAAAGCAGGATTTAGATGCAGTGATAGATGAGTTCTGCAGGCGTGAAGAGCAGCATGTCGAAATCACCTCATCAGATTCAGCCCACACGGTAGAGACGTGCGCTAGAGAGAGAGAGAGAGACAGAGAGAGACAGAGAGAGATAGAGAGAGGGTGAGGGAGAGAGATAGAGAGAGAGACAGAGAGAGATAGAGAGAGAGACAGAGAAATAGAGAGAGGGTGAGGGAGAGAGATAGAGAGAGAGAGACATATATATATATATATGGAGAGAGAGAGAGAGAGAGAGAGGGAGGGAGAGAGAGATAGAGAAATAACAGAGTGAGAGAGGAATAGATGGGTGGATTTTGCCCACGTAGGCAAAATCCAGAGACAGAGCGAACGTGGAGCCAGTGGGACGCTCAGCATGTCCGTCCTCTCCTCCACACAGCTCACGCACACTGAGCAGGTTCTGCTCAGGTCGCCACCGCGCCCAAAGTCATGGGGGTTCACTTACACTCAGCGACAGAGAGAGAAGGGGAGAGAGAGAGAGAAAAGAGAGAGACAAAGACAGAGAGGGAGAGAGAGAGAAGGGTGTGGTCAGGTGAGGTAAAGGGGGAGCTGCAGTCTCTGTCACAGTTGCGCCGAGCGAGAGCCTGTCCTGATTTGAACCCATAGAACAACACAATTCCCATAATGACTGTGATTCTGGCGTCGGCCAGCGCTGAACACGAGTCCCCCAAGATCGTGTCATGACAGAAATAGTGAAGTATGGCGCCTCGGCACAGATATGCGTGTCAGTCGGGTGTTTACAGAGTTTCATACGGGCGTGGAGCGCAGAGGCTGTACAGCCAGCAGAGGGCCAGAGAGGACACTTATCCTTGTTTACATCAGGTCAGCCAAGGGCTGTGGAGAGGACATCAGAATCATGTTATCCAAGAATCACTATCTGTATCGATATGCTATCTTGTGTGTGTGTGTGGGTTTGTGTGTGTGTGTGTGGGGGGGGGGGTTTGTGTGTGTGTGTGTGTGTGTGTGTGTGTGTGTGTGTGTGTGTGTGTGTGTGTGTGTGTGTGTGTGTGTAGTGTCCGGTATCACGGCTAAACATGTAATAGACAAGTAGAGGCACTTGTTGAAATGGCTGTTTCACGCTTTAGCCATCCTTAAACGTAGAATACACACGTTTTTCAACGAGTTTTTAGTTGGTTGTTCACCTTGGAACATGTGATAGAAATGGGATAAAAATTTGTGAGCGCTTTTGAGGGTGGGTTTGCTGGGTCAAACAACTTTGGTGAGACAACACTGAATGCAACACCGTTTTACTAGCACTGAACTAGCAAACCACACCACTAGCTAGCTCACATTCTTACTGTTATTATTAGCTAGCCTGAGCTACTGTTCTTATAGCTAATGTTCGCATTAGCTAACTAGCGTTAGCTGGTGTTAGAATATGAGCTAGCTAGCTAGTATTCACAGTGTACACAAGCACCATCCACATCAACGCAGGGGTTAGACGTGGACACAGGGATCAGGCTAATTTACGAACCTGGCCACAGGAGTGGAGCTACTCGGACAGCACTTACTGTAGTGGGCGCGCTCCGCATATCGCAATACCCCTGCAGGCATGCACACCCGGAGTCGTGCAGGGGAATCGCTCAATGCTCCCTGCCCGAGCGCCTCCATGCACGCGTGGCATGTGGACAACTGGCACAAGTTTAAGCAACCGGTCTATTTCACCTTTAAGAACGTCTGTATTCAATGTTTAAGCATGGCTAAAACGTGAAACTGAGCCGTTTCAACAAGTGCCTCTACTCATCTATTACATGTTTAGCTGTGATACCGGGTAGGTGTGTGTGTGTGTGTGTGTGTGTGTGTGTGCGCGTGTGTGTGTGTGTATGCTACATTATGTAGTCTTGCATTGCCGTTTGGGGATTAATTGAGTCAAAGGCACCTGGTCTGATCAGGCCATCTCACTGAGTAACTATGTTTTCTGTTCACTAGGTCAGATGTTTGGTAGCATCAGTGGAAGCGAGGAAGTAAGGCATGTTGTTCTGATCCGTCACCAGTGCACCACAGATGAATTCTAACAAACAGGAGTACACTGAGAATACACTTTACGCATAGTAAAAAAAAAAAAAAAAAAAAAGGTAAATGGACTCCACTTACTGTGTATAGCACTTTTATCCAAAGCACTTTACAATGGCCTCTCATTCACACACCAATGGCGGCAGCTGCCACGCAACGTGCTGGCTTGCGCATTGGGAGCAATCCGGGGTTCTTTGTCTTGCCCAAGGACACTTTGACTTGTGGACAGGAGGAGCCGGGATTCGAACCATCGACCCTACAATCATTGGACAAGCCGCTCTACCTCCTGAGCTACAGCCACCCTGAATGAACAACTGTATGGTCACAATGTCAGATCTGACAGAAAAAGCAAGAGGGGGCATTTTGAAGTTCCCAACAGCCATCTTCCCTCTGATTCTTAACACACACATTCACACAGAACAAATCAAGTCCGATCCCTGTGGGAGTTTCATGTCAACCCACCATGTTTAAAGGTTCCCTATTATGTTTTTTTTCAACAAGTTAAATAGGTCTTTGGGATCCCCAAAACATTGCTTTGAATGTTTTTGCTGAAAATACCACTCTAGCATGCCTCTATACCCCTCTGTTTCAGTCCTGTTCTGGACTCGCTGTTTCTGCGTCTGTACCGTAGCTTTAAATGCAAACGAGCTGCCGCTCCCCTCCCCCACTCTCTCTGTGCCTCCGCTAGGGTTGACGCATTACTGCTGACAGTGACACCGGTGTCACACTGTCACCTGACTTACCCACCACCCTCATCGACTGATTTAAAAAATAAAAAAGCCATTTAGTTCATTTTCGCGTTTCATCGTCCACGTTCATCAAATAAAAAATTGTTTTAAAAGTATGTTATTAACACGACGGAGGGATTCTAAAGTGAAAGTGTCTGCTCTGCTCCGTTATCTCATGACGATCAGGTTTCACTTTCATGACGACGGTGAGGAGAGAAAGCAGGCTCTTGAGTTTACTGATTACCTTATTAATGTTATCAGGTTTCCTGTTGGAATTGGGTTTAAATCTAAAATATTGCCAAGTAGGCACTTTTGCCTTTGGCTTTGACACCAGATCCTCCACCATCGTCTTCAGTAATCAACTAAAGAGGCTTGTGTCTGTGATCTTTGTCGTCATTGGCAAACATAAGCGAACAGTGGACTGAAGGAAATGTGAATTGCCTGATTGATTGATTGATTGATTGATTGATTGGTTGATTGAATGAATGATTGATTGATTGATTGATTGATTGATTGATTGATTGATTGATTCATTCATTCATTCATTCATTCATTCATTCATTCATTCATTCATTCATTCATTGAATGAATGAATTAAATACCGGAGGCTCTTTTACTTGCAACTCATGTTAAGGTAGGCTGCAGCATGCTATTTACTAGCAGGACTACACCCAAAAGATGATTGTGCAGAAAAAACCCTGTTGATCACAGAAGTGGTGTTTTGTTTGAGAGCTGTGTGCTTGCTAGCTAGCTTCCCTGGCTCTCCCTGCACACCTGTGTCCCACTGGCAATTAACACACCTGCTGGCAGTCACCTCCATCTTCCCTCCCTAGAACGGCTGAATTTGGTTGCCCACAAAAAACTGAGTCGGCCTTCTTTTTTCACAGTTTGTGTGTTAATAGGCCCATCAGAGAGCCAAATGTACACGCACAAGCAGTGAAAGAGTTTTTTCATAATAGGGGACCTTTGAATAACAAAATATTGTGTCAACGTCAAGGGTGTCAAGACACTCATTCATCATTGTTACGCAACTACGAGACCTGGTGGTTGCATCAGCTTGGTAATGTACATGTCAAGACTGTAATTCATGACTGTAAAAAGCAGGAAAGCGCACAGCCTGACGCCTCGTAACCAGGTCTGCCTGGAGGAAAAACATCACCTCCTCTGAGACAGCAACACCTCTTATCAGCAGACCTGGGGCCACTTTTATCATTGTGGATACACCCTTTTTCACTTACACCTGATTTTTGTACTTGCTTTTCTCCGCAAATAATGTGATGGTTCATCCCAAAACTCAATGGGAAATATTGTGAGATATATACACAATATTTCCCATCGAGTTTGTGAAAAGGGGTGTAACCACAATGATTAATGAGGCCCCTGGATGCAAAACTCTGACAAGCCTCGTCCAAAATATTTACCTGGGAATACAGTCGGGGATGTGCCCAGTAAACTATACCAACATTGTCTAGCACGCTAGCCTAACCCCACCCTTTCTGCCTTTTGTTCCTTGTCTCTCTGCACATGTCTGTGAGCACATGAGTTAGCCTAGCCTAGCCTCATCTGGCAGACGTCAACCCCCAAGGTAAATATTGTGTCTCGGACCTGTCTGCGTGCCCCCGAGTTACGTCTTGTTCTCAGCTATTTGTGGCGTGGAAGGTGACGAGGCTGTGCCTGAGGTGAGCTGGCACTCCAGAATGTTCCTTGATACCTTCTGTTGACTGAGCAGGGGAGCATGTTTGTGTTTCACTCTGTGCTGTACCTCCTGAGGAGAGAAAAAAACAAAACCCACTAGCCCAGTTCTCTCACGTGATGGTTTGGAAAGTGCATCTCCTCTGAGCCCCCCCCCCCCCCCCCCCCCCCCCCCCCCAAGCACAGAACAGCACATGGATTAGCCAGTCATCGCTCTGGTGAGAAGATAGGTGTTCTCACCATGCAGCCACTACAGTCTACTGTATGTAGACATGTCATGCCAGACTGGACACAGGCACAGATAGAGTGGAGTTTTTCCACTCTCTCCACACACACATCAGTGTTTGGTCAGTTAACAGGTGGAGAGAATACAGGACAGAACTCTGTGTGACCCCGCATAAGGACAAGGCGCAGGCTAACACACACACACACTCACTCACACACACACACATACACACACACACACACACACACACACACACACTGTACACACACAGACATTCTATACATACAGTAGAGGAAGCTAACATGACGCAGGCACGGAAGTGGAGTTCTATAGATATCCCTCTCTCTTCAAGATATGACTGACCACATTTTGTTGCCAAGTTTCCTGTCTTTTTGGGGGATTGAAAAAGATCTCAATATTTTGTTTTTTACAATCTAAAATGAGCATTTTCTACAATCAAAAACATTCTTTGTGCTGATTTTACAGTTTTAACATGGCATGAAACGTTTTGTAGCCGTGTCTCACAAGAAAATATGAAGTAAATATGCACACAAGTAGTAATAATTCCTGTGAGGCACGGCTGTAGGCTGTCGGATTGCTTAAGACTGTAACATCACCTGCGACAACATCCATACAGTACATAGCATGCATCGCCCCGAGGTGAAACAGCAGCCGGTTCTTGGTGAGACATGCACACAGCAGAATGTATCCCGCGGTGGCACGCCTCATCTGATAGAAGCGGTGCCATGTATGGAGGCTTCTGATTGGGCGATGCCGTGTGTGTAGGCTTCTGATTTGGCGATGCCGTGTGTGTAGGCTTCTGATTGGGCGGTGCCGTGTGTGGAGGCTTCTGATTGGGCGGTGCCGTGTGTGTAGGCTTCTGATTGGGCGGTGCCGTGTGTGGAGGCTTCTGATTGGGCGGTGCCGTGTGTGTAGGCTTCTGATTGGGCGGTGCCGTGTGTGTAGGCTTCTGATTGGGCGGTGCCGTGTGTAGGCATCCCACTGCGAGGGAAGCCCCGCCCTGCCGCCTATCTGACCAAAATAAGGAAATGAAAAAGAGGAGGAAGAGAAAGAGAGGAGGAGGGCGGGCTCTCACAGCTGTTGTTGCTGGTGTGCTTCCTCTGATACAGGGCTTGGCTGTACTCCCAGTTTTTTAGGTACAGTACAGAAAAACACAATTACCTTGAGATGCCTTGTCCATTAAGAGGTAAGGCAGGGAAATACGCCATCTCAACACGACAGAGCCATTGCTCTGGGACTTGTAAAGAGTGTTAAAAGACGGATTGTTTTGTGTTAGTTAGTAGTCGCACATGCATGCACGTTTGTGTGAGCGCCCTTCATGACTCTGTCTGTCATGACTCTGTCTGTTTATTTCTCTGCTGCAACTCATTTAGATAAATCTAATGATAATATTGCTGGCGGAGTTAATATGAAACATTCCTGACATTCTACTGTGTGTATGTGTGTGTGTGTGTGTGTGTGTGTGTGTGTGTGTGTGTGTGTGTGTGTGTGTGTGTGTGTGTGCGTGTGTGTGTGTGTGTGTGTGTGTGTGTGTGTGTGTAGGCCTACTAAGGTATGATACTGCATGACATTGGCTATGAGTGATAATGCTGAGCCTGGCTAAACTAATCTTCTCAGC